>NW_024070198.1:38963150-39228409 GCF_014754425.2 Oryx dammah | reverse complement strand
TACACACAGTAGGTACATAATGCTTACACACAGTAGGTACATAATGCATGCACATTACACGTAAACAAACCAAATCTCACATGAATATGGGAATTATGCACAGACTGCAGGATTTGAGCTTTTGGATTCTGAGGACATTTAAACAAGCCTGCCCAGGCAAGAAGAGGAAGACACTCCCACATAGAAATTAGATCCATAGTGGGTACAGAGTAGGAATGAAATAAATACATGCTCTCCATCACAAAGGCACTGAATTTTCTGCAAAACTTTTATGTCTGCAAAGAGCTGCTGGGAGAGGGAGAGGAGTGAGTTTTCCACTTACTATTTTTCACTCAAAGTTATGGCTCTCCCAGTAGTCATGTACGGATGCGAGAGTTGGACCATAAAGAAGGCTGAGCACCAAAGAATTGATGCTTTCAAACTGTGGTGCTGGAGAAGACTCTTAAAAGTCCCTTGGACAAGAAAGACATCAAAGCAGTCAATCCTAAAGGAAATCAATCCTAAATATTCATTGGAAGGACTGATGCTAAAGCTGAAGCTCCAATACTTTGGCCACCTGATTCGAAGAGCTGACTCATTGGAAAAGACCCTGATGCTGGAAAAGATTGAAGGCAAAAGAAGGGAGTGACAGAGGATGAGACGGTTGGATGGCATCACTGACTCTTTGGACATGAGTCTGAGCAAACTCCAGGAGCCAGTGAAGGATAGGGAAGCCTGGCGTGCTGCAGTCCATGGTTTCGCAAAGAGTCAGACATGACTGAGAGACAACAATGTTTTTCGCTCACATCCATCTCCAAGAAGAGAATGGGAAGCTAATCTCTAGATAATTAAATGTGCTAACCTAGGAGATGGGGACAATGGAGGAAGAGATGGTTAGATAGCATCACTGGCTCGGTGGACATGAGCTTGAGCAAGCTCCGGGAGATGGTGAAGGACAGGGAAGCCCAGTGTGCCACAGTCCATAGGGTTGCAAAGAGTCCATGGCACATGACTGAGCTACACCAACTCAGCCTTGGTGGGTAACATGTGTTCATTTTCTTCATTGTTTTGTGTAAGCTCTCCTTTGAAGGTTGGTGGGATTTGAGGACCCCCTGCTACAGAAGTCAAGCATCGAAGGCCACTTGCTTGCCCCCACTGTCCCTGAGGCAGTGGAAGGTGACTTCAGCGCAGCCACTCAGATGCTCTATCCTAAACCTGTGACTCAGGAGTGAGGGGATCAGAAAAGGAGAGGGAGGCATAGACTCCGATCTGTTGGTGACCACAGCTGCATCTCAAATCCAGGGGCAGCAAACTGTATCCTGGGTCTCAGGGTCAGGGGGAATCAAGGGATTCTAAGCAGACTGGAACTGCGGGTGACCAGTGGTTCTGCCTGTCCAACTGCCCTTGCTGCAGGCCATAACCCAAATGAAGGTTCCCTGTCTCCCCTTTTTGCTTCCTGGTCTCCTTCCCGTGCATTCTTTTTCTGCTAAAATCAAGCAGGATTGGTTTCTGCTTAGTCGGGACCCCATCTGGTGCAGCACTCAAGAACTGTTGGGCTAACATTGTTGGGACTGGGGAGTAACTAAAAACATTCTTTTCTTCTCCTCTGGAGTTAGGAACTAAGTGAGAAATAGATCCACAGGCAGAGATCAAAATGTCAGATCTACTCCATTCTCTTACTGTAAATGCTGGGCCGGATGGCATGGCTTTCCAGTGCAACCATGATGAGGTTCCAATCTCTTTATTCTAGAAATAAACTGCTGCCCAGGCACACACAGAATTCAGCAATCACTTGCTTTTTCCACAGTGGGGGCCCCTCACCACCAAGAGAAAGCTGAGGACAGATAGAACACACCCTCTCTGCAAGCAGACTAATCCTATTAAGAAGAAGTGTGTGATCAACCTCCAATTCAGGGCCCCATGAGCCCTTCCTCCTTCTCCTCTGAGAAGAGGAGGTAGTGGGGGTGGGGTAGGTCCATGACCTCCTGACCCTTGCTCTAGACAGTCTGGAGTTCCTCACCTGAAAGCAAATAAAATGGATAAAAGGAGACCCTCACTGACTGTGATTAACACATTTATTCAAAATATGGGCTTCCCGGGTGGCTCAGATGGTAAAGAATCTGCCTACAGAGCAGGAGACCCAGGTTCGATCCCCAGCTTGGGAAGATGCCCTGAAGAAGGAAATGGCAACCCACTCCAATATTCTTGCCTGAAGAATCCCATGGACAGGGATTCAACTAACACTACTTACTAAAATATCATCTGGACAGATCACTTCTGGCAAGAGATTTTTTTGTTAGAAGAGTAGAAAATTTAAAACTATCACTCTGATACTGTGACATAATAAATATACATTTGGTCTTCACCCCTGGTTCTTGACACAGAGCTCCTAAAACCCTTGGAATTTACCAAGTGACAGGGGTAATAGGAACGTCTTCTGATAACTTCAGGAAGGGGTCTAGCTGCCAGAGGTACCAGCCATGTGATTGGTGGGATGGCACTTTCAGCTTCACCTTTTGACCTCCAGAGGGAAGAGGGGCTGGAGACTAAGTTAATAATTACCGCTGCTGCTAAGTCACTTCAGTCGTGTCCAACTCTGTGTGACCCCATAGATGGCAGCCCATCAGGCTCCCCCATCCCTGGGATTCTCCAGGCAAGAACACTGGAGTAGGTTGCCATTTCCTTCTCCAATGCATGAAAGTGAAAAGTGAAAGTGAAGTCGCTCAGTCATGTCCGACTCAGCGACCTCATGGACTGCAGCCTACCAGGCTCCTCCATCCATGGGATTTTCCAGGCAAGAGTACTGGAGTGGGGTGCCATTACCTTCTCCAATAATTACTAGTGGTCAGTAACTTAGCCAATCATGCCGACATAATGGAAACTCCATAGAAACCCAAAGTAAAGGGGTTCAGAGAGCTTCTAGGGTAGTTGAATGCATCTGTGTCACAAGAGGATGTAAGGGCCTCTTTACAGTCTGGGCAAACCCCAAACTGTGGGGACAGGAGTTCTTGCATTGGGACCCCTCTGAACCTTACACTCTGGACCTTTTCATCCAGTTGTTCATTTGTATCCACTATAATATTCCTTATAACAATCTGATAACAGTAAATAAAATATTTCCCTGAGTTTTATGAGCTGTTACAGTGAATTACTGAACCTGAGGAGAAGGTCATGAGAACTCCTGATATAGTCATGTCAGACAAGGTGTGAGTTACCTTGCTAGTTAGTTAGTGTTAGTCACTCAGTTGTGTCCGAGTCTCTGTGATCCCATGGACTGTAGCCCTCCAGGCTCCTCTGTCCGTGGAATTCTCCAGGCAAGAATACTGGAGTGCATTGTCATGCTCTCCTCCAGGGGATCTTCCTGACCCAGGGATTAAACCTGGTCTCCTGCACTGCAGGCAAATTCTTTACTATCTGAGCTACCAAGGAAACCCATGGGTTACCAGGGGACCCACTATTTGCAGTTGGCATCTGAGTCTCCTGGGACTTAGCCCTTAACCTATGGGGTCTACTCTAACACAGAGCAGTTAATGCCAGAGTTGAATTCAACTGTAGGATACCCAGATGGTGTCCTCAGAGAATTGCTTGGTGTGGAAAACCCACACGTTTCAACATTTGATGTCAGAAGTGTTGTGAGTAGAAACAGTTTTCATTCAATGCCTCATAACACAGAACTCAAAACCCCTGGCAGAAGTCAAAACTCTTGGCTTTCTATCTATCTCCATTTGAAAGAAAACTGACTATGCCATATTTCTCTTAAATATATGCACAGAAAATTTAAGAGCTGCCTAAATCACATTACCATTAGAAGTGACTGCTCTGGATTTCTTTATCAGAAAATAGACCTCAGAAAAAAAAAGAAAGAATTTCAAATTTGGATCACTGAAGAAAAAGGAGAATATGAAATTCCATTGTGTTATTTCAACTACTTTCCTCCCTAATAAAACAATTTCTTCAGAATTCCATCCATATTTTAATATTTGGGTTTAAATTAATGTAAACTAATTTAAGTGTGAATCAAATGAGGTGACTGAAAATTCAGATTCAGATCAAGAAATCTACAAGAAAGATGGACATTGTCTGGTATATGGAAAGCTAATGAGAAGGTATAACCAGAGAGACAAAACTAAAGAGCAGGATATGTACAAATATACATACATGTATGGCATCATCAATGGACATGAGTTTGAGCAAGCTCCAGGAGATGGCGAAGGACAGGGAAGCCTGGAGGCCTGCATCCATGGGGTCGCAAAGAGCTGGACATGACTGAGCTAGTGAACAACAATGTATAAGAATATATACACAGATTTATTTTTTTTAACTGGATTTTGTGATTGTGAGACTTGGCAAGTTTGAAATTCATAGGAACAGTAGGCTGAAAACTCAGGCAGGGTACTAGGCTTGAAGCAGAATTTCTTCTCCAGGAAATCTCAATTTTTGCTCTTAGGGCCTTCAACTGATTGGGTAGGGCCCACCTCACTACCTCCTTGACTTAAAGTCAGCTGACTGTGGATGTTAATGATGTTTACAGAAACACCTCCACAGCAACACTTAGACTAAGTACTATATCCTAGCCAAGTAGACATGTAAAATTAACTATCACCACAGGCTTAGCAGAACCCAGTAATTCATCTCAAACATTCCCCCCATGCCATATCCAGTCAAGTGAATTATTTGGCAAGGTACTAGATCATAAAGATGAATTTGATTAAGCCCTCAATTTCATTCATTTTTACCAATATACTTGTAACTTTACATGTATGCAAGTGTATATACATATATGTGTGTACATATACACACACACAGATACATATATATGACCCAGGCATCCATTTACACACACACACACACACATTGATGCTCTCAAGTGTGTTTGCTCCATACAGCATGACAACTATAGTTAATAATACTGTATTGCATATTTGAAAATTGCTAAGAGAGAGTAGGTCTTAAAATTTCTCATCACAAAACAAATTTTTTTGGTAACTACGATTGGGGATGGGTGTGAACTAGGCTTATTGTGATGATCTTTCACATTATGTACAAATATCGAATCCTTACGTTGTACACCTGAAACTAATACAATGTTGTATGTCCATTATACCTCAGTAAAAAATGTGTTTGCTGCAAAACTCTTTTCCCGCTCATTTCCTCCCCAAACTGGCTATATTTTAAGTGAACATTTTAAATTACTTTTCTATGGATGATGCTTTTGGGTTCATTACATCTCACTTTTTCTTTCTTATAATGATGATATTTAACTTGCATTTTCATTTCAAACAATTATGTAGTTGTTCAGAGCCTAGAAAACTAATCGGCTCCCTGACTGTCCCTTAGCCATCAATGACTTTGCTATATTGAGATGCAAAAAGAGGGACACTCTGCTGTTTCACATCTAAGCTGTGACTACAATGCCCCAGAATACTCAGTGTGATTTTAATCTCTTATTTAATTACCTTGGCAAATGTGACTTAAAATAAAAACACTACATAAGAAAGTCAGTTCCTGCTTCTCCATGATAAATACAGGTCAGACTGCAATTATGCATTATTACTAAAATTAAAACAGAGTGAGACTTAATAATTTCTGGTATTTGGGGAGGGTTTGTTTGTAGAGTGAAAAAATATCAGTGGAACTTCCTGCTTAACCAGTCTTCATCTATTTGTTTTCTCCAGACTTTATTATGATCATTCTGCTAGATAATGCCTGGGATAAGCCATAACTCAGGGTGATTTAATTAGTTTTAATAATAACACCTGCCCGTGCTTGGTCCTTTTGGAGATTCATTGCAACATTAGGGCATAAATTGGCAAATGTCTACAATAGGGAATGCCTGGTTATAACTCTCACCTCTGCAATCTCATAAAATCAAAGAAATATCACCAGCCTCTTCCATCTTAAGATTCCAATGCATTATTCTCCCGCTACCTCTTGCCAGGTGATGAATGACACTTTCTCTGGGTCCAGCTGATGATACTCAACAAACTGACATTCTCTCAGAAACAAACTTCCCTGTTTTTTCCCCAAAACATGTTTCTCTCCTCTGAATTGGTATTTGCATAGGTCCTTTTCATTAGTATAAGAAGTGTTCTAGTACAGACACAACCTAACTCTGTTTGCCTCTGAGCTGTTTTGAAGAAAACCCAATAGCTTATCTGCCTCAGTGCTCAAGAATGAACATGTAATTCTTTTTGGTTCATCAAGCAATGGTTCAGATATTCAGAAGTTTTGTTTAACAATTCAGTTATTTTATTTATTTCCACTTGATCTGGAAAATAACTAATGAGAGCCTATTGCAAAGCTAATATTTTGAAAGATTTACCAGTTTATATAATGTTTGTCTATGGTTTTAAGGAATTAACTAACCAAAAAATGAATCTAAAAACAGAATGGTTCCAGAAACCCTTAAGATATGTATATACTGTTCTAACCAGGACAAACTATTTCCCGGTTTTGCTCAAAGGTGTTACATTTGTTCTATGTTTGGCCCCTCTACCCTAGAGAGATACATCAGTAAATCAAAAGAAGCAAAATATCAGAAAGTCAGTTTTATGACAGACTCAAAAGACAACGTAACTTCCAAATATTTTTTCACAAAATTTTAAGACTTTTTCAGGTTGGTCAGAGTTGCATGTTTACAATCTTTTTTTTTTTTTTCCATTTCACTTTAGTAACTCATGAGCTGTCCACATTCCTGGAAACCTTAGAGAGACATAAAAAGTTCTTCATTTGTAGCTATTAATACATCAGTATGATAATCATCTGAACAATAATCTACGTTTTCTAGAACATCTCCTGTGTAATACTTGGGGATAAGATACAGAGATAATATTTACAAATCATTGTGCTGTGCTAAGCTGCTTCAGTCATGCCTGCCTCTTTGCGACCCTATGAACTGTGGCCCACCTGACTCCTCTGTCCATGGGATTCTCCAGGCAAGAATACTGGAGTGGGTTTCACGACCTCCTCCAGGGGATCCTCCTGACCCAGGAATCGAACCTGAGTCTCTTGCCTCTCCTGCATTGGCGGGTGGGTTCTTTACAACCAGCGCCACACATTCAGTTTAGTTCAGTCGCTCAGTCGTGTCTGACTCTTTGCGACCCCATGAATCACAGCACACCAAGCCTCCCTGTCCATCACCAACTCCCGGAGTTCACTCAGACTCACGTCCATTGAGTCAGTGATGCCATCCAGCCATCTCATCCGCAGTCGTCCCCTTCTCCTCCTGCCCCCAATCTTTCCCAGCATCAGGGTCTTTTCCAATGAGTCAGCTCTTCACATCAAGTGGCCAAAGTATTGGAGTTTCAGCTTTAGCGTCATTCCTTCCAAAGAACACCCAGGACTGATCTCCTTCAGAATGGACTGGTTGGATCTCCTTGCAGTCCCAGGGACTCTCAAGAGTCTTCTCCAACACCACAGTTCAAAAGCATCAATTCTTCAGTGCTCAGCTTTCTTTATAGTCCAACTCTCACATCCATACATGACTACTGGAAAAACCATAGCCTTGACTAGACAGACTTGGTTGGCAAAGTAATGTCTCTGCTTTTTAATATGCTGTCTAGGTTGGTCATAACTTTCCTTCCAAGGAGTAAGTGTCTTTTAATTTCATGGCTGCACTCACCATCTGCAGTGATTTTGGAGCCCAGAAAAATAAAGTCTGTCACTGTTTCCACTGTTTCCCCATGTATTTCCCACGAAGTGATGGAACCGGATGCCATGATCTTCGTTTTCTGAATGTTGAGCTTTAAGCCAACTTTTTCACTCTCCTCTTTCACTTTCATCAGGAGGCTTTTTAGTTCTTCTTCACTTCCTGCCATAAGGGTGGTGTCATCTGCATACCTGAGGTTATTGATATTTCTCCTGGCAATCTTGATTCCAGCTTGTGCTTCCTCCAGCCCAGCATTTCTCATGACGTACTCTGCATATAAGTTAAATAAGCACGGTGACAATATACAGCCTTGATGTACTCCTTTTCCTATTTGGAACCAGCACCACATGGGAAGCCCCCATTTACAAATAAGTAGCTGGTAATTTTCAACAGTTGACTTGTTGTGTCCAGCTCTTTATGACCCCATGGACTGCAGCACGCCAGGCTCCTCTGTCCTCCAATATCTCCTGGAGTTTGCTCAAATTCACATCCATTGAGTCAGTGATGCTACCTAACCATCTCATCTTCTGCAGACACAACTAAACACAAATATTGTGTATCACAATGATTTTTGCTGAAAGATTCCAGCAAAGAAACACAGCTAGTGATGGGGAACCTCATACAAGTTTGAGTGGCTGGGGTTGACCATTCTTTAGACGTACATAGAAATGTTCACCAAAAAATGGGTAGTTGGTATTCTCCTAAAAAACCATGAAATATCAAAAGGAATGTATTGAAAGCATCATTAAAAACTGGAGGAAAGAAGAGAAGGAAGGGAGTGAGAGAGGAGGAGAAAAGTATAAGAGCATCTTTTGGGTGGTCAGGGGAGGAAATCCAATTTACTTTTTGCATTTTTGAAAATAAAATTCAGGATAACATTTAGCAAGGGGAAAACATTTCTTAATAAAAGGAAACAAAGAATGAAAATCCCATGCCTGCCTCAGAACAAGCAGCTATTTCTCTAAGTATCAGGCTTCAAGGACCCAATTGTCAAGTTGGAGTCTTGCTTTCTGCCTCTAGAGGTTAACAGAGAAGAGAAAACAAAAATGAAAATTAAAAAGGCACAAGTAAACGAAAGGGCCACCCCACAAGAATCAAATCCAATCAAAGAAAAGCTGAAAGCTTCCAGAACACCAATTCAAAGTTTCTATTTAAAATAAAATTAGATTAGGACTATCTTGGACAGCAAGGAGATCAGTCAATCCTAAAGGATATCAACCCTGAATATTCATTGGAAGGACTGATGCTGAGTGACATGACTGAACAGCAATGACTAAATACAGATTTCCAATGAGCTTATCTGATATATTTTAAAGAAGTGTCAAAGGTTAGTAAATCTGGCTATTTCCATCCCTCCCCTCCACTTTCCCAACAGACCTCCAGCTCCCCTTCGATCTTCCAGTAACTACTTCCCAAGCCTCCTGCCTCAGGGCCTTCTAGATGCCTATCATCCACCTGCCAATCTGACGATCTGATCATCTGATCACATCATTGCCCAGTGGAAATCCTCACTGCCATCTGAGCAGCCTCAACATCTACACCAAGCTCCTGGTATTGGGGTACATCTCTCCAACAGGTACTGAGTGTTAACTCTTAGTCCCACAGGAAGCTGAAGAATAAACACAGCACATCTTCCTGAAGCTGTAATTTCACTTAAAAATTAAGGAGGGAAAAATTCATTATTAATGTGTATATACCATGAAGCTGGGCTTCCCAGCTGATGCCATTGGTAAAGAATCCGCCTGCCAATGCAGGAGACACGGGTTCAATCCCTGGATCAGGAAGATCCCCTGGAGAAGGAAGAAGAATCCAGTCCTGATTCTTCAATCCCTGGATCAGGAAGATCCCCTGGAGAAGGAAATGGCAATCCATTATAGTATTTTTGCCTGGAGAGTTCCATGGAGAGAGGAGTCTGGCGGGCTACAGTCCATGGGGTCACAAAGAGCTGGACACAACTGAGCTACTAACATATATAACATACACTCCTTCCCTTATGGACCTCCCTCCCTGACCTGATCCCACCCCACTAGCTCATCACAGAGCACCACGCCTGAGCTCCCTGTGCTGAAGAGCAGCCTCCTGCTAGCTATCTTTTTTGCACATGATACTTGTCATTCTTGATCTATCTCCTGCCCACCTCCCTCAGTTTCATTTCTCGCTCGCCCACCCTGGTCCTTTACCCACTGATAACACTGGAGTTAACTGTAGCTTTTCAGATCAGAGCTGTTCTCTCATGCCTCTATGCTTTCCAGGTCCTTTTGTCTCTGCCTGACATGTCCTTCTTTAACTTGCTAACTTGACAAACAATTTCCCTGATGATAAGGTGGCTTCTCATTGTGCCTTCACCTCGAGAGAAAACATTCTGGCCATATGATTGATTTGCCTGACACCCCTTCACAATGACGCTTCTCAGTGTAAATTCATGAAGACTCTGCTTTTGTAGATCAGCCTTTGTGCGCCTGGTCGATATGAGTCACCCTGACAGGCAGTGACTCAGGAGGCTGCCCATACCAGGGATTTTCGTTCACACAGCTAATGCCCACAGGCTCCATCTGGTGAAAAGCGGCAGATATCCTGTGAGCTATGGTGAAACAGCCAACCCAGTAACCTTCCTTCTCTGGGCAACAAACCATCCCAATATCATTCTTTTGGCCAGGCTAGAGCCCCGGGTTCCCATGAATATCAAGGAAAATCTCAACAACTGAATTATCTGATGAGCCAGGCAGCTCTAATTCAAAATCAATAACAGAGATTTCATCATACTACAGATCAATGAGAGAAGGGCAATGCTCATCTGTGTACTTTTATTCTCTCACTCAGCATAGAGCTTTGAGCACTGAGTGTGTGTCAGGCAGTGTGTATGTGTGTGTGTGTGTGTGTTTAATAAAGCAAACACAATTTATGCCCTCACTGTGGCTTATTCAGTTTAACACCTTGACCTCTCCAATGAAAAACCATATTTCCTAAACAATTTTTTGTTCACCAATCTGCCTCCAATTGCAAACTCAAACAGAGCAAAAAATATATGAGAAGCAAGTACATCAGACTTTGAGCAAGAAGCCTGACAATTCATTGTTTCAGGCAACTGGCAGAAACAGTGACAACTTCCCAGCCTCCGCCCATCCTGGTCAGGCACACCACTTCTAAAGCTCCATCACTGTAATACACGATGCGGGAGTAACGCTGAATACAAACAGCCTGCTGTGAGCAATGATCTTCAACTTGACTGGTGTCTAGCCTGAGTCATCTGCTGCATTTTGCTTTATGAAGCAGTGAAATGTCTGAGGATGTCCCCTTGCTTTTAGAGTGAATTTTTAACGCATCTTCAGAAAGGAAGCCTTTGTCAGCTCTGTTTATATTCTTGACCACTTTGGAGAGGAGAGAAACGGCAGCTACAGAAGCACATAACTCAAGGTAAAAAGATCCAAAGGGGGAAGATAAAACTCAGGGATGAGGTTCTGCTTTTTGCGGGTGATCAAGACAGATTTGACGCCTCTGCCCAAACACAGCGATTGCCAAGTGCAACAGTGATCCCAAGCTTGCATCAGAGTTAATAGCCTAAGCTATGTATTTTCAGTCCCACCTGAGTAAGCAAAAGTAATAAATGGTGATTATCATGGAGACATTGTGCTTAGAGCTTAGTCTCTTGTCTACACTGCATCTGCTTCAAGAAGAATGAATATTAAAAATAAATCCTCAGTCTTATTAGTAATCATAGACATGCAAATTAACACGAAGAGATGTCATTTTTCACCTGTCAAACTAGCAAAGATTTTTAAACTGCTATTATCCAATGTTGACAAGGGGGTAGAGAAGCAAGCACTCTGACATTCTGTTGGAGGGAGTGTAAATTGGTTCAGTTTTTTGGAATACAATGTGCTAAGATGCATTATAAATGTAAATTTTTGTATATGCATGAGCTTGGGAGTTTTTTCCAACAGAAAAAAAGTAACCTAATTGCCGGGGTCCAGCCCTGGTGGATCCAGGGTGATTCGAAGGCGGGGGGACGGCGTCGGCGTCTTTGGAAAAATACATATTTAGTCACAGATATAGAGAGAGATTAGAAACGGATAGTGTAGTAGGAGAATTAGTGGAGAAAAGAGGCTGAATTTCAGCCAGAGGAGCAAGAAAGAAGCGACATGGTGGAATCAGTCTTTCCGGAAACTGATCCAATTTCTTTATTTTGGGGTTTGCTTATATACCTTTTGTCACACATAGGGATGAATACAGAGTCACGCGGGGGTCTTAGGGATATTACATCATCTTCTGGCCATGAGTGAGACCTGCTGACATTCTATGACCCTTTCTTTCTGATAACCAAAAACCTTATTTCTTCCAAGGGTGGTTTTTCTTAAACCAGGCACCACCCTCCAGATAAAGTTGCATCCCTATAGGGTGAGGGTGTAGTGAGTTACAATCAAGAAAGGAATTTATTTAACCCAAGGTTAACAGGATTAATCTTAAAGGTTAATACCTATCTCTCCTATATGCTTAAAGGTTAATACTTATTTCTCCTATATGTTAGTTATATTCATTATAAGGGCAGGGAATATGGAGATTTAGCAGCAAACATCAGCCCAACAAATGAAAAACCCTTCACCAATATAATTCCTAACCAACCCACTATACTGATAATTTCTAACTCCCCAAAAGAATTTGCCTTTTGTAAGTCTAAAACTTCTCATGCCTCTCAGATTGGGAGGCTGTAAACAATCACATGTGGCTGGACGAACCTATACAGGTGGGCTAGATAACCTTCAGAGGAGTCCATAAGCTGAAACACTCTTACCACGCCCAGGAATTTTTATTGCCTTGGAGCTGCACGTTTACTCCTTCTCCAAGAAAAATGGTTATGGGGGAGAGCCCCCCGTAAAGTCAGAGGTGTAGGCGAGAGCATAAAACAGACTCTGGTTTTGGGGTAGATGCTCAGGAACAGGGGGTTTCCTGAGGCTTGATCACGCCTTTGCGTATGCCAAGCCTCCTTCCTCATGACCTTTGCCATGGGCGGAGTTCCTCACGCTGGCCCCCAACACCTAATTCCTAATGATTTGACCAGTAAGGAAACTTATATTCTCACAAATCAGGGGTGGCTGTAAGAGCCTCAGGGCTGGCCAATCCAGAAGCTCTGGGACGTCGTCACAGCCCCAGGTTTTCCCATCTTCCTGCTCTGCCAGCGTTACTCTGCTGGGTCCTCTCCTCACCATCACAGGAGGGCTCCTGGCAGCCCACTTTCACACACCAACACCCAAAAGCAGCAAACAAACAAAACCCTACCTCTTTAAAGAAAAAAATATTCACGTATTTGGCTGTGCCACATCTTAGTTGTGGGCACACAGGATCTTAAATCGTTGTGAATGCAGGGTCTGCTTCCCTGACTAGATTCAACCCGGGCCCCCTGCACTGGGAGTGCAGAGTCTTAGCCACTGAACCACCAGGGAAGTCCTAAAACCCTATCTCTTTTTCAGTCTCTTTGACATGGAGGAAGTCTTCTCTGGGAGCTCCCTAGAAGACTTATCCCTTGTACCATTTCACTGGCCTGATTTAGTGATTCCCCAAAGCAGCAGCACCTGGGAACTTCTGAGAAATGCTGTTTCTCAGCCCACGCTGGACCTACCGAAAGTGAAATTTGGGGGTGAGGCCGACTCTCTTGCTCCAGTTTGAGAATCACTGATCTACACCAGCCAACTTCACAAGAGGAATGGAATTACCAGGGTTGGTTTCAGACTTTTCATGGTCCATTCCCTTAGGCTGGGGATTGCCTCTCCTGAGCAAATGGTCTTACCTCACTGACCTCCGTTCTACTTGTCCACTTGCGTGATGAGCCCTAACATGCGACATTCTGTAGAATTAGGATGTTTCTCAGTTGTGAGAACAGAAAATCTAACCCAAAATATCTTTACCAATGAGGAGGTTTATTGACTTACATCATAACAAGTGTTACACATCAGGGTTAAGGACCTACCGTGTAGCACAGGGAACTCTGCTCAATATTCTGTAACAACCGAATTGGGAAAAGAATTTGAAAAAAGAATAGATACAAGTATAAACAAAATGAAACACTTTATTGTACACCTGAAACTAAACAACATTGCTAATCAACTATACTGCAATATAAAATAAAAAGTTAAAAAATTAAAAAACTAGTAAAAGGATTAATTGAGATGTTTGCCTCTATAAACTAAAGACAAACTTCTTCCTCTTTTACATTTCTCTCTCTCTCTTTATGGAGGATGGAGGAAGGAGTGATTTGCTGTGCTGGCTTTAAAATCTATCCACAAATTTTCTGATATTCCTCCATTCAAAAAGCGAAGCTCAATTCTACTCCTCTTGAGTATGGGCCATGCAGCGACTCACCTCTAACAGATGGAATGTGGTGGAAATGGTGGTGTGTGACTTTTAATACAAGGTCACAAATATTCGTTGCTCCTTTTCGCTCATGGATCACTTATTCTGGGGGGAAACTGACCACCACACTATGATTATTAAAGCATCCAGGGGGGCAGTCTGCAAAGAAGGAATTCAGGCCCTCTGCCCACAGGCTGGAAGTGCATCCTCTGGCCCCAGTCAAGCCTTCAGATGACCGCTAATATCTTGACTACAGCATATGACTCATGAGACACCTTGAGCCATAACCATCCTGCTAAGCTTCTCAATGAAATGAAATGCAAGTCACTTAGTTGGGTCTGACTCTTCAAGACCCCATGGACTATGTAGTCCGTGGAATTCTGCAGGCCAGGATATTGGAGTGGGTAGGGTAGCTTTTCCCTTCTCCAGGGGATCTTCCGAAACCAGGGATTGAACCCAGGTCTCCCACATGGCAGGCAGATTTTTTACCAGCTGAGCCACCGGGGAAGATGATTAAGTGACTGAACCGAACTGAAGTTGCTCAATAATTCTCCAAACAAACTTTGAGGGCAATTTACTGTAGAGTCTAATCGAAACCCCTAGTAGAATGGCTTGGATGTCTGGAGGGCCAGTGACTTCAGTTTTACTTTGCAACTTTTTCTTCTCCCCAGGATGTACGTGAGTCCCCAGTAGGGGTGGACTGGGAGTAACCTAACCCTTGTTTTCTTCCTACACTTAGATCCTGTTACTAGTTCTTGTCCATTATATGCCAAGCATCTTCCTTTCTTGTGCGGATTACTCTTCTTTCAGATATCCTGGCATCTCCCCCCGAATCTAATTTCTTTAGCCTCTTCTTGGTCTGTGCCACTTTTCTGCATTCTAGCAGAGACCTGCTGGAAAGAAACTGCATCTCTCCCTATAGCAGTGAGTCTAGTAGTAGAAATTTCTAGTCATGCCTCAAGGGTGAAGGAAAAGTTGGAAGCATTTTTGATTCAGGGCAAACTTGTGGGTAAACTCCAAATTCTACCTCAGAGGAAGTGTAGGGATACGTGCCGAGACAGCAGCATTTTCTGGACATTTAAAGCAAATCGACATAATCTTTCCAGTCAACAAGACAATTCTCGTGACTTAACTAAGGCTATGCTTCTGTTCTGCCCCGGAGTAGAGGTGGCCGATGACTCCAGGCCTGTGTCTCTAGAAAGTGCCTGTAGAAGCTCCCCAGCGCAGTAGGATCAAAGGTACATGGGGAAACGGTGCAGGCCTGTGTGACGCTTCCACATGGCACACGCGTACATGCCAGGTTGCTTGAGCCATGTCCGACTCTTTGCAACCCTATGGACGGCAGCCTGCCAGCCTCCTGGTCTATCCACGGGGTTCTCCAGGCAAGACTGCTTCTTGCTGACCCGGGGATCTAGCCTGCATCTGTTACATCTCCTGCACCGGCACATGAGTTCTTGACACTAGGGCCGCCTGGGAGGCCCTGCACACTGCATGGAAGCCTGTAAACGAGACCCGTGGCGCACCCTAACTTTAGCAACTGTAGCTTTTTCATTTGATTTACATGCAGTAAAATGTAAGTGTTCAATTCAGTGATTTCTGACAGTTGTGTACCCCCGTGAAATCACCACCAGGCAAGACGCAGGCCACTTCAGCACCTCAGGAAATCCTCTCTGGCCCCTTTCCATGAACCCCCTCCCCCAGAACTCGTGCTTTTGAGTTTCTACCATCATCGAGAATTTTGTCCAGAACTACTGCTTTTGAAAGAGTGAGGTTAAAAAAAAAAAAAAAGAATGAATGAAATCTGTCATTTGAGAGCTCTAAATAAGCCATTTCTGTCTGGCAGGAGGAAGAGGCTTCAATAGTCCATTTGAGGAGATTGTTTCATTTTCCTAGGAAAACCAGCCAAATGCACGTCTTAGTGATGCAAATACAGAAACTTCTGAATTGGCAGTGTGATTGGAAATGTGATTCTGAGGAGCTAACCCTGCATTGGGAGGGAGAATGTTAAAGGTCTCTGTGTTGGAGGCAGGGCTGTAGATTTTAAGTGTCAAGGACAGGGGAGGAATTCCAAAGACTTTTCAAGCTCTCTGGAAGGGAGTTAGGGGCTGAGGGCCAAAAGTCGATGGGGTCTTTATCATGAGAGATGCCCAACATCCCCAGCAAGTGTGGCTATATGAATGGTACTGTTTTTTCATCATATTTCCTAAATAATGTGTTGTTGAGGAAGCCCTTGATATTTGTACATTTATTTCATGTCTGATCACCTCATTAAATGGTATTAACGGTTCTGGTAGCTTTACAGTAATTTAACAGGGTTTTCTAGATGATATCTAGATAATATCTTCTGAAAACAATACTTTTATTTTTTCCTTTCTAATTGCTATCTTGGTTTTCCCTGCCTTATCACTTTGTTGTTGTTGTTCACTTGCTAAGTCATGTCCAACTCTGCAACACCATGTACTGCAGCACGCCTGGCCTCCCTGTCCTTTACCATCTCCTGAAGCTTGCTCAAATTCTCATGTCCATTGAGTCGGTGATGCCATCCAACCATCTCATCCTCTGTCACCCCCTTCTCCTCCTGCCTTCAATCTTTTCCAGAATCAAGGTCTTTTCCAATGAGTCCGCTCTTTGCATCACGTGACCACACGTATCAGAGCTTCAGCTTCAACCTTAAGCCTTCTAATGAATATTCAGGGTGGATTTCCTTTACGATTGACTGGGTTGACCTCTTGAAATCCAAGGGACACTCAAGAGTCTTCTCTAACACCACAATTCGAAAGCATCAGCCCTTTGGCACTCAGTCTTATCACTTTGGCCATTATTAAATTATTCTAACATTCATTAGTATAAAGATGCATTCATGTGTGCATGCTCAGTTGTTCAGTTGTGTCTGACTCTCTGACACCCCATTGACTATAGTCTGCCAGGCTCCTCTGTCCATAAAATTCTCCAGGAAAGAATACTACAGTAGGTTGCCATTTCCTTCTCCAGAGGACCTTCCTGACCCAGAAATCGAACCTGTGTCTCCTGCATTGGTAGGCAGGTTCTTTACCACTGAGTCACCTGGAAAGTCCAGATAAAGATATTGGTGTTGATTTTCTGACCAATTTGAAAATGATGGATTGGGGAACAGAGCAGCTTTAATCTGAGTAAAGAGAAGCCACATCAGGAGTTCAGGTGTGATGTGATAATAGTGACTGGTGGGGAGTGATAAAACAAAAAGAAGGGACATATATGAAAGATAGTTTAGATTTTAAAAAAGGTTGGGTTGTGATACGAGAAGGAAAAATCAGTGTAGGCCACGGTCCTAATGTTGTGGTTCCACTGACGACAAAACATTTGAGTGACAGTCACTCAGTTGTATCCAACTTTTTGGGACCCCATGGACTGCAGACTTCCAGGCTCCTCTGTCTGTAGAATTCTGTAGGCCAGAATACTGGAGTGGGTAGCCTTTCCCTTCTCCAGGGGACGGTCCCAACCCAGAAATCAAACCCAGGGATCAAAGCTGGTAAAGAACAAATTCTTTACCAGCTGAGCCACAAGGGAAGCCCAATAATACTGGAGTAGGTAGCCTATCCCTTCTCCAGTAGATCTTCCTGACCCAAGAATCGAACCAGGGTTTCCTGCATTGCAGGCAGATTCTTTACCAACTGAGCTATCATGGAAACCCAAAATATACAAAAAGAGCTCTATTTTGAATCAACTCTGGTATCCGTCATAACTTACTCATCTTAAAAGAGGTGAGAAGGAAATTAAGGATGTATTTCGGTTCATGCAAACTTACAACTAAGAATTTAAGACAATTTAGCATATAGCTTCTTTCCCTACTGTATATTCACAGTACCACTCTTAACCTACCAACAAGCAAAATATGGTATAAGAATTAATACCTTATTTTGACTTTTCCAGTTCGAAAAGAAATCTTTCTTTTCCTTTTGTATTTCAAACACATAGAATTACAGTGATGTGGTCAATATATTCACCTCAAGTCAGTTTATGCCATATTAGCATTAAGAGTTCACAAAGAACCTCATTTTATCATTAACATTTCAAAATTTTATTTATTTGGGTCTTTCACCCAACTCCTAATTCTATTTCTATCCCACTATATTATACTCTTGTTATCTAACATACAGCTGTCTTGTATGGCTTTATTTACACCTACAGGCATTTTGGGGACTTCCCAGGTGGCTCAGTGCTAAAGAATCCGCCTCAATGCAGGAGATGCAAGTTCTATCCCTGGGTCAGGAAGATCCCCTGGAGAAGGAAATGGCAACCCACTCCAGTATTCTTGCCTGGAGAATCCCATGGACAGAGGAGCCTGGCGGGCTACAGTCCATGGGGGTCACAGAAGAGCAGGACACGATTTAGCGAGTAAACAACAACAACAGAGGCCTTCTTAGCGATACTTTACTAGTGTGGATTATTCTTGTTCTACAAACAGTATTGCACTGGGCATGTCATTAGGTCTTTTTACTTTTTTCATTCAGTATTATACGTTTGAGATTTATTGATGTTAATATATATAAAGAGTATTAAGATTAAAAATAAAATGACCACCAGTGATCCATCACCTGCAATTAGATTGCTGGTACCACTGAAACAAGGTGCCCTCTGATCCAACCAAACTTCCTCACCAATAGGTAACTGAATCCCAAATCTGTGTTTATTATTTCCTTACTTTTCTTTATTCGTTTTGCCATGTATATTATGAAAGCTTCCCTGGTGGCTCAGACAGTAAAGAATCTGCCTGTAATGCAAGAGACCTGAGTTCAATCCCTGGGTCAGAAAGATTCTCTGGAGAAGGGAATGGCAATCCACTCCAGTATTCTTGCCTGGAGAATTCCATGGACAGAGGAACCTGGAAGCCTACAGTCCACGGGGTCTCAAAGAGTCAGACACAATTGATCAAAGAACATTTTCACTCTCATATATTATGCACTCCAAAATAATACATTATGTAGTTTTTACATGATTTTCAACTTTGCATAAGTGGAATTGTATGTATTCTTTTTTCATTTTTATTCTATATTGAAGTATACTTGATTTACAATGTTGTATTAGCTTTAGATACACAGCAAAATGATTTAGTTATACATATACGTATATGCATTCTTTTTCAGATTCTTTCCCCATATAGGTTATGGCAGAGAATTATATGTACTCTTATGCAACTTTTTAAAATTCAACATTATGTATGTGAGATTCATTCCTGCAGATGGTCGTAATTGTTGTGATAACATTTTCATAGCCGTGCATCGATGTTCATCCATTTTCCATCCTCAGACATTTGGGTTGTTTGCATGTTTTTACTATCACAAAGCTGGTATGAACATCCTTAAGCATATGTGCAGAAGCATCTCTATGCCACAAAGTGGAGTTGCAGGGTTAGGAGTGCATATATCTTCCACTTCAATAGATTCCAAATTATGTCCAAAGTGGTTGCAGCAATCGGCATGCCAACCAGCAAAGAGCTGACTCATTTGAAAAGACCCTGATGCTGGGAAAAATTGAGGGCAGGAGGAGAAGGGGATGACAGAGGATGAGATGGTTGGATGGCATCACTGACTCAATGGACATGGGTTTAGGTAGACTCCGGGAGTTGGTGATGGACAGGGAGGCCTGGCGTGCTGTGGTCCATGGGGTGGCAAAGAGTCAGACATGACTGAGTAACTGAATTGAACTGAACTGAACCAGCAGAGAATCAGTATTCCAGCGGCACCAAGCTTGTCAAAGTTTCAATAGTGTCAGAGTTAAACGTGTGCCAATGGTGTAGCTATAAAATATGGCTTTCATTTTCATTGCTAACCAATGAACTCGACAATTTTTTTATGTTTATTCAGCATTTGGTGACGTGACCGGTTGATGCTTTTATCTTTTTTTTCTGTTGGATTTTTTGTTGGGCTTGACTGGTACATAGATGGGTACTTGAATATGATATTCCTTTTAACACATCACATTTATCAGTTCCTCTTACTGCTGCCTGTTTAGTTCATTTCCAACCCTTCATTATTACAAACAATGCTGCACTAAACATCCCAGTCCAAGTCTCTTTAGGAGGTAAGAGATGTCCCTTGAAGTGGAACGGCTGGGTCTTAGAGTGAGTGCCTATTCAGGCTCGCTAAAGGCTGATGACTTGCTCTCCCAAACAGCAATACCAATGAACTGTCCTTCTACAAGGGGCTGAAGTTTCCCCTTCATTCTCCTACACATTTGCCTGCACCTGGTATTATCCATAAGGCAACTTTAGGTATATACTATCTCATGGAGTTTGTAAATAATCCTGGAAGGTAGAAAATTCTTTAAAAAAAACAGCAGCATTTTTCTAGTACTTTACAAGTTGCAAAGTCTTTTCACTTGCATTTTCTACCCCATCTTATGCTCACGTTCTGTCACTCATTTCCTTGAAAGTCATGCTCAAAGAGCTATATATTTCATTCTCTAAATCCCATGTGCTGCTTCACACTTTCACATAAACACAAGGGTCTTGCCCAGCTCAAGCATAAGCCAAAATATTTCCCAAACCCTGTTCAGTCATGAGCTGTTCTTTATCCCATACCCTGGGAAAGCATAGGAAACCAGAGTCTATTCTCTGTCATGGGGATCATCAAAAAGGAGAATGTGGTTCTGTTATATTCTCCCCATAGACCCTGCCTCCTCCCAAAGCCAAAGGAGGTAGAGGGCTCCTCACACATGAGAAGGAGTATGGATACTGGTCAGCCAAACACAAGGACAAGTTGTCCAGCAAGGAGATTATAAATAGGTCAGTTAAGGACACAGTGTTCCAGTCTTTTCTCCCTAAACATAATCTTTCTCTCCTTTCCTTCATCCAGTGTCTGATGACAGGTTTGGGATAAAGAATGAGACACAGTATCATAATCACTCAAGCATTCCTACCAATGGAAAATCACTTGTGAGCTGCTTGTTTTTCAAGGGCTTTGTGGCTGTGTTCCTTATGTCTGCAATATGTCATCCTAATGATTTTATTTTAACAGTAATGAATTATGACTCGGTTCCCTCAGTAAGGCATATGGCATCTCATTTCAATCCCAAGTGAATCAGTGTTGTAGTAATGAATACCAACTTCATCAATAACATTAGAGAATATAAAACGGTGTTCTCTAAGCCATTGTCTTTCTTTTTTGTAATCTTTGCATTCCATCATTTTGACTAATTATCACTAGATTTAGCTTCCTTTTAATTTACAAAACACTCGTGCATGTCTGCCTGAATTATAATTGCCAGATGCCGATTTCACTAGGTTTGAAGCACCTGTCTGGGGCTTTTTTCACCCAATAAACTCTACTGTTTCTAACTGAGACAACCTGGGTTCAGGAAAGTGAAGTCCTTTGGTCAAGGTCCTAACGATGAAGCCAGGATTTCATCACTGGGTTTAAACCTCAAAATCTAGAGCCTTTTCTACTAAGCCACGCCCCAACTCTATAGAGTTCTTTCAGTTGTTTTTTTAAGCTTCACATATACAATTCCTGAATTTTAATTTAATTTTCTTTATAATCTTGAAGAAATTTGGATGGTATCCCACTTTATGAAATTTGAGTCCCTGTAGAGTAAAAACCCAAGCGTTACGGTATCTTGCCACATTCCTCAGAGATGCATATTAGATGCTATCAAACTCGACCAACTTCTGCTCTCTAAAAGGCAAGGTGGAGAGATTTCTACTACCAATCAGTTGCCTTGACAGTTATTTTCATTCCCTTTCCCTGTGAGAATCAATACCAATAAATATGAGGCTCTGGATTTCTAGCTACACAGCTTTAGATGTATAGAATCATGCTTTCAAATATCGTAGGAATCTGTCTGGAATGGGTGAGGATATCTTACATTTTCAGGTTTCAAATTTCAATCTTCTGATAGGTATTTGGCTTTCAGAGCTGTATTATAAACCCAAGGAATTTTGACCCAGTTTCAGCTAAGCCTACAAAAGATCAGAACTTTATAAGAACATGATGAAACATTTAAGATAAAGAGTCTGGGGATAAACATACTTAGATATCATAAAACTGTCACTAGAAAATTGTGTTCTCAATTTTCTTTTCCGACCCTGTGCCTGTGTGGTATGGTTTAGTCACTGAGTTGTGTCCGACTCTTGTGACCTCAGGGACTGTAGCCTGGCCAGGCTTCTCTGTCCGTGGAATTCTCCAGGCAAGAATACTCGAGTAGGTTGCCATTTCCTTTTCCAGGGGATCTCCCTGACCCAGGAATCAAATCCAGGTCTCCTGCATTGCAGGCTGGCTCTCTCCTGACTGAGCTACAAGGGGAGCCTGACCCTTGTGTCTATATGACCACTATTCCCACTGACTGAGCAGCAGCCTGACTCCTCTCGCCTCATCACAGCTCCATCCGCCTGCAAAGCTCCTGGGTCAGAGCTGAATCCTTGTGATTGAAACCTTTCAGACATCCATGCCAGCCCCTTATGATAGTTCCTCCCTGTTCCCACAGCTCCGTGTGCACACATGCAATCACTCATTCACCCAGCAAAGATTCACTGCAGGTCTACCATGTGACTCACCGGAAAAGACCCTGATTCTGGGAAAGACTGATGGCAGGAGGAGAAGGGGGCAACAGAGGATGAAATGGTTGGATGGCATCATCGACTCAATGGACTCCTTTGCTCAATGAGTTTGCGCAAACTAGGAGACAGTGAAGGACAGGGAAGCCTGGCGCACTGCAGTCCATGGGATTGCAAACAGTTGGACACAACTGAGCAACTGAACAACAACTGCCATGTGCCAGGGGCCACCCCAGGCTCTGAGATACATCCAGGAACCAACAGACAAAAACCTTGCCCTGTAGAGACTGCACTACAACTGCAGACCACAAACAAGAAAACACACAAATGAAACAGAGTGCCCTGGACAGGGATGAATGACACGGGGAAAGGCGAAGCAGGGAGGGATGGGTGCAGAGCACGGGCGTGAGGAGGAGGCTTCTGACCTAGAAGAGAGGGTCAGGGTAGACCTCATTGAGCAGATGACAGAGTTGAGGGAGCATAGGAAGTTACCTATGTCAGGGAGGAGCATTCCAGGCTGAAGGCCAGATAGTAACAAGCGCTTAGGGCAGGAGACCCCTTCGGCTGGAGCGAAGTGATGAACAAGACACAGTATTCACAGAGGCCATGGGGACCAAGCTGTGGCAGCCCGGTTGGTCATTCTGAGGATGTTGGGTTTTTGCAACAAGAGAAGTGGGGAGACATTAGAGGATTCTGAGCAGAGGGGATCGGATTCTGAATATCTTGTCAGGACTTCCTATTGGACAGATTATGAAATATGATCAAGGATGGCCCCAGGGTACATTCCACCCTGACAGCCCTCATTGCACTCGGTCATACATGTTTAACTACGTGTCTTTGCCCCTCACTGGATGTGACTTGGTTGGGACAGAAGCTGCCTTTGGATTCCCAATGTCCAGCTTAGGGCAGGACACATAGGCAAGAAACGTGCTTTGAGTCTCATAGTCAAAATGAGTGTGTCTCAGCCATGAATTTTATTAGTGAACTGAGACAGGCTTTTGATATCAATCGGGAAGACAAGTCAGAGACTGGGGAAGCATCTCCATCCAGCCTCTCCTCTCAGGATGGACAGCTTCCAGACATCACCAACATTGCTCTTCCAGGGGTGGATGTGAGAAATGCTGGCTACTCAAGCCCTCTTTACACGAGGACATGGTGGCAGATGGAAGGAACTTCTATATCTGCTGAGACCTGGGGCAGACATCTGTCTATTCAGAGTATTACAGTCAGAATTATTTCGAGCCAGGGGAATTCCCCTGAGGCTAGTTTCAGCCGAGCAGGGTGGCTGCACAGAACTTGATGAGGACTCCAGAAGGCTTTAATGCTGGGTGGGCACAGCACCAGTTGCCCATTGGACTGCCAGGAGACGCCCCTCCCTGGCAGCCTCATTCTCCTGAACACAGAGGTGTCAGGATGAATTACAGCTCCTTCTGGATGCCAAACACACCCTCTCACCCTGTGTGGTTTTGTCTGCTGAAGATCCCTTCACTGTCTCTGAGGGCAGAGAGAAAAAGCACTGCAACTGGAGTCAGAACGGGTAAAGCGTGGAGTGAATGTGGACCTGGCCCTGGAGTGACATAAACTGCTGTTCTTTGTCCTGTCCGCCTCTATTACTGGCTAAAAGGAAGGCCCACAGGCGGGACTGGTTTATCCAACAAGGAAAGGCACCAGCAAAGCAGGGAGAGAGAGGGGAGATTTCAAAATCCAGCAAGAAGCCATTTAAATTTCAGCACGTATGTAAACTTCATGCCATTTTGAAAAATAAACTATTTTAAGGTTTAATGGTAGTCTTACTCTGAATTGCATATGCCGATGGCGTGGTGAGCTATTCAGTCTATAGTTTCTAATCTGTTCCCATCAACACACCTGGAGGGCTTCTCAAAGCTACAGTTTAGGCATAAGAAATAAACCTGCTTCCTCTGATTTGAACAGGCAAGCTCCATTATGTGACAAATTCTATGAGACCTTTAAAGACCAAGGAGAGCGTAGGGCTTGTGAGCATCAGGAAGAGGGTATGTGGTCACTTACCAGGTGACCACAATGCTATTCCATCAGGCTCTCAGGAACATGTCTGTAGACCAGCTGCCATCATGTGTATCTGAGCTGCACAGTGATACTTGTCATCTTCCTCACAGTGTACATGCAGTCTGCACACAGTGGGCCAGGACGACCACTGGCCCTGAGGAGGGACGTATTCCTGCCCCCAGTGGAACGAACACATGGTATTATTTATATAGCTCTTGTGTTGCCTGACTGTTGCTATATTGCATCACATTTATTACTCTCTTTTAACCAGGGATGGAAACATGTAGCACTCTGCCATCTTCCTGCCCCCTCCCCATGACAGATCTTATATGTGATCACAGTGCTTTTCCCACTGACCCCAGAGCAGACCTCAACATTTCCTCAACACACACTCCAGGCAGCCACTACCAACTGTTAACCAAATGGTGATGGCATGTGACATGAAGCCTTCTTTCATCCTAATTCTGATGGTCAGCTTTTTGAAGAGCAGGAACCCTGTCTTCTGCATTTTCTGTGTTTTTGTACTTACCCCCTGTCTCAGATACAGAAAGCAATCTAGAGTAATTTTCCCTTCTAAAACTTTCATATGCATTCATCAACCTTTCCCCATGCATGTGGAGTGTTAAGTGTTAGTCGCTCAGTTGTGTCCAACTCTTTGCGATCCCATGGACAGTAGCCTGCCAGGCTCCTCTGTCCAGGGGGTTTTCCGGGCAAGAATACTGGAGTGGGTTGCCATGCCCCTCACCAGGGAATCGTCCTGACCCAGGGACTGAACCTGGGTTTCCTGCATTGCAGACAAATTCTTTACCATCTGAGCCACCAGGGAAGCACCAGAGAAGCACGTGGGAACACAGAAACAAATCCGGCTTAGTCTCCAACCTCCAGAGCCTTACAGTCATTTAACACTTATGAGACCAACTCTGATGAAGCATATATTATAGCATTGATTCCAGAGAAATTTTGTGGGTCAGTCTGAAAGGTCAAAGAGGTAGCCCCAGAAACTAGGTTAGTTAAGTGCAAGATGCTATATTTAACAAATAACAATTAAAATGTCCTTGCTCCTTGGCGAATTGCCTTCCAGAAGCAAAACTGTCAGACTTTGAGACGTCCTGGCGCCCTGTGATAAAATGACTTTGGGATGGCATATATCACCGCTAAGCCATTCCCTTCACATTTATTTTCCTCATTACCATTGTTAAGAAATTGAACAGGAAAACCTTCTGCAACTGAGATAATGACTTTCTCTGAATCCTTTACACCAGTTGTAAGGGGCTACCCAATCTGACATTCCAATTTGTTTTCATTTCTCTTTTAACCACTCCAAATAGGAGCTAAGTTGTAATTTTTTTAAGTGCCTAAAAACTTTTGTGAGCCTCATTAATAACAGGGCTGATCCGCACGTTTGAGTTGGCAACTGTTATTCCCATCAGGGCAGAAGCCGCAGCTCTGAGAACCACCCGATCACACTGGCTAATGAGGCCCATTAATCAGTGCTCGTAGCTTTGGGGAACACCACTGAACGGTCTGCTGGCCTCTGGAGCAGGCTGCATAGTCACTGTCATATTTTATGTGTCACATTTCTAGCACAGTTAGCTGTGGTTAAGGTCTTCACTCCCTGATAGCTCAGCTGGTACAGACTCCGCCTGCAACGTAGGAGATTGATTCCCCAGTTTGATTCCTGGACCCTGAGCATTCGCTGGAAAAGGATAGGCTACCCACACCAATATTCCTGGGCTTTCCTTGTGGCTCAGCTTGTAAAGAATCCACCTGCAATGTGGGAGACCAGGGTTCCATCCCTGGTTTTGGAAGATCCCCTGGAGAAGGGAAAGTCTACCCACCCCAGTATTGGCATGTATAACAGTCCATGGAGTCACAGAGTCCGACACAACTGAGCGACTTTCACTTTCAGGATCTTCACTCAGGTTTTACTAATTGTCAGTTCAGTTCAGTTCAGTTCAGTTGTGTCTGACTCTTTGAGACCCCAAGGACTGCAGCATGCCAGGCTTACCTATCCATCACCAACTCCCAATACTCAAACTCATGGCCATCAAGTAAGTGATGCCATCCAACCATCTCATCCTCTGTCACCCCCTTCCCCTCTAGCCTTCAATCTTTCCCAGCATCGGGGTCTTTTTAAATGAGTTAGTTCTTCCAATCAGGTGGCCAAAGTATCAGAGTTTCAGCTTCAGCAGCAGTCCTTCCAATGAATATTCAGGACTGATCTCATTTAGGATTGACTGGTTGGATATTGGCATCTGGTCCCATCACCTCATGACAAATAGATGGGGAAGCAAAAGAGTGTCAGATTTTATTTTGGGGGGGCTCCAAAATCACTGCAGATGGTGACTGTAGCCATGAAATTAAAAGACACTTGCTCCTTGGAAGAAAGTTGTGACCAACCTAAACAGCATATTAAAAAGCAGAGACATTACATTGCTAACAAAAGTCCATCTAGTCAAAGCTATGGTTTTTTCCAGTAGTCATATATGGATGTGAGAGTTTGACTATAAACAAAGCTGAGCACCAAAGAACTGATGCTTTTGAACTGTGATGTTGAAGACTTTTGAAAGTCCCTTGGACAGCAAGGAGATCCAACCAATCCATTCTAAAGGAAATCAGTCCTGAATAGTCATTGGAAGGACTGCTTCTGAAGCTGAAACTCCACTACTGTGTCCATTTGATTGGAAGAACTGACTCATTGGGAAAAAACCTGATGGTGGGAAAGATTGAAGGTGGGAGGAGAAGGGGATGACAGAGGATGAGATGGTTGCATGGCATCACCAACTTGGTGGACATGGGTTTGAGCAAGCTCTGGGATTTGGTGATGGACAGGGAGGCCTGGTGTGCTGCAGTCTATGGGGTTGCAAAGAGTCAGACACAAATGAGCAACTGAACTGAACTAACTGATTGGATCTCCTTGCAGTCCAAGGGACTCTCAAGAGTCTTCTCCAACACCACAGTTCAAAAGCATCAATACTTCAGTGCTTGGCTTTCTTTATAGTCCAACTCTCACATCCATACATGACTACTGGAAAAACCATAGCTTTGACTAGATGGACCTTTGTCAGAAAAGTAATGTCTTTGCTTTTTAATATGCTGTCCAGGTTGGTTATACCTTTTCCTCCAAGGAGCAAGTATCTTTTAATCTCATGGCTGCAGTCACTATCTGCAGTAATTTTGGAGCCCAATAAAATTCACTGTTTCCATTGTTTCCCCATCTATTTGCCATGAAGTGATGGGACTGGATGCCATAATCTTCGTTTTCTGAATATTGGGTCTTAAGCCAACTTTTTCACTCTCCTCTTTCACTTTCATCAAGAGGCTATTTAGTTCTTCTTTGCTTTCTGCCATAAAAGTGGTGTCATCTGCATATCTGAGGTTATTGATATTTCTCCTGGCAATCTTGATTCCAGCTTGTGCTTCATCCAACCCAGCATTTCACATGATGTACTCTGCATAGAAGTTAAATAAGCAGGGTGGCAATAGACAGCCTTGTCATACTCCTTTCCTGATTTGGAAGCAGTCTGTTGTTCCATGTCCAGTTCTAACTGTTGCTTCTTGACCTGCATACAGATTTCTCAGGAGGCAGGTCAGGTGGTCTGGTATTCCCATCTCTTTCAGAATTTTCCACAGTTTGTTGTGATCCACACAGACAAAGGCTTTGACGTAGTTAATTAAGCAAAAGCAGATGTTTTTCTGGAACTCTCTTGCTTTTTTGATGATCCAAGGGATGTTGACAATTTTGAGTGTTACTTTACTAGCATGTGAGATAAGTGCAATTATGCTATAGTTTGAGCATTCTTTGGCATTGCCTTTCTTTGAGATTGGAATGAAAACTGACCTTTTCCAGTCCTGTGGCCACTGTTGAGTTTTCCAAATTTGCTGGCATATTGAGTGCAGCACTTTCACAGCATCATCTTTTAGGATTTGAAATAGCTCGATTGGAACTCCATCACCTCCACTAGCTTTGTTAGTAGTGATGCTTTCTAAGGCCCACTTGACTTCACATCCCAGGATGTCTGGCTCTAGGTGAGTGATCACACCATCGTGATTATCTGGGTCATGAAGATCTTTTTTATAGTTCTTCTGTGTATTCTTGCCATCTCTTCTTAATATGTTCTGTTTCTGTTAGGTCCAGACCATTTCTGTCCTTTACTGTGCTCATCTTTGCGTGAAATGTTCTCTTGTTATTGTAATTTTCTTGAAGAGATCTCTAGTTTTTCCCATTATATTGTTTTTCTCTATTTCTAGAGAAATATCAAGAGAGGACAATTTCAGTAGGGATCAGCAACCACAGAATCAGGTGGTCTGCAAAACAGGTTCCACCTCTGGTACCAATGGCCAGCCTTTGCCAAGCACTCACATGTCCTAATTCCCCGCGTCTCTGAATGTTACTTTATTTGGAAAAGTCTTTGCATATTTAATATATGCATATATATCATTGCATATGTAATTAATGATTTGGGGATGAAGAAATCATCCTGGACTATCTGATGGGTCCTGAATTCAATGATGTGTCCTTATAAGAGACACACTGGAAAGAAAGAGAAGATGGCATGAAGATAGATTCTGTGATTGGAGTAACTCAGCTACTAGCCAAAGAATGTCAAGGATTGCTGGAAGACACCAGGAGCTTAGAGAGAGTTGAAATGGATTCCCCCTTAGAGGCATCAGAAGAATCAGTGTGCTGACACCTTAATTTCAGACTTCTGGCCTCCAGAACTGTGCAGGAATACATTAGTATTGTTTTGAGTGATTTGGTTTGTGGCAATTTGTCACAGAAGCCACAAGAAACTAATATATCAATGAATGAAGGAAAATCTTTTGCAAACATGCAACACTGGTTCAAAGAAAAACTTTAAAAACTAGGAATATAAGGAAAAGGTAACTTACAGATGGAGCAAATATATTAGAAGCACATATCAACGTAAGATTAATATCCAAAATGTGGAAAGAATTGCAAATCAGTAAGGAAAAGATCAAAATCCTAATGGGAAAAAGGTACTAAACATGAACAGACAACTCATGGAAGAGGAAACTCATTCAGTCTCACCTGTAATCAAGAAAATGCAAACTGAAATACTAATGAGATTCTATTTCACACTCATCAAATTGGCTGTAAGTTTAAAATGAAAATCTCAGTGTTGGCAAGTGTGGAGAAAAATTAACTCAGCAGACCTGATTGCTCACATTTTGTACATTCTCAGGGGGGCCTGCTTGTATGACTAGCCCTAGGCTAGCTCCTGAGAACTGACCTATTGGTTATTGGACTATTTCTTATGCTACTAACTGATAAGGGCATTTTATATATTTTAACCATGTTGTACCAACTTGTTTATATAATTTTTGTAAACACTGATTTATGGTGAACAGATACTTCTTTCTGCAGGAGTTTCAGTAACCATGTCTAATCACAAAGGCAATATGTGGGACTTCCCTGGTGGTCTGTTGCTGCTGCTGCTGCTGCTAAGTCGCTTCAGTTGTGCCCGACTCTGTGCGACCCCAGAGACAGCAGCCCATGAGGCTCCCCATCCCTGGGATTCTCCAGGCAGGAACACTGAAGTGGCTTGCCATTTCCTTCTCCAATGCATGAAAGTGAAAAGTGAAAGTGAAGTCACTCAGTCATGTCCGACTCTTCCTGACCCCATGGACTGCAGCCTACCAGGCTCCTCCATCCATGGGATTCTCCAGGCAAGAGTACTGGGGTGGGGTGCCATCACCTTCTCTGCCCTGGTGGTCTAGTAGTTAAGATTTCATCTTCCAGTGCTGGGGATGCAGGTTCAGTCCCTGGTCTGGAAGCTAAGATCTTATGTGCTAGTTCAGTTCAGTTCAGTTGCTCAATCGTGTCTGACTCTTTGCGACCCCATGAATCGCAGCACACCAGGCCTCCCTGTTCATCACCATCTCCCTGGAGTTCACTCAGACTCACGTCCATCGAGTCAGTGATGCCATCCAGCCATCTCATCCTCGGTCGTCCCCTTCTCCTCCTGCCCCCAATCCCTCCCAGCATCAGAGTCTTTTCCAGTGAGTCAGCTCTTCACATCAGGTGGCCAAAGTATTGGAGTTTCAGCTTTAGCATCATTCCTTCCAAAGAAATCCCAGGGCTGATCTCCTTCAGAATGGATTGGTTGGATCTCCTTGCAGTCCAAGGGACTCTCAAGAGTCTTCTCCAACACCACAGTTCAAAAGCATCAATTCTTCAGCACTCAGCCTTCTTCACAGTCCAACTCTCACATCCATACATGACCACAGGAAAAACCATAGCCTTGACTAGATGGACCTTAGTCGGCAAAGTAATGTCTCTGCTTTTGAATATACTATCTAGGTTGGTCATAACTTTTCTTCCAAGGAGTAAGCATCTTTTAATTTCATGGCTGCAATCACCATCTGCAGTGATTTTGGAGCCCAAAAAAATAAAGTCTGACACTGTTTCCACTGTTTCCCTATCTATTTCCCATGAAGTGATGGGACCGGATGCCATGATCTTCATTTTCTGAATGTTAAGCTTTAAGCCAACTTTTTTGTTCTCCTCTTTCACTTTCATCAAGAGGCTTTTGAGTTCCTCTTCACTTCCTGCCATAAGGGTAGTGTCATCTGCATATCTGAGGTTACTGATATTTCTCCTGGCAATCTTGATTCCAGCTTGTGTTTCTTCCAGCCCAGCGTTTCTCATGATGTACTCTGCATATAAGTTAAATAAGCAGGGTGACAATATACAGCCTTGACGCACTCCTTTTCCTCTTTGGAACCAGTCTGTTGTTCCATATCCAGTTCTAACTGTTGCTTCCTGACCTGCATACAGATTTCTCAAGAGGCAGGTTAGGTGGTATGGTATTGCCATCTCTTTCAGAATTTTCCACAGTTTATTGTGATCCACACAGTCAAAGGCTTTGGCATAGTCCATAAAGCAGAAATAGATGTTTTTCTGGAACTCTCTTGCTTTTTCCATGATCCAGCGGATGTTGGCAGTTTGATCTCTGGTTCCTCTGCCTTTTCTAAAACCAGCTTGAACATCAGGGAGTTCACGGTTCATGTATTGCTGAAGCCTGGCTTGGAGAATTTTGAGCATTACTTTACTAGTGTGTGAGATGAGTGCAATTGTGCGGTAGTTTGAGCATTCTTTGGCATTGCCTTTCTTTGGGATTGAAATGAAAACTGACCTTTTCCAGTCCTGTGGCCACTGCTGAGTTTTCCAAATTTGCTGGCATATTGAGTGCAGCACTTTCACAGCATCATCTTTCAGGATTTGAAGGAGCTCAACTGGAATTCCATCACCTCCACTAGCTTTGTTCATAGTGATGCTTTCTAAGGCCCACTTGACTTCACATTCCAAGATGTCTGGCTCTAGATGAGTGATCACACCATCGTGATTATCTGGGTCATGAAGATCTTTTTCGTACAGTTCTTCTGTGTATTCTTGCCACCTCTTCTTAATATCTACTGCTTCTGTTAGGTCAAGACCATTTGTGTCCTTTATCGAGTCTATCTTTGCATGAAATGTTCCCTTGGTATCTTTAATTTTCTTGAAGAGATCTCTAGTCTTTCCCATTCTGTTCTTTTCCTCTATTTCTTTGCATTAATCGCTGAAGAAGGCTTTCTTATCTCTTCTTGCTATTCTTTGGAACTCTGCATTCAGATGCTTATATCTTTCCTTTTCTCCTTTGCTTTTTGCCTCTCTTCTTTTCACAGCTATTTGTAAGGCCTCCCCAGACAGCCATTTTGCTTTTTTGCATTTCTTTTCCATGGGGATGGTCTTGATCCCTGTCTCCTGTACAATGTCACGAACCTCATTCCATAGTTCATCAGGCGGTCTATCTATCAGATCTAGGCCCTTAAATCTATTTCTCACTTCCACTGTATAATCATAAGGGATTTGATTTAGGTCATACCTGAATGGTCTAGCGGTTTTCCCTACTTTCTTCAATTTAAGTCTGAATTTGGCAATAAGGAGTTCATGATCTGAGCCACAGTCAGCTCCTGGTCTGGTTTTTGTTGACTGTATAGAGCTTCTCCATCTTTGGCTGCATAGGATATAATCAATCTGATTTCGGTGTTGACCATCTGGTGATGTCCATGTGTAGAGTCTTCTCTTGTGTTGTTGGAAGAGGATGTTTGCTATGACCAGTGCATTTTCTTGGCAAAACTCTATTAGTCTTTGCCCTGCTTCATTCCACATTCCAAGGCCAAATTTGCCTGTTACTCCAGGTGTTTCTTGACATCCTACTTTTGCATTCCAGTACCCTATAATGAAAAAGACATCTTTTTTGAGTGTTAGTTCTAAAAGGTCTTGTAGGTCTTCATAAAACTGTTCAACTTCAGCTTCGTGCCCCGTGGCCAAAAAAATAAATACATAAAACAGAAGCAATACTGTAACAATACTTTAAAACTGTAAATTCAATAAAGACTTTAAAAATGGCCCATATCAAAAAAATCTTTTAAAAAAAGGCAATATGTGCCTGTATAACCAGGCTTTATTAAAATCTCCAGACCCTTAAGCTCCAATAAACTTTCCCTGGACATACAACACTTCACACGTGTTCCTACAATTAGCTGCTAAAGGAAGAAGGATCTCCTGTACAACTCCGTCAGGTGGAATTTCTGGAAGTTCACACCTGGTCTTCCCAGACTTGGGCACAAGTGTCCTTTTCCTTTATTGATCCTGCTTTGCATTCATTCACTGTGTAAAACCAATATGAAGGTCTCAAGACTTGTAACTTGGTCAACTGAATGAAAACTATTTCTGAGGTTTTTGAGTCCTTCTAAGAAATCAGTGAACCAAGGAGTAGTCTTGGGATCAGGACCTACACACATTGCTGGTGTGTCATCCTGGAGGGCAACTGGACCAGGTAGGGAAGGTTTACATGTACACACGCTGAGTCTAGCCATTTCATACCTATGTTCCCAATGGAGAAAACCTCTCTCTCAACGTCATGTACAAAAATGTTCATTTCAGCATTGTTTCTTTCTTCATTCCTTTTTTAAGTCTTCATTGAACTTGTTTCAATATTGCTTCTGTCCCAACCAGGTATTAAAACTTCATCCCCTGCACTGGGAGGCAAAGTCATAACTACTGGACTGCCAGGAAAGATCCCTGCATCATTTTTTCTATAAGTGAAAAACTGGACACAATTTCAAAATTCACTGATAGGGAAATGGAAAAATAAGCGATCATGACAAAGCATTTCAAATGAATGAATAAGAGCTACATTGACATTGATAAATCTCAAAAACAAAATGTTATACAACAGAAGGAAGCCGAAGATATATATGCATAGTAGGGCATCACACAACTTTTAAAAACATGTAAGATGGATATTTAAAGCATGAGAATGACACTCACCAACTTCATGACGAAAGTTATTCTTTAAAGAAAAGAAGAGAAGTGAAATGAGGGAGGGGCAGAAACAAGGGTTTTACATAGACCTGCAATGCTTTATTTCTTACATCAAACTGAAATTTGAACTCCAGCTCCCAAGCCTGGCTACAAGCTTTACTAGGTGTCATTTCTTTTCAGTCAGGTGTTAACTAAAATCCAGGCAAATTAACTTAATCCCATCTGCTGTAGATCACCCAGAGTTCAGAATTAAATTTAAACAAAATGCTTAATTTACTATAAAAATTTAGTTGCTTGTGAGAACTCAGAATGTAATTAAATGTTGTAAATAGCAACTAAAGTCCCACATTAATGACAAAGATCTTATAGATTGACTTCAGGACACAATAAAACTCAACTGATGGAACAGCTACTAAGTCTCCTGAGCTACGGAGTATCTCGATCATTTAAAATATTGAAGAAAAGTAAAATCAATATGAAGGTCTCAAGACCTGTAACTTGGTCAACTGAATATAAATTAGGAGGAGCTCTTAATTAAACAATTTGTATGCACTGATAGGTTCATTTCATCTTTTAGGAAACATAGCTGGTTTCAGTTTGTCATTGAAACATCAACAAGACAGAAACCAACTTATTTTGTATTTAAAGATGAAAAGTCAAAGAAGGAGGATAAGTATCAAACACTTGAGTTCTCAAAAGGAAGCACACAGGAGATGTAAGACATATATGCTAATGCTATTATTTAATTTTAACTAAAAATGTGGAGAGTGGGAGTTTGACCAGTTTTATTTTAAAGTTTTTCTTAATTAAAAATGAGCCAGAAATTACAAGAAATTGTTTTCATGTGTTTCATAAACGTACTTGCAGTTTAATTTCACAAATATTTTATAAGGATTTACTTGTAAGAGGAGCATTGTTCTGGGTTCTGCAGAGATGAGAAATTCCTTTGTTATGATAATAGCGAAAATCACTACTATTGCTACTCTACTGGATTCCTCTCCACGGGCCAGGAACTCTGTTAGAAGATATGCATAATTAGAAGGAAAGTGAAATATGGGTGTGTGGACACAAAGCCTGAAGAACATAAATAATAGTAAAGAAACTTGCTAAGACCACGGAGCAAAAATGGAGAGACATGTTCAGAGAAAGAATTTTGAAGTTTGAGATACTTGAGTAGAAGTGTTCTCAGAGCCTGTAAGTGCAGGGAGCCAGCTTGAGGAATCCCACCCGTGACAAGGTCATGCAGAAGGAAGCCTGACAAAACGCAAGGACGTGTTCAGCTTCAGGGATTCCCCCTGGAAATTCCTGAGCATCCACCCACCAAGACCAGAATCTGCCTGCTTTACTATGTTATGCTTTCCACCTACTCTTCTGTCATTAACAGGGGACTGTCCCCCCACTGCCTTTTTCTGGAAAAAATTAGAGCTTTTAGATAATAAATCTCCTGGGCATAATACGAGTGTTTCAATCCAAAAACCCCTCTGATGGCTTTCTAGCCTGCCTGCAGGACTCGTACAGCTGAGCATATGATCGTTTTGAGGCCTCCTGACTGTGGGGGGCACAGGAAGCTTAAAACATCCTAGGAATGTCGAGGCTTCCGAGGAGTCAAAATCATTAGAATAGGACCGATTAAAGGTTTCTTTTGTTGAGCCAATACTTGCTGCCAAATTCTCATATCTTTTACTTTTAGGTATAGTTGGTATATAGAAAAACAGGTAGTAGACCTGGTATTAGCAACACTAGATCTTTGAGTTAAGTACTTTCTTTGTTATAACCCACTGCACCTTTGTTCTATAGGAATGTAACTATTTTGTACTTTGAGGGTGATGCAGAGTAAAGAGGAAACACCTCTAGAGAAAAGGACTATTATCCAGGAAGAGAGCCATAAAAATGTTAACACGCCTCTTGGCCAGAAGATAATGTAAACCACCTGAGACCTTTTGTATACGGGAGGGTATGCAAAAAGAAAGTCTTGTTTGTCTCAATGAGGGTCAGGACTGCTGCCCCTGCATAACTCTACATATTCCACTATGTCTTTATGTACCACTTGGGTATATAAGCTGATTTTGAAAAATAAAGTTTTTGGAGTCTTGCACCGATGCTTGGTTTCCCCATGTCGTTCTTTTCTTTTTCCGGCTGAATTCCCATCTAGAGCAGGGAGGCTCATCATGTCTACTTATTTGTCCCGGCTTCTAAGATCTGTAAGCGAGAGAGCCCAAGGCGGGGCACTCCCTGATATTCAAGTGGATGCCGGTGGCCTAATGTAGATGGTGCAAGCTCCTTGTCTGGAACTTTATTGGTCTTCCACATAATCCGAGTTATTCAGCCCTCTTTCTCTACTTAATTTTCCTACTATACTATTGTTTCTTAATCTACTTATATTAATAAACAAATAAATTTTTCTCACGCCAACACCATCCCCACTTCGAATTCCCTGGATCCACCAGGGCTGGACCCCGGCATGTAAGGTTGACAGAGTACAAATGTTCTATTTTTGCTGAGACAAAGCTGATGGCTGAAAACAACACAGATCTGTTGTCTTGCAGTTCTGTGGATCAAAAGTCCAACATGGGTCTTACGGGGCTAAAAGTCAAGGAATGCAGGGCTGGGTTCCTTCCGGCTCCAGGGGAAAATCTATTGATATTTCCTTGCCTTTTCCAGTTTCTGGAGGCCATTTACACTCCTCAAGTCCCCTTCTTGCATCCTCACAGTCAGCAATAGCAAACTGAATCCTCCCCACACAGGTGACTCTGACCTCCCTTGCTGCTTCCATCTTGCACCCCTGAGGACCCCTGTCAAAATGCTGGATTCACGCACATAATCCAGAACAATCTCCTTATCGGAAAGGCAGTGATTAGCCACTCTGATTCCATCTGCTGCCTTGATTCCCCTTTGCTATGTAATGTAATGTCCCATCACTTTATGGTAAATAAAAGGGGAAAGAGTAGAGGCAGTGAGAGAGCTTATTTTCTCGGGCTCCAAAATCTCTCCATCTCGCTTGCCTACACCGCATGCTGCTAGTGAAGTTACAAACCAAAGGAGAAATGTCTTTCATTCCCTTATGGATCCTGATAAGAAACTGAATGCAACATAGTCAACACCACACTGGACTCTGAGCCCCATGAAGTCTGAGGATTCAAGTATGTCTCCCTCAACCCTGTCTCCACAGCACCGTGTGGATCTGGCCCATAGAAGTGGTCGATAAACATTTATGCTAACTAGACAGAGTGCTAAGTGCTGCAGTCTATGAGAATAAGATATTCAGCTGACCTACCAGGAGTTTATACCAGCATGTTTTCTAAGATGTTAATAACATTTCTGTCTGCTCAAGATGGAAGTCTCCTAAAAGCTAACAAGGAGACAATCAATAACAAGGACTATCACAAACGCATTTATCTCTGAAAAGCAAAAGCAAATTCTTCTCCAAAGCTTAAATGGCAGCTAAAGTGTTTTCTCTACTTTCATAAAAAGTAATCAAATGTCAGCCTTGTAAATATTTATGATCCTCAGCAGTCATATTTGAACATCAATTATTTCAAGATCCTTCAAGTGCTTTCTGACAGAAATCTTATATTCTTTGCATTCCCTGTACACAGAAAAACATGCCTTTGGAATGTTTTCTGGGATAAGGTCACAAAGGTAACTAAATACGATGGTGCAGACCCACCCAGAGCTTTTTATATTCTGGCCACTGCACGTGTAAAGGTTAGAAGCAAATGAGCTTCACTGGCGAGGAGGCCACTGCAACTCTTACTCATCATTAAATGCTATCTGGTTTACAGTATTTTCACTTCTCAGATGCATTTCCGGATATAACACGGGAAGAAAATGAGAGAAGGGGCCAAGAAGTCATGATAATTATGTATGGGTGCTGTGCTCAGTCGTGCCCGACTCTTGGTGACCACATGGACTGTAGCCCACCAGGTTTCTCTGTCCATGGAATTCTCCAGGCTAGAATACTGGTGTGGGCTGCCATTTCCTATTCCAGGCAATCTTCCTGACCCAGGGGTCGATCCTGTGTCTCTTATGTCTCCTGCACTGGCAGGCAGATTCTTTACCGCTGTGCCACCCAGGGAGCCCATCAATAACTATAATGCTTGTTAAATGTTCCATCCAGGCAGGGGTATGACTGCACGCTGTGGTTTACTTTTGCCAGTAACTACCTGTGACTTTAAAAAAGTTATCTGGGCCTCAGTTCCTTCAATAGTAATATATATCTTATATATAAGGATTATATGCATATCAAGCATTGTTGCGTGCTGTGTACTTAGTCACTCAGTCGTGTCCGACTCTTTGCGACTCCATGGACTGTAGCCCACCAGGCTCCTCTGTCCATGGGGATTCTCCAGGCAAGTATACTGAAGTGGATTGCCATGCCCTCCTCCGGGGAATCTTCCCAAACCAGGGATCAAACCAGGTCTCCTGCATTGCCGGCGGATTCTTGACAGTCTGAGCCACCAGGGCACTGTTGACACATTATTAATCATCCATTTAAGAAATGAAACTATTGCTGGATTTCTGATACACTTTTCCACTCTAAAACATAATGGTTTTGTCAACTTGATAAGGGACATAAGAGAATCACAAGAAAAAAATGGACATATTTTATTCAGTTGCTCAAGAATAAGCCCCAAACTCTCTGAAACCATAAGTCTTAAATGTCCCATTCCACCAATACTCTGCCCAGAACAAAAATGCCTCGGTATTACTTAAATTCCAGTTTTTCTCCATTTTTCTCTACTCTTGTAGAAAAATAAGGAGAAAGGGAAAAAATGGAGGCATCATAAAAGCAATCCATGAAGTCTGTTTAAGAATCAGCCACATTATATAAATCTGTCAGACTTCAAAATACTACAGTCACTTACCAGGATTTTTTTTGCCAGGAATGGCCAATTGGAATATCAAGTTATTCAGTTATAATAATACCTAATTGATATGAAATTGTCAGAAGATGAGGATTTCTGCTTAATGAATTTTCCAGAAAACTGACGCAGAAAGATGAAAACTTTTATTTTTAAGCTTGAAGAATCTAACACTTTCTAAAATAGATAACCTACTTCCCCAGCTGCTTATACTGAGGATAATGAACTCAATTAAACCTTTTTTGGGATTCAGGTTCAGCATCACTGAATATCCATACATGAAACTGTGCTGATTTATCACATCACACTATCCAGCCTGATATAAACAGGCCTTAGCTTCCCCAGCATTTCCCAGTCTGCCTTGCAGCTAGAGCCTGAACATGCAACCCAAATTCAGCCAATGGGACTTTGTGGAAGACTTCAGGGAAGGAGCAGGGAAGGTTGGTCTTTTGTTCTTTTGCTTGATTTATTTTGGTTTGGTATGGTTTTGTGTCCAAATTAACAGAGACGAGAAGGAAATAATGATCTCTTCTCTTTAGGACACAGTTGTGTCCACTGTGAAGGGAACCATGACACCATGAAGATCGCAGATACCTGGCCCTTGGAAGAACCACAAGCTACTGAATTAGATAGCTAGCCTTCCTTGGTGGCTAAGATGGTAAAGAATCTGCCTGCAATGAGGGAGACCAGGTCTGATCTCTTGGTTGGGAAGATTCCTTCAAGAAGCAAATGGGAACCGACTCCAGTATTCTTGCCTGGAGAATTCCATGGACAGAGGAGGCTGGCAGGCTATAGTCCATGAAGTCGCAAAAAGTTGGAAACAACTGAGCAATAACATTTTCACTTTCAGGACCCCCACCTCTCCCTACCCTGGATTTCTGGATAAGTGAGAAAATGAGAGTCCTCATATGAAGTCGACACAGGTCAGGGAGCCTTGTCTTGCATCTGAAGCACTTAGCTTATAGGTAAGGTCTCCAGGAAAACCCAAATTAGAGTTCAGAACCAGCCTCTTGCAGAACAGCTGACCCAGTGGCCTTTCTGAGTGTGTAGCTGCAAGAGTGGATATCCAGGGTGGTCTCTGGTCAGACTGAGAAGTAGGAAAGAGCATGTTTGCAGGTTGATCTGGAACAAAAAAGACTGCCAGCTATCTCTCCAGCAAAGATGAGTTTATTCAGGATCAGCAGAGAATTGCAAATTGGGGTTGGCCACCAGGGTAAGCCCAACCTGCAAGTCCCTACACAGCAAGGGCAGGAGAGAAAGAGAACTGTTTTATGGAGGGGACAAGGAAGTTGGGAGGATACAGTCCACGAAGAGTCTGGGCCTTTTCATTGGCTGAGTCCTCGTCAGGAAAGAAGAGGTGGCTTTCTGCTTCCTATTGGGCTCTGCTGTCCTCAGAGGGCATGAGAGCTCCCCCTTCTGGCCTCCCAACTGGATTTTTTTGAGGTTCCTGTGTTATTATTTTTTTAATTTATTTATTTTAATTGGAGGCTAATTACTTTACAATATTGTAGTGGTTTTGCCATACATTGACATGAATCAGCCATGGGTGTACATTTTTAACACAGGTGTGTGCTCAGAGGCTTCTGGGTCACAAAAGTGATTGACAGGCAGATAAGAGTGTGGCCTGCTGTCCAGGTACTAAGGCACAGGATAACATGTAGCCCATAGAAAGCATGGGCTCAGGGCTCCAGCAGACTCCCAGCTCCACTATATGGCCACCTGTGACATAAGCCCGTGCCCCTTCCTCAAGTGGGAGATGATAGTGCCCTCCTCACACTGATGCTGGCAGGACCGGAGGGTCGGCTTCACTGGGTCTCTCACATGGATTCTACAATGCATCACAATTTTAGAGATGTAGAACCGGGGGCAGGAGGAGGAGGAAACTCTTTGGTGAATCATGGTGAACTGAAATTCGCTCAGTCGTGTCCAACTCTTTTTGACCCCTTGGACTATACATAGTCCATTGAATTCTCTAGGCCAGTACACTGGAGTGGGTAGTCTTTCCCTTCTCCTGCGGGTCTTCCCAACCCAGGGATCAAACCCAGGTCTCCCACATTGCAGGCAGATTCTTTACCAGTTGAGCCACCAGGGAAGCCCAAGAATCCTGGAGTGGGTATCAGTGAGTTTACATATACAAAGTGTATGGTATGAACAGTGAGTCACGGAATGTTTGCTGTGGTCCTCAGAGCCAGAGGAAGGGATTTCCCCCAGTCCCACTTGAGACCCAGCAGAGATGGCCCTCTGGGGACCAGTGGTTAGGGCAGCATTGAGAGGGAGGGCCTGGCTTGGAGACCATCAGACCCATAGAGGGAAATACCCACACTTTGTGGGAATGATCCTGGGGAAAATGGGAAAGCCTTGGGGCCAGGCAGCTGTGAGAGGCGGAACACAGCAGAGCTCAGAGGGGACAGGGGCAGGGGTCAGAGACCCTGCTGCTCACACAGTTTCATGTGTATGCACCCACGTTTTCACGCGCTTTTGAGGGGGCTAGCTCCATCTGCCCCCACATGCGATGTCCCCCAAACATGCTACGTGTTTGAGCTCTGGTGGGGCCTTATGGCCATTTTTGGATTCCCCCCTCACTGAGCTCAGCACTCTTTCCTATTCCAATTGCCTCCTTTTAATCATCCAAGTCTAGGAGACCAGAAAACTGAATGTCATCAGCTTACTTGAAAGGCTCTTCTGTGATCCAAAAAAAAAAAAAAAGGTGTAGTCATTCCATTCTTCCTTCCAGTCTCTCAACAGATAATATTGAGCACCAACTTGTGCTAGACACTGTCCAGACACTGGTAATGCAAAGGGACCAAGAGACACCAAGCTCCTGCTCTGATGGGATTTACATTTTAAAGGGAAGCAGACATAACAACATCTAATTAAAGTAAATGAATAAGATCATGTTGGCGACTGTAACCTCATCTCTCTGCTCACTACTGCCAGCAACACCACCCTAACAAATTCATGCCACTGGGAATAGTGCAATTAAATCCATCCTGAACAATGACGTGCAGAGCCTTCTCTGAGTTTTGAAAAAATGTCCTTTTGAGATCAAAAGAAAGGAAAAAAAATTAAAGATCATTAGACATAGTTCAGGAAAACTACAAATCAGTGCATTAAGATAAGCTGATCATTGAACTGCGCTCCTAATGGAATCATGAAACAAACCCAATTTCTTGAAATATCGCACAGAAGAATTCTTGCCACCTCAAGTGAACCACCTTAATAGTGCCTGCTTCTCCTGGCCCTGGACTGTGGAGAGCTGATTTTGTGTCACTTTACTTAGCCAGTGGACAACACATTGAGGCTGGTGTTGGATCCTGTCTGGTTTAAGTAAGTCTTCTTTTTAGCCTAACACTTGCATTGATTCAATAAATATTTATAGAAAGCACTCTGCTAAGCCCCAGCCATCCTTAATAAATACTTCCTGAGTTGAATTCAGAACACTCCCTAGTGGAAATAAAGTGATGTAAACTGATGGAGGGAGGGAGAGAAAGATGGATGGAGGGATGAAGGGAAAGAGGGAGGCAGGGAAGACGTGAGAGAAATGGACTTGCTCTTTGTTTATAATGAGAAAGAAAAAAATAGAAAAGTTTGCTGGGGAAGGCTATACATTCTCATCTCTACACCTGAAGAAGACTGAGATGAAATAGATAATGGAGAAACCCACCTTGTAAGATGCATTAGACAGGATCTGGACTTGGAAAAGACCCTGATGCTGGGGAAAATTGAAGGCAGGAGAAGGGGATGACAGAGGATGAGGTGGTTGGATGGCATCACCAACTCAATGGACATGAGTTTGAGCAAGCTCCAGGAGTTGGTGAAGGACAGGGAAGCCTGGCATGCTGCACTCCATGGGGTCACAAAGAGTTGGACATGACTGAGCAACTGAACTGAGGCAGGATCATGGGACTTCGGAGCCTCATCCAACTCTAGGCTACAATGTTCCACTGAGGGAGGAAGGACAGAAAGAACAAGTGTTCAAGAATATCAATCTCAGAGAGAGACTTTAGTCTGGATGACCTTGGGGGCCAGGCAGCCCTGTGCCTATGGTGCCCATTTACAGCTCTTCCTCTGGTCCTTTCATAGTGATCAAACATCCTACCCTGGAGTCACGTGTTTGTTTTGTTTATGCTCTGGCTGCTCTACTCAGCATAGGTTTCACACTTCATGACCAGGTGCTCACTGCAGTACACTCAGCGCTGTACTAGGCACACGCCATCAGCCACTAGAAATTTGTTGAATGAATGAAGACGTGAATCATTTTAAGTACTTAATCTTCCTAAGCCTCCGATTTGTCATTTGTAACATAGGAATTATAGTTATTTTCACTTCCCAAGGGCCAATATAAGGGTCAAATGAGTAAAAGTATTTCAAATGCTTAACACATAAAAACATATTCAATAGATGATGAATATCAGGTTGTAACAAATATCATTATCATTGACATTATTATCCACGCAAGAGCTAATTTATTCAAATAGTAAAGAAAAAGAAAAGCTAGAACAGAATTATAAAGGTGAATCACATAATAAGGAGACATTTGTTGGGCTGGGTGTGGGGGGGCTTCCCTGGTGGCTCAGGGGTAAAAACCCACCTGCCAATGCAGGAAACACAGATTCGATCTCTGATGGGGAAAGATCCCACAGGCCAAAGGGTACCTAAGCCTGGGCTCCACAGCTATTGTGCTCACACGCTGCAATTAGTGAAGCCCGCGAGCCCCAGAGCCTGTGCTCTGCAACAAAAGAAGCCACCGCACTGAGAAGCCCAGACATCGCAGCCAGAGAGTGGCCCCCGTGCAAGGAAACTAGAGAAGAGCCCACTCAGCAGCAAAGACCCAGTGCAGACAAAAAAAAAAAAAAAAAAACTAAAAAGAGAGAGAGACATTTGGGGAAATGCTTAGTGAGATGGGAGGCCCATCAGATTAAAATGAAGGCACAGCGGTCGGGGTAGGGGGACTTCCCTTCACAGAAGAAAAGGCCGAGTGCTAACCAGGTGTCAGAAGGAAGAGAGCCTCAGACAACCCTCATAGCCCGCTCACTTCCACAGCATCTCCAGCGGCACGGGAAGATGGCAGCAGTGGCTACTCTGTCAGGGAAAACAAGCCAGCCTTTCCCTGCCAGACGCAAGCAAGCTTCACTCCTTCACATCAGGTGTCCAAATCCTCCTCTGAATCACCCACTTGGCCATCTCAAAGCTGTATTCTCAGTTCCCATCAAATGCATATTTTCTCTTGACTTTTCCTCAGCTTTTACCCCAGAACCAACCAACAGTTCCATCAAGGCTTGAGAGGATATCGTTCAATCCATAGTCTGCGAGGTCCCAACCACAGACACCCAGATCCTGGTCATAATTCACGCTTCCCTGCAGCTTATTTGTTTCTTGTCAAACTATTCGAACTGCGGCTCATACTGGAAAAACATCTGATCGAGCACATTACCTGGGTGGCCCCTGGTTTACAAACACTCTCTGAAACAATTCCATGATCAAACTTCACCATAAAGCTGAGATGGGAGAATAGTCATTTCCTCCTGCACCCATTTGTCTTTTAACTCTAGAACCATCTGAAACATCTCTCTGTGACATATTGAAGTAAAAAAAAAAAAAGTTTTTGTTTTATTTCTTTAGTCCAAGGATCAACAAACTTCCTGTAAATGGCCAGGTGGTAAATATTTAAGGCGTTATATGCCAGATGGTGCTTGTCACAACTCAACTTTGCTATCGTCACCAAAGACAAAACACAAATGAAAAGGGATGACTGTATTGCAATAAAACTTTATTGACAAAACAAGCAGCGACAGCATACAGCCTGGGTTTTCCAGTCCCTGCTCTCTAGTTTGCCCCATGTTTAGAGAGCCAGAAAATCAATGGGCTTTTATGTCCTGAGAAACCAAAAAAGAAACCTATTCTCAAGGCAACTAGTTCATGTGCTACCAAGTAAAGTATAATCACCCCACCAGTTATAGTTCCTGCTGTTTTGTTGTTTGTTTTGATCAATTATTCCCAGTACTTGATTCCACAGGAGCACAAAATAGACAGCAGAACCTCTTTGTCACATGTTTCTCTTACATAGAACCTGATGCGTAAAGCCAAGGAAACAGAGGAGGGGGCTTCTCCAAGGGGGCTACATCTTTTCTGATTTGCATAGATTCTTGAACATTTGGAGATGCCCTGTGGCACCCCTGCAGAGTGTGATAAACACTGGTGAAGAGCTCAGAGGCTGGGGCTCTGAGTTGGAGACCTGAGCTCTAGTCCAGGCTCTATCCAATTTCTTTGGAAACTGCAGAGATATGAGATGATGAAAGGCAGCACCCCAGAGAGACAGAAGTTGACCTTGGCCCTGATGCCAGCTCCTGGCTTGGGCCCTTGAATATGCCTAGCTGGCCTTCTGTAGTCTGGGCCCAGTGTTCTTCCAATAAATTTCATTTTGATTTTTGCTCAAGTTAGCTTGGCTGGATGTCTGTTCTTTACAACCAAACAATCCCTAAACAAATTAGCAGCAGAATTAGATTTAATGACATTTCAATTCTGTCCAGCTTATGCTGAAAGAGACATCAAATGGGCCACCTGAGTTCTGGGATGTAATCGAATCTTCAAATTCTTAGATTAATTAAATAATTAAGTCTCCTGTAAGACAACACTCCAATATGTGGGAAGATGACTTGGGCTTTTATTTATTTTCCTATAGTTGTTTACAGTTCCACTTCTAGAATAGAATCAGAGAATATTCAGTGCAAAGTTACCCTAGTGATTCAAAATCAAGAGTGTGATTCATGAGACAAGATTAAAATAATGAACACTCCAGCCAAGCTAAATAAAGAGTAAAGGTGCAGGGTTAAATGTGTCTGACTAACTACAAGGCGTAAACAATTGAGTAATGACGTTTGGGGGATGGTAGTCAAGTGTGTTAGGTAAGAAGAGGGGAAGGCTTGGTAAAATGTCCTGAATGTTGCTAATTCCTTTGAAGATAGAATTATCCCTCTGCAGAAATTTGCAGAATTATCTTCAGAATTACCTGTGTGATTTCTGAGATTGGTCTAGATAAGGCAGAACAATATGTGAGTTACTCTTTTTCCATCTTAATACTTATTCATCTTTATTAATGCATCTAATTGAAAGAAATACAATTCCTTTCAAATGTCCTCTAATGCAGACTTTTCACAGATATTATTTCAACAGTATGTCCTTTGCTCTCCATCCTGAGCCCAGGTTACTGTGGTCAGAAAACGTTTTCCTGCAGGTCCTTCTCCAAGGAAGTGGGTAACAGGCAGCCTTTGGTTTGTTAGATCTAAGAGACGGTGACCCTCCTCAGAATGTGAAGGTTCTGGAGCCCTCTTGGTTCCATGATGCTTATTTGTCTACATCTTACCTCTTTCTATTTCTCTGACTCCAAATGTCTCGGGATAGGGTTTCCAGGATGATGTACCCTCCTGTAAGGTCAACCACAGAGAATCTTCATGGTCATCAGGCCCTTGAGTTTCCCTTGAAGACTGTGTAGTGATCTGACCTGGCTCAGCCTCCAACACAACATGAGAACAGAGCCATAAGCATCCAGGTGGCAGCACCAAACCTAAGTTGAGAAGCCCTGTTTTTAAAGAATTCATCCTTTGAGCTTACGTGCAGCCCTCCAGAGAAAAGAAGGACCAAATACCTCTTTGGCTTGGATTCAAGAACCAAAGGCTACAGTGTGAGACGGGTGGAAATGAAGTGATTGGGCTCCAGGTTTCTGAAATCTGGACTCCTTGCTATCAATGAGGCCAATGGATCATTTTGACTTCAAGTTTCCTCATCTAGGGCATAGGAACTGCTGCTGTTCAGCCACTAAGTCGTGGCCAGCTCTTTGAGACCCCATGGACTGCAGCACACCAGGCTCCTCTGTCCTCCACTAACTCCCAGAGTTTGCTCAAACTCATGTCCATTGAGTCAGTGATGCTATCTAACCATCTCATTCTCTGTCGTCCCCTTCTCATCCTGCCTTCAATCTTTCCCAGCATCAGCATCTTTTCCAATGAGTTGGCTCTTCGCATTAGGTACCAAAGCACTGGAGCTTCAACTTCAGTCCTTCCAATGAATACTCAGATCCAGCACCATAATTTGAAAGCATCAATTCTTCGGCACTTAGCCTTCTTTGTGGTCCAACCCTCACATCTGTCCATGACTACTGGAAAAACTATAGCTTTGACGATATGGACTTTTGTCAGCAAAGTGATGTCTCTGCTTTTTAATACACCATCTAGGTTTAGCATATCTTTCCTTCCAAGGAGCAAGTGTCTTTTAATTTCGTGGCATAGGACTAGCCAGGAGTAAAACACCAGGGCCCAAGCACCAAATCCAGCTGCCACCAGTTTTTGTAAATAAAGTTTTATTGGAACACAGCCACACCACTTATTTACATACTGTCTGTAGCTTCTTTTGTGCTGCAATGGCAGAGCTGAGTAGCTGCAACATAGCATGCCTTACCAACCCTAAAAGAAGAACCAACCCTGTCTGGTTCTTCATGGAAAAAGTTAGCCAACCCCTGAACTAATTGCCCTTTCTGACATCTTCCAAACTCTCTGCCTCTTCCCCATGTTGCCACACACTAGGAAAGTGTTTCTGATGTGTGTGTACACATATATGAGAGACTTATCTCACTCGTGACAATTATAGATAATAGGCTGGGGTACAGTCTGAGAGACATCCCATGGGCATGCTTAGCCAACCAAGAAGAGGAAGATTCCAGGTGCACAGAGCAAAGTTCGCAGTTTCTGTTGGGCTTAATGAGAAAATGGGCTTCCATGTTGGCTCAGTGGTAGGGAATCCTCCTGCCAATGCAAGAGAGGCAGGTTTGATCCTTGGGTAGGGAAGATCCCCTGTAGGAGGAAATGACAACCCACTCCAGTATTCTGGCCTGGAGAATCCCATGGACTGAGGAGCCAAGTGGGCTATAGTCTATGGGGTCACAAAAGAGTAGGGCATGACTTAGGGACTAAATAATAACAAAAGAGAGAATGAATCTGTGTCTTTCCTCCAATAATGCACAGCCTTCCCAGTAACACCGAACAGGGTTCTCTTTGCCTCAAGTATCAAGAAGCCAGCCCATGGTCACCATGCTGCTGCTGCTGCTAAGTCGCTTCAGTCGTGTCTCACTCTGTGCGACCCCATAGATGGCAGCCCACCAGGCTCCGCCATCCCTGGGATTCTCCAGGCAAGAACACTGGAGTGGGTTGCCATTTCCTTCTCTAATGCATGAAAGTGAAAAGTGAAAGTGAAGTCACTGAGTCGTGTCCAACTCTCAGCAATCCCATGGACTGCAGCCATATCTCTACACAAACTCAACACTGAAACCAAACTGTAAACAATCTTTCTCGTACTTTTGCTCAGAAAGAGATTTGGCCAGTCCTATATTTATAGGATAGCTGCGTTTAAATTTCAGCTACACCGGAATTGCAGATTTCTGTTTTTTTTCCCAGCTAACACTACACACAAAGAATAGCCAGCCACTGGATGGGCAGCCAGTTTCCATTAAACTTTCCCAATGATATAACAGGACTGCTTCTTATTCGTCCTACCCTTGTACATTGGGTGTTAGGAGATGATTTTCACAGAGAAATCCAGTTCCCAGAATAAGAAAGACGAAACAGCAGGCACTGCCACCACCGTTTCTGGTAGTGGCAAAATTATGAGCTGACAGCCTCTGCCAGCTGGTACTTTTCTGATACGGGTCATTTGTCATCTTGACAGGAAGACTGGAAAGGAATTGAATGATAGTTTTAATCCATGCAATAGAAAACATATATGTATCAAAAATCAGTGTCTGCAATTATGAAGCTATTTTAAAAAGCCATTAATCCCTAAAATCCTCCATCTGTCATGAAACAGGCCTCATTTAGGTACTTAACAAAATTACAGAAAGAGGTTCTGATTCCACCGTTTGCACTTCCCTGGTGGCCTCCTCCTTCTGCTCAATTGCATTCAGCCAACAACTTGAAGCTTACACCCTGCCAGTCTAGTAAGCTTCAGTGGAAATGGGAGCTTTCTCTCCCAACGTCTATGTACCCATCCAGGGAAGAATCTGAATGGTCCGACTTGGGTCATGTGACCTATCCTTCACCTACCAGCCTTTTCATGAAAGATTCCTATTTAGCCAGCCTGGGTCAAATACTCATTCCTATGGCAGAGATTAGGGATCTTGACTGATACTCGCCAGGACTAAGGAAATAGGGCTGGGTCTCCAAAGAATGAGAAAAGTCCTCTAAAAGGCCAAAGTTGTAACCACCATGCCCCATCAAGCCAGCCTTCAAACATGGTTTCCAAAGGCAGCAGCAAGGATGGAAGGGGAGTTCATATTGTTCTAATTTTTAAAAGGTGGCCAGTTCACCACACCAGCAGATGTGAATGCTGCGTGCATCCTCAGTTGCTAAGTCGTGTGCAGCTCTTTGAGAACCCGTGAACTGCAGCCCATCAGGCTCCTCTGTGCATGGATTTCTCAGGCAATCATACTAGAGTGGGTTGCCATTTCCTACTCCAGGGGAATCTTCCTGACCCAGGAATCAAACTTGCAACTCCTGCACTGGTAGGTGGATTCTTTACCACTGCACTATCTGGGATGCCTAAAAGCACCACATAGAGGATAACAGTTCTGTAGCAATGCTGTAAAGTAGCTAACAAAGTATTCGTTGTTTGGTGTAGTCAAAGTTATTTGACTAGGCAGATTTAAGTTCTTAGTAACCACACTAAATGCAGATTAGGGATTTTCTTTTTAATACTATGTTCACTGATATATCTGGATTCTGTATTATTCTTCCTTCTTTCTCCTGCCACTTTGATCACCCATTTTCCTCTTCATAACAAAAATACTTCTCCAAAAGCTATACTGTATTCAAATGTTTGAGAAATAACAGGTCACCTTTCCTAAATTTAACCTTCCGGAAAAGTAACTTTTGTTGTTGGCTGACATTCACTTTGTAAAGGGTTTGTGTATAAACAAGTTTATATGATCTGAAGATCTCTTCATGGGTTATCAGCAAGAATCTTTGGGATGGTCTATAAGTCATTCTGAAACCTACAGAAATTTAAGGTGAAGGCATGGCTTTGGCCCCAGGCTCCTACCATGAGAGGAAGCTGGCATGCAGCCACTGGCTTCTAACACCCCTGTTCTTGGCGGTCTTTATCCCTGATCACAGAGAGAGCATCTTTAGGACTAGGACTGCACCCCAGAGCATGATCACTCAGAGGTCTCTAATAGCCTTTCTCCCACCCTAACTTGTTAATATTCTCCCATCTTTGTTCCTCAAACAATCACAGATTTCATTTAAGCCCAACTCCTTCGAAGTGGGAAGGGAATCTATTCTCAAGACTGACTTGATTCAACTATGCCTTATGCTCTTTCATTCCCCACTTTACTTTACTATCCCAAATATATTATTTTAGCATTAAGCACATGGGTAACTTGGGGAAACACAGTGTTCCTATGCAAAAACCCGAGCTGGATTTAGACTTCGTGGTTTGGGAGAAAAATATTCTCATTCCAAAGTGACTTGAAAATGCAAAGGCTTTGTGATAAGCACATTTGGAGACTTGCTTCCTAAAAGACTAAAATATTCTCTGCTACACCCAAAGTTTCCAAATATATGTGAATAAAATATGGTGATTACTCACGGGAAATATCCTCCAATGTTGTCTAAATAAGAACAGCTGTCCAGAAGCCCTTTGAGATTATGTTAGTCCACAGGATCTCTAGCTATTAGATTCTGCAGGGCCTCCCAGGCCACTTCTGATGAGCCCCACAAGCTTCAGCTCTGAGGGTGTGTGGTACCTAGTCTTTGGGAGGCACTATGGAAAACATTATTTCTAGCTTAATCCAAGTTTCAATTTTCCTTGTCAGGAGCAAACAAAATGCTGCAAATTCTTAACCAATTACTTTAAATGATGTTTCTACCATGCAAGCTTGGACTCCTGCATTTTATTTTAGGATATTTCCCATTAATCCAGGCTTCAATTTGCCTTGTCAGGGGCAAACAATATGCTGCAAATTCTTAGCCAGTTCCTTTAAATGCTGTTTCTACTGTGCACGCTTGGACTCCTGCGCTTTATTTTAGGCTATTTCCCTGTGCTCAGTCGAGTCCTACTCTTCGCAACCCCACGGATCATGGCCTGCCAGGCTTCTCTATCCATGGAATTTCCCAGGCAAGAATACTGGAGTGGGTTCTCATTTCCTCCTCCAGGAGATCTTCCTGACTCAGGGATCAAACCCCCATCTCTTGCACCTCCTGTAGCATTAGGTGGATTCTTTACCACTGAGCCGCCTGGAAAGCCCTCATAAGGAGGGCACCTCTGCTCTTTTTCTCTAATGCTCACCTGCCACCTAGGCTGAGACTGCCTTGCCGTTCTTGGATTCTCTCTTACCTGCCTGGATTCCTGATGATCTGTACAGTCTGACCCTGACTCCCCCATGCCCCTAGTCCCAGCCTACACGTGGCACTTGCCACATCACAGAATGAGCCTTTCCAAGTGCAAATCTCATTGTGCCATTTCCTGCTTGGTATTTTTCAGTAGGATAAAGACTAAAACCCTGTTCTTGGGGTGCCTCTCCCAGCAACACTCCCTGGCCCCACGGAACCTAGACTTACAGACCTCTCCCCATCCCCACCTCCAAATCTCTTCTCCTTGTTAATTCCTAGTTCTTCCGTCAAATTTCAGCTAACTCCTCTCTTCCTCAAGAAAGTAACCCCTGACCTGCCAATGAGCCATTCCTCCATTATAATTTCCAACAGTGTTACAGGTCTACCCTTCCATAACCCTGGTCACAATTACAGTATTGGACACACTGTATGATGATTTTATTAGTGCTGATAAATTACACTAGACTGTGAATTCCTTGAGGGCAGTTACTCTGCCTTTTCTGAATCTCCAGCACTTCTTACAGGTTGGCCCTCAACAGGTATTTGCTCAATGAGTGGCTGAATGAATCTAGTAACCCAGGTGCAAGGTGAACTGATTCACACTATAAAATAACAATATTCGCTTTCTCATTTTTCACTGAACATTTTTCTCTCTCTCTGGAAACCTCCTTCCTGGGTCTCAGAGATCAAAGGGCTGAGGGAGCATCTTCCAGTCCTAATGCTCAGAGAGACACAATTTCTAATAAATTTTTATCATGATTTCTTTTTGGCTTCCCTGGTGGCTCAGCAGTGAAGAATCTGTCTGAATGCAGGAGCCACAGGAGAATGTGGGTTCAGTCCCTGGGTTGGGAAGATCCCCTGGAGAAGGGAATGGCAACTCTCTCCAGTATTCTTGCCTGGAGAATCCCATGGACATAGGAGCCTGGTGGGCTGCAGTCTATGAGGTTGCAAAGAGTCGGACACAACTGAAGTACCTTAGCATGCACGCATGATTTCTTTTAACAATTATTCTTTGATATCACATTAAATTGATCAAATACTCATGGTTTTGATGTTAGGCACCGTTCCTGTTGTTCCTAATGTTGCTGTGATGGTTCCCTGTCTGCCTCTGCAGCTAAATGGATTTACAAAGCACATCCTTCTTGAAGCTTGAGATTAATGTACATGAAATTGGGCTGGTGGGATTACTGATGAATAACAGAGTACAATCAAATCAAAGTGGGCATTCCACATGAGTGTAAACACATTGAGGATTTGGAAAAAGCTGATACTGGCTTCATTTATGCCTCTCTTACCTTGAAGCTGACAATGGGACTTTCATTCATTTAATTTGATCACTGTCAAGAAATAATAGAACTCGCTATAAGTCTTAAACCAAATAGATTTCAGGAAAACATTCTCTGTTCTGCATTGACCCCAAATCAGACTCTGCAGAGGCCATGACTTTCCAATCCCACAAGCTCCCAAGCCCCTTCTCCTGGGTCTCATGAGTTCATCTAATTCTGATAGTTGTCAGGATTGGGGCTTGGGTTTAAATTAACTTCCTCCTGTTGGTATTTGTGTTTATTTTTTCCTCTCTTTATCGCAAGGGATTAGATTATGTGCTTCAAGCAATCTCTCGTTTTACTCTAACACCACTGGTAGACATGTTCCACAGGAGGGAGAAGCAGAATAGGGTGGAACAGAGGTTTCCCAAACAGAAGGAGCGAAGAATCACTTTGCATTGTCTGACCTCCCCACAGCCTGCTTCTCTGGTCTGAAGTTGGGGTAGAGAGAAAAGAAAGAGCAGATACATGTTTCTCATACTTCTCGCTTCTCCCAGAAACATCCTAAGGAGTCCCAAATCCCATAAAACTCTACCTAAAACCAAAGCTTCTGACTATAACCCACCACTGAAATGAAGAAGTTAACATGTCTCAGAGTCCTGCCTTATCATATATGGCAGCATTCTATTAGCCTTAGTCCCTGGATCACATTCATTTCTGACCTCTCAAGGTTCCTCTTTGATATTTACTGCTTTCACAGCTGTCTCACATGATCCTTAACATACTGTGAAGTAAGCAGGACAGGGTTTATCATCCCCGTCTCAGAGATACATACACTCAGTTCAGTTCAGTCTCTCAGTTGTGTCCGATTCTTTGTGACCCCATGGACTGCAGCAGGCCAGGCTTCCCTGTCTATCGCCAACGCCTGGAGCTTACTCAGACTCATGTCCATCAAGTTGGTGATTCCATCCATCTCATCCTCTGTCATCTCCTCCTCCCACCTTCAATCTTTCCCAGCATCAGGGTCTTTTCCAATGAGTCAGGTCTTCACATCAGGGGGCCAAAATATTAGAGTTTCAGCTTCAGCATCAGTCCTTCCAATGAATATTCAGGACTGATTTCCTTTAGGATGGACTGGGTGGATCTCCTTGCTGTCCAAGGGACTCTCAAGAGTCTTCTCCAACACCACAGTTCAAAAGCATCAATTCTTCGGTGCTCAGCTTTCTTTATAGACACTGTAATAGACATCTGCTCTTTCTGCATGCCCAGCCTCCCTCCTCCTCTTCTTCTAACATTGGCAACTCCCTTTCCCTTAGGAGACACCTCTTGCCACATCACATTTGATTTTGATGAAGCTTTGATCAAAGGATACTGTGCCAGCTGCCACTACCTCCTATATCGCTAACACCTTCTGAAGCTGAAAGAGTCACGACAAAGAAAAGCCAGTGAGACTCTCTGTCTCCCGGAAATGTGAATCAAAGAGAACTTTCAGGCGGTTGGAACTGAGGGACCGCCCACAATGTCTGATGCCCAGATCCCTGGAGTGACCCAGTTACTCAAACTCCCCTTTCTTCCCTTACCCTCCCAACAAATCCTTTTCACCCTTAACTTAATCACAGTTGGTTTCTGCCACCTGCAACTAACCGAAGCACTCAGCAACAAGTCTGCAATTTGCCCAAGCTCTCAGACTTGAACACAGACCTCTTAACTCAATCTTCATGCTATGGCACAGAACATGTCCTAAGTAATACTAATACCTTAACCAACACAGAGAAGATGGTAAGGCTGACACACCTGAAGATAAATTTCATTCATTATCTAGGGTGGTGAGTCTCAGCCAGGAAGCAGTTTTACCCCTCTACACCCCCAAGGATAAGTGGCAATGCCACGAAACATTTTGGTTGTCACAACTGATAGGGGACTGCTACTGGCTACTGACAAGAGGCCAGGGATGCTGGTAAATGTCCAACAATGCACAGGAAAGCCCCCCGCCAAACCCCATTCACTACCACCCCAATAGTTATTTGCCCAAAAATGTCAGTAGTACCAAGGTTTAGAAAACTTCATCTGGAGAAAATGGAGTTATTTAGCATACCAGTCAGGATAACACCAGGTAATGGCAAAAAGCCGGGGGCGGTGGGGGGGAGGGGGAATCCAAGTTTTCAGTAGCCTAACACTTAACTCATCAAAAGTTGCAACTTGCTGTTGCAAAGTCTGCAGGTAAAAATCTCCTTTCTGTAATGACTTGCATCCAGACCACGCCATCATGTGATACAGCCACTTCAGCACAGAGTTACCAGATTGATAAGGCAGGGGGTGCAAGAACTGGCAGACTGCATGTCAGGTTCCAAACGCTCATGATCCATTGGCCAGAACATGAAACCTAAGTGCCAGGGGCTGGGATACACAGGGTGGCTTGGGGACAATGCAATGGATACTGAACAGTAAACAATGCTGTTATACAGCCTGCAGAGCTCAGTGCCATGAAACTGTACTAGATACAGAAATCTATTTGCACAATTCATAACTAAGGGACACGGCCAGGCCCTGTGCCGGGCCTTAGTTGGTTATCTCCTGCAAATTAGGTTGTTTTGCTTTTTGCCTTTTTAACCTCGAAGAATTAATTTGCTGTAGCAGCCCTGACTGCCACCAATAATTCTCAGCTCTAAATAGGTGCCATTAAGGCCTAATTTGCTTTATGGTGATCAGGCTATGAACTTTGGTAAACAGACCATAGCCAACTAAGTTCCATTGATTTAAAGGGCATTTCCTCCCAAGAATAGAGTCACATAAATGAAATTGTATCTATATGTAATGCAGAGCATTTATAAGTAAGACCAATATATTTTCATAGCACCATCACTTCATGGCAAATAGATGGGGAAACAATGGAAACAGTGGCTGACTTTATTTTTCTGGGCTCCAAAATCACTGCAGATGGTGATTTGCAGCAGTGAAATTAAAAGATGCTTACTCCTTAGAAGGAAAGTTATGACCAACCTAGACAGCATATTCAAAAGCAGAGACATTACTTTGCCAACAAAGGTCCATCTAGTCAAGGCTATGGTTTTTGCCACTGGTCATGTATGGATGTGAGAGTTGGACTATAAAGAAAGCTGAGTGCTGAAGAATTGATGCTTTTGAACTGCGGTGTTGGAGAAGACTCTTGAGAGTCCCTCGGACTGCAAGGAGATCCAACCAGTCCATCCTAAAGGAGATCAGTCCTGGGTTTTCATTGGAAGAACTGATGTTGAAGCTGAAACTCCAATACTTTGGCCACCTCATGCGAAGAGCTGACTCATTGGAAAAGACCCTGATGCTGGGAAAGATTGAGGGCAGGAGGAGAAGGGGACGACAGAGGATGAGATAGTTGGATGGCATCACCGACTCTATGGACATGGGTTTGGGTGGACTCTGGGAGGTGGTGATGGACAGGGAGGCCTGGCGTGCTGTGGTTCACGGGGTCGCAAAGAGTCAGACACGACTGAGTGACTGAACTGAACTGAACTGAATATATTTTCATTGCAAATAATATCGGACTCAATTTATGCAGAGATGTCATCTTGCAGTTAAAAATCTTTAAATATGCATGAGATACAGCATCTCAGTCATTTGGGGCAGTGTTTCTTAATCATGGATAGAGTCACTCCAGCAGCCTTTTCCAAAAATCAAAGTCTGAGCTGATCCTTCAAATTTCTAATTCAACAGAGGTATTCTCATTAAGATTATTGTGGTTGCAAATAAAGAATCTGATTGTGCCTACTTGAAAAACGAAAGGGGAAGGCAGCAATCCAGCCTGGAAGGATACTAGGAAATTAATAGAACTTGGGCTTGGGAGCCACAGAGCTGGAGCTTGGGTGGACATGTAGCAGCCAGGGTTCAAGGTCCTTCTGCGAGCTTCAAGGTACTCACCGTCATCCCCCGCCCCTATTTGTAAATCTACACATAAGTTTACTTCTCCCAGGAGTTGCTGGACTAGCCTGGCTGAGGAGGGTAGCTCCACCCCTGGATAAATCAGTTCCGATGCGGGAAAAGGGAAATCTTCCATGAGACTCTACAAGCCTGAGCAAGGTACTCGACTTCTTCATGCCTCAGTTTCCTCTTCTGTGAAGTGAGCCTGATGGAGCATGTTGTCCTAGGGGAGCTATTATGCGCACATCTTGCAGTTCCAATCAGTGTCTAATACTGTTGGGATTTAGAGGTGTGTTATTTGGAATTAGGATTGGGTGCTTTAATTAGTAGATTTCCTGGGCACTTATAATGGGTAAACAATATGAAGCCTTTTCCTTGCACTGGCTCATTTAATTTTCAGAAGAGATCTACAGGCTGAGACCTCCTGTGTCTGATACCTTGCCTGGAAAATAGCAAATGCTACAAAATGGCAAGTGAATGGGGGAATGAATGAATGAATGAATGAAAAGAATGGTGGTGTCACAGCCAAGCATTTCAGCTAAGATTGCAGGTGGTGATCTGCATAGGTGATGACCCCACCTCTTCCACGCAGACCCCAGACCCTACACCTGCCCAGCACCTGCTGGTCAGGGGAGTGCCAGGCATGGATAAGGTATGGGGTCTGCACTGGAGGAGGCGCATTCTCCACTGCTCGTGCAGCCGCCATTCTACTTGGTGCCCCCTACGAACAACCCCTCTCTAACATTCGCCCTCATTTTTCACAAATGCATTCATTACATATGAAAGTACAGGAATGCCAGTTTTCTTGAAGAGTTTATGTGTGCGGCACAGGCTCCAAAAGCAGGCAATCTGGCTCCAACTGGGATTCTTTATACTTACTCTCTGTGTGACTCGGAGATAATTACTCTCTTTCTCTGAGCCTCAGTTTTGCAATGTGCAAAAGGGAGGAAAGATAAACAATGCAGCATTTGTAGGATAGTTATATGAACAAGCGCATGGTAAAAGCGGCACAATTCCTGGCACATAGTCAGGGTTCAGTCAATGATTAGCCAAAATTATAACAGTACTTAATAATCATTACTAAGGATAATACTACAGTGAGTCAAGGAAACAGATGAAAGTAAACTAATCTCAAAACAATCCCAAAGAAAGGCCAAAGAAAGTTCAGACTACCGCACGATTGCACTCATCTCACACGCTAGTAAAGTAATGCTCAAAAGTCTCCAAGTCAGGCTTCAACAGTATATGAACATTGAACTTCTAGGTGTTCAAGCTGGATTTAGAAAAGGCAGAGGAACCAGAGATCAAATTTTCAATGTCTGTTGGATCATCGAAAAAGCAAGAAAGTTCTAGAAAAAATCTACTTCTGCTTAATTGACTATGCCAAAGCCTTTGACTGTGTGGATCACAACAAACTGTAGAAAATTCTTCAAGAGATGGGAATACCAGACCACCTGACCTGCCTCCTGAGAACTCTGTATGCAGGTCAAGAGGCAAGAGTTAGAAGTGGACATGGAACAACAGACTGGTTCCAAATCAGGAAAGGACTATGTCAAGGCTGTACATTGTCACCCTGCTTATTTAACTTATACACAGAGTACATCATGAGAAATGTTGGACTGCATGAAGCACAAGCTGGAATCAAGATTGCTGGGAGAAATATCAATAACCTCAGATACACAGATGACACCACCTTTATGGCAGAAAGCAAAGAAGAACTAAAGAGCCTCCTGATGAATGTGAAAGAGGAGAGTGAAAAAGTTAGCTTAAAGCTCAACATTCAGAAAACTAAGATCATGGCCTCTGGTCTCATCACTTCATGGCAAATAGAAGGGGAAACAATGGAAACAGTGACAGACTTTACTTGTTTTGGCTCCAAAATCACTGCAGATAGTGACTGCAGCCATGAAATTAAAACACGCTTACTCCTTGGAAGAAAAGCTATGACCAACCTAGACAGCATATTAAAAAGCAGAGACATTACTTTGCCGACAAAGATCCATCTAGTCAAAACTATGGTTTTTCCAGTCATCACATATAGATGTGAGAACCGGACTATAAAGAAAGCTGACTTATTTCACTCTGTATAATAGGCTCCAGTTTCATCCACCTCATTAGAACTGATTCAAATGTATTCTTTTTAATGGCTGAGTAATACTCCATTGTGTATACCTGTGGCAGATTCATGTTGACGTATGGCAAAACCAATACAATATTGTAAAGTAATTAACCTCCAATTAAAATAAATAAATTTATATTTAAAAAAAATTTAAGTGAAAAAAAATAAAAAAGAAAGAAAGCTGAGTGCCAAAGAACTGATCCTTTTGAACTGTGGTGTTGGAGAAGACTCTTGAGAGTCTCTTGGACTGCAGGGAGATCAAACCAGTCAATTCTCAAGGAAATCAGTCCTGAATATTCATTGGAAGGACTGATGCTGAAGCTGAAACTCCAATACTTTGGCCATCTAATGCGAAAAGAACTGACTCATTTGAAAAGACACTGATGCTGGGGAAGATTGAAGGCTGGAGGAGAAGGGGACAAGAGAGGATTAGATGGTTGGATGGCATCACCGATTCAATGGACATGAGTTTGAATAACCTCCAGAAGTTGGTGATGGACAGGAAAGCCTGGCATGCTGCAGTTCATGGGCTTGCAAAGAAAGAGTCGGACATGACTGAGCGACTGAACTGAAAGCAATCATTTATTTTTAAAGCAATTTGTTTGCTTGATGCTTGCTTTCCTTGTGTGTGTGTTTAGTTGCTAAGTCATGTCTGACTCGTTGCAGTCCCATGGACTATGGGCCACCAGGCCCCTCTGTCCATGGGATTTCCCAGGCAAGAATACTGAACAAGTTGCCACTGTCTACTCCTAGGGATCTTCCCCACCCAAAGATTGAACCCACGTCTCCCGAATTGGCAGGCACATTGTTTACCACTAAGCCACCTGGGAAGACCTGCTTTCCTTGAGATTTGCTATAAAACATGGATTCTGGAAAGAGGGGGCCCGGGTTTGAATCCAGATTCACCACTCAATAGCTCTGTGATCTTGGGCAAAAGTTTAACTTCTTTGTACTTCAATTTCCTCATCTGTGAGATACAGTCCTATTAGTACTTAACTCATAGGACTGTGGTAGGGATTAAATTAATAAGTATTTATAAAACAGAACGACACCCAGTTCATAGTAAGTAATATTTGTTTATTAAATAAATGAAACAGAATGCAGAGGCAGTTTCTGATCAGCTAGCATTAATACACCCAGGTAGTTGGCTTCCAGACTTGACGTCTTGGTAAGGACACCAGTTAAACAAGGTTTATTCCATTTTATTTCTGGGCTCAGCATTTGATTATTCTTCAAATCTGGATTTCAGAAGACAGTTACTGCTCATGTTCATCCAAGTCTACTCAACTTGAAGGGAGGTGAGATCATGTGGTTTCCTATGAATCAAAATATCTTGAAATGCTTTGATCATTGGGGTTCAGCTATTTCTTGGCCTCAGTACAAAAGAAGTGACACCTACTTTTAGTTTATTTGAGGTGGTGAAATCTTTAGGCACAGATGACAAAAGGGCTCTGGGAGCCAGCAGATGGTACCTGGTAAACAGCCCCTTCAAGATGAGCAACATCTGGAAAAGGAAGGTGAAATGCCCCCAAGTGAGTTGTTTTGCATATGAATTGCTCCATCTCTGATCAAGTTTCCCTGAGGCTTACCTGAAGGAAGACTTGTAAAGCTTTCTGTTCAGGAGATACTGAAGAGCAAAAAAAAAAATCCAGAGAATACTGTCTTTCACTGTGGTTTTCTTTTTTAAGATTTACTGTGGCAAAAAAAAAAAAAAAGAAAGAAAGAAACACAACATAAAATTTATTGTCCTAACCACTTTCCACTGCACAGTTCAGGAGTGCTAAGGTATCCGCGCCGTGTTTTAAAACAGATTCAGAACTTTTTATGTTGCAAAGCTGAAAGTCTCAACCATTAAACAATGACAGTCGTTTTTCCCTCCTCCCTACCGCCCTAGCCCCTGGCAACCATCATTTTACTTTCTGCTTCTATGAATTTAACTACTTTCGATAACTCATATTAACGGAATCATGTGGTACTTGCCTTTTTTGTAACAAATTATTTCACCTGTATAATGTCCCCAAGATTCATCCATTTGGTAGCATATGACAGTATTTCTTTCCTTCTTTGAGGCTAAAAAATATTTTGCTGGCATATACCATATTTTGTTTATCCATTCATCTATGCCAAACAGGATTCCACCTCTTCACGATTGCAAAATACTGCTGCTACAAATATTGGTGTACAAACACCTGAGACCCTGCGTTCAATTCTTTTGATATGTAACAAGAAATAGGATTGCTGGATCATAAGGTAGTTTTATTTTTAATTTTTTAAGGAAACCCCATACTGTTTTCACAGTGGCTGGACTGCTATACATCACCACCAACAGTGCACAAAGCTTCCAGTTTCTCCACAGCCTTACCAAAGCAGTTTTTTTGTTTGTTTGTTTGTTTTATAGTAGCCATCCTAATGGTGTAAGATGATAACCCATGTGGTTTTGATTTGTCTTTCTCTGATAATTACTGATGTTGAACATGTTTTCATATGCTTATTGGCCATTTGTATATAATCTTTGGAGAAACGTCTATTCCATTTTAAACCCATCTTTCAATTGGGTTATTTGATTTTTTTGTTGTTGTCAAGTTGCAGGAGTGCTTTATATATTCTGGATATTAACCCTTTATCAGACAAATGGTTTGCAAATATTTTCTCCTACTCCATCGGTTTTCTTTCCACTGTGTTGATTGCATCCTTTAATGTACAAAGGTTTTTCAGTTGGATGTAGCCCCCTTTCCCATTTTCAGCTTTTGTTGCCTGTGTTGGTGGTCATCCAAGAAAATACCCAAGTGCAATGTCATGAAGCCTCTCCCTATATTGTCTCCTAGGAGTTTTATGATTTTAGGTCTCATATGTGGGTCTTTATTTCACTCGTTAATTTTTGTATATGGTGTAAGACAAAGGTCATTTCCTTCTTTTGCTTTAGGAAATCCAGGTTTCTTGGCACCATGTGTTGAAGTTTCTTTCTCCTGCGTTTGGCTTTCCTTATTAAGAGAGGAGATCAGTAAGGCTGCTAGAGCTCTCCTAACAGATGCAAGGAGGCCCAACCAGCTGAGGAAGAAAAGAGCTTAATTCACACAGCTCTCCCTCTGAACCTCTGTTTCACAGTCACTGTTAGCCTTGCACTTGCAGTCACGGTCCTGACTTCACTTTAAATCACTGTTCTCAGTTCTACCTTCTCACTATGGGGAATCAGCTTTGCTCCATTTGTTTCTCAATGACTTCTGAAACAATCCTCCACTCAATCCATAATCCAGAGAAGTCAATTTCCTTTGCCAAAACTTAACTGACCAGGTTTCATTTCATCTTCTTGGTACTTACTAATCATAATTCAGATATTTTTCCTTTTCCTAATGTGTGGGAGACACCAGCAAAATACCTGTGATAGTCCTTTTTAAAATTCTATTTGCTTGCTTAAATTCTCTCTCCTGGTGAAAACTATCTCTAGAAACTTAATGTTTAATAATTTCATCTCATTTCTTGAAAGGTTAGTAATATTTTAACTCAGTTAAGCTCATAGAGTATAAAACCAATCCTTGTCAACTAGGCATCCACACATGTCTTTTAACCATGCATGCATGCGTGCTAAGTTGCTTCAGTTGTGTCTGACTCTGTGTGACCCCATGGACTGTAGCCCACCAGGCTCCTCTGTCCTTGGGATTCACCAGGCAAGAATACTGGAGTGGGCTGTCATTCCCTTCTCCAGGGGATCTTCCCAGCCCAGGGATTGAACCCACGTCTCTTACGTTTCCTGCACTGGCAGGCAGGTTCTTTGCCACTAGTGCCACCTGGGAAGCCCTTTTAAGCATACTTAACTTACAAATAAAGATGACAGGAAAGCCATGCATTCTATCTCACACCATGCACTCCTCGTATTTATACCTTGAACAACTGAAAGCACATTCCCCAAAAGAGGATACGGAGCACCTTTATCTATCTCTGAGTCATGTTAATTCTTCTTCTAGCTGAGTCACATTCCCCTTTTGATGTCCTGTAACTTAAATACTGAGATATAAAATTAACTGTTGTTCATACATGTTACATAAAATGGTGGGGGAATGGGAAGAAGGGATAGAAAATAATTAAATACATACACAAATATAAACATATCAAAATAAAGAAAAAAATACTTATAACTGCTACAGCTTCTGCAATGTCTTTCATGACTGATAAGAGCTTGTAAAATTTTCTTCTTTGACTGTCTACTCTACATGCCTTTGGCCTTCAGCAAGCATGTCAGGGAGTCATGATTCCTTGCCTGGGGAGGTGACCCAAATCTTTGATTCTAAAGAGTCTAGACTACTGAAAGTCCTGGCTGAATTATATCACTATGGTTTTCCACTGACTTCTTTTTTTCCTTTAAACTTTTTATTTTGTATTGGGGTCTATCTGATTAACAATCTTGTGACAGTTTCAGGTGAACAGCAAAGGGACTCAGCCATACATATACATGTATCCATTCTTCCCCAAACTCCCCTCCCATCCAGGCTGCCACATGACATTGAGCAGAGTTCCCTGTGCTGTACAATAGGTCCTTGTTGGTTATTCATTTTAAATACAGCACTGTGCACAGGCAACCATAAGTTCATTCTCTAAGTCTATGAGTCCCTTTCTGTTTTATAAATTCATTTGTATCATTTCTTTTTAGATTCCACATATAAGGGATGTCATACAATATTTCCCCTCTGTCAAACGTACTTCATTCAGTCTAACAATCTTCAGGTCCATCCATTGTTGAAAATGGCAGTCTTTCCTTCTTTTTAGGCTTTCCATTGACTTTCACCACAGGACAGGGTAGTGCTAAGATGTTCTGCGAGGTTCTCCTCTTTATCTCTTATGCATAGAAGAAATCCTTATCTGTCAGGATCTCTGATCTCAGTCAGTACAGAACTCCTTTGCCTGGAGAGGCTGGTTAGCAGCCTCCATTTCCCATTTAACTGAAACACTGCTGACTCCTGGTGGAAGCATTTGTCCCTTGGGAACTAAGGTCTCTAGACCAGTAGACCCAAAGTCTCAGAGATGGAAAGCAAATTCATTCTTGGGTCACTAGGGGTAATACTGAGAGGAGCCAATTCCATATTCACCCTTTGATTCCCAGACCCATGAACATCATGGGGAAACCAGCACTATACATAGCCGCTTAATTCAGAGCATATTATCTCAGCCCTGGGCTTCCCTGGTGGCTTAGACAAGGAAGATTCTGCCTGCAGTGCAGGAAACATGCGTTTGATCCCTAGGTCAGGAAGATCCCCTGGAGAAGGGAATGGCAACCCATTCCAGTATTCTTGCCTAGAGAATTTCATGGACAGAGGAGCCTGGCAGGCCACCGTCCATGGGGTTGCAAAGAGTCAGACATGATTAAGCGACTAATGCTAACTAACTAATGTCAGTTTTACAAGATGGTCTCACCCAACTGGCACTGTAAATGGATCTTCAAAAAGGCATTTCAGGACTTGCCAGGTGGTCCAGGGTTGGGAGTCCACCTGCCAATGCAGGGGACGCTGGTTCAATCCCTGGTCCAGGAAGATCCACATGCCAAGGGGCAACTAAGGTTGTGGACCGTAACTACTAAAGACCATGCTCTAGAGCTCATGCTCCAGAACAAGAGAAGCCACCACAATGAGAAGCCCATGCACTGAAGCCAGAGAGTAGCCCTCACTCACCACGGTTAGCAAAAGCCTTTCTGCAGCCAAAATAAATAAATAAATAAAATTTGAAAGAATCGCCTGACTTTCAAATTTTCTTTTTATAAAAAGGCAATTCAGTGTCTTATCAGATCAGCTTTTTCTAGATGATATGGCCACAGTCAAACCAGTGAATTCCATGAACGTGAATCTGCTGACATACTTTATTTGCTCAAGCCCAGTCTCATATATGCTTCTTACACTGTATGATGAGATGCTGCTGTGCACATTCAACCTTATGGCTTAGTGGACAAGGCCCAGTTCATGAGAGGTGGTTCAGGTCACATGGCCTTTGAGGGCCTGTCGTCCAGCATTGGTGTTGCCCAGTAGCTTCCACTCGTGCCTCAGATGGTAAAGAATCTGCCTGCAACGCAGGAGACCTGGGCTTGATCCCTGGGTTGGGAAGATCCCCTGGAGAAGAAAATGGCAACCCACTCCAGTATTCTTGCCTGGATAATTCCATCGACAGAGAAGCCTGGTGGGCTAAAGTCCATAGGGTTGCAAAGAGTTGGACGACTAACGCACTTTCAGTAGCACTTGTAGACACCTGTAATAAAGAACCACTTTCCTTAAGTTGCCAGTGCGCTTAGAAACAACCAACCAAATCCATTAAATTCCATATTTTCACTAAAATATTCTGTGGCAGCAACTACTTGGTCACCTAGAAACCTATAGGAGCAAAGGAAGAAGTCTATAGAAGGTTGCAGACTTTGAATCTTTGGTGAGTCTGAAGTCCCTATAGAGTGGCAGGGATGGAAGTCGGGAAGAAAAGCCAGGCATGAGGAGGGAGAGATCAAGGATGCAAGGAACCTGTGGAGATGATCTAGAACACACATGGACAAACTGGACCCCACAACACAATCAGAATGTGTGTGTCTTTCGTTGCACTAACCTTGAGGATGTGGTGACTGGCATAAGAATCTGGGGTCCCCCTTTCACAGAGGTGTGCACACACCTGCCCTGGGACCTGGAGAAGCTGGTGAGGAGGTCTGGGCAGAGCGGGAGGAGCTGGGGGCTCATCTGCAGTCTTGTGACAACAAGGAGGCCAGCAACAAGGTGAGGAGCCACCAGATGCTCCCTACAGTGACCTTCAGAGGGCAAAGGCCACCCCTTCACTTCTGCTCCTAACATCCAGTTCAAAATCCTCTTATAGCCAACCCTAACACAGAACCAGAGACAGCAAGGAATCCTTGGAAACAATCCCACATGGCTTGACTTGATATAGAGGCAACACAGGGATGAAAATCATGTGCGTGCATGCAAAGTCGCTTCAGTCGTGTCTGACCCTTTGTGACCCCATGGATTGTAGCTTGTCAGGCTCCTCTGTCCATGAGATTCTCCAAGCAAGAATACTGCAGCAGATTGCTCTGCTGTCCTCCAGGGGAGCTTCCCGACCCAGGAATTGAACCCAAATCTCTTACGTCTCTTGCATTGGCAGGTGGGTTCCTAACCACTAGCGCCACCTTGGAAAGCTCATGGAACTCATAGACTGCTTGAGATCTCTGGGAACCATTTCCCAGGAATAAATTTCCCTTTCTATGTCTCTGTTCTTCTTTGATCCTCATAGTCATTGGACAACAATTATTATGTTTGATTACTGTGATCATCATCACAGCTAATATTTATTGCACATTTACTATGTGACGGATACTAGTCAACTACCTTGCATCCCTAATTCACTTATTCTCACAATCATCCTATGGGGTGGGTCCTATTTCACAGTGAGGGAACTAAAGCCGGAGAGAGATGAAAGAGCTTCTCTAGATCATACAGAGAGGCAGGGCAGGTATCTGAACAAAGTCAGTATGATTCCAGTGTCCTTTTTCTTAACTGCTAAGCTATAACATTCCTAACTTCAAACAGGATCAAAATAGTAATAAAGATCTTAACACAAATGAAAAGCATAGAATTTCTCTATGAATTTGGTTTTGAAGAAAAAGGAACACTTTAAAGGATATTGATAATCACAAAAATGTAAATGATACATTACTCATACTTAATCCAGGAGATACCATAACTTGCTTTAAATTCCCAGATGGGCCTAAAATGACAGCACTAGTTTTGAAAAACATTATGACATAAAAGAATAAATTTGTATTCGAGTCATGTAGGATATGAGAGCAACACTAATCGGATGAGGTATTATAAAAACAAGGCAAGAGAAACGTATATTTACACACGTCGCCACTCACTTCTTTAGCTAATATTTGGAAAGAGCAGTGTGGGCAAGTGACTGTGGGCGTAAAAGACACTGAAGCCTGGCTGGGGTGTTGAGCCTACAAGGGAAGATAAAGCAACAAGAGAAGGCGCGTGGCATCGCCCCTGCTAGAGCCAGAACGCAAGGTAGACCTGGTAGTCAAAGAGAAGGAGAAATTCAGGCTAACAGGAGTTTGGTGAAAGAAGAGAGAAATGCCACCCTAGTTTGGTTTCCTTTCTCTTCGCTTCTGGTATTGCGTAGAAATCTAGGAAAAACAATGCCCAGGGAGTCATGAGACTGGGGTCCCATTTTCCTGTTCCTCCCATTAGCTCACTGGGGGATCTACTTCCATTCTTCTCTAGGTCTGTGTAGAATGGAGTGGGGGTGGTCCTAACAATTTTCTTCTAAAGCTCTAACAATCAAGTATTCTACGACACTAGACTTTTTATACAAAAGGGAACAGTCCTAACCATCACTCAGGAAGCACACTCTTGATGCTAAATAGTGTTGCTGAGGATGCTGCCACTTCTGTGTTGTGACTGATTTTTATTCTATCACTTTTGTTTGTTTGTTTATTTGCTTTTTCCGTGTCAGTCATAGATTCTACTGGATCCACCATTACTCTGCCATTTTCCCTCAAGGCTACCAGACAGCTAAAATCACAAGTCCATTTGAATCCCAGGAAAGAAGCAAAAGAATCTGTTCCCTGACCCAGTCCCGGAAACAGCACCATCCTCAGTGGGAGCCAGTAGCCCCAAACTAGCAGTGATGGGATCCTTCCTACAAACAGGCTCATTTCACCCAGAAAGGAGCTGCCGGCAAAGTGTTCTCAAGATCAGAGTGAACACTGCAGACCAAATAAAATGAAAGTGCCTGTGATTCTTAAAACATTTTTAGGACTGAGTTAACAGCAAATTAACTGAAAGTAATCTGAGTAGAAAAGCTGATATCTTGAGCTTTACATTGCCAAAAGAAGCAAGGTGTGTGTCTGCATGTGTGTGTGTGGTGGGGGGGGGGGGGGCGGGGGGCGGTGTTAAGTGTGTGTTTTCTGCAGAGATTTTAAGATGGGGGCTTCCCAGGTAGCTTAGTGGTAAAGAATCCCCCTGCGAATGCAGAGGATGCAGGAAACTCGGGTTCAATCTCTGGGTTAGGAAGATCTCCTGGAGGAAGAAATGGAAACCCACTCCAGCATTCTTGCCGGGATAATCCCATGGACAGAGGAGCCTGGCGGGCTACAGTCCATGGGGTCGCAAAGAATTAGACAGGGCTGAGCAACTGCACACGCCCACGCGTGCACACAACCATGTTCTGTGGCTCCATGTTAATGGCCCCCATTAACTGATCCCAGTCACTAGAACAAGCATCTTGCATGCATTTTCTCATCTAAACTTCACATTAAGCTCATGTGGGTGTTATTTCTGGCCCATTCCATAGGCGAGGAAACAGTCTCAGGCAGGAGAAATGTGTGTCCAAACCACATGGCTAAGGGAAGAGTTGGGATTTGAATCCGAGCCTAACTCCAGACACCTCTATCCTTCTGTCCACTAACACTGGTGTTTTTCTTCTTCCTTTCTTTTTCTCCTTTTTTAAGAGAATTAACCTTTGCCTTAACTTGAGTATTTGTGCCACTAGATATTGGCCTTGGTCAGGTTGGAAGGGTATGTTGAGATATCTGTTATGCATGTTGAATGTGTATGAATGGGGTGCACGCAATAACATTTTATGAATAAATAACAGCATGCCTGGTTCTGTGCTAGGCAGGAGCTGGAAGCACAGAAACTCAAACATAAAACAAAGAGGCCACTGCTGCACTAGAGACGTGTGTGGAAACTTCAGGATGATCTGGATGACCAAGCTCTAAATTGTGCTTGGGTGAACTGCTGAGTCTCCTCAGAGAAAGCGCTCTTCAAAATGAGCCTAAAGGCACAATGGGATCTCACTACTGATGGAAAGCAGAGGGAACATGCATTTAAGGTAAAACCTTAGGAAATAAAGGAAAGTCTAAGCACACCAGATTTGGCTTCCCTTCCTCCTGAGAGTCTGAAAGCCACCACCCCGGGGCTGATGTTGGGACTGCTTCGGTTTGCTTTAATAAGCCAGACGGACACCCAGTCTGCTCCTCTGCAGTGTGAAGCGAAGTGGCAATACTGAGGTCAGGAACCTCTGGCCTTGCGGGGCCATGAAATGAATTGAGCATGGTTTTTCTGTTGGCCTGCAGTGACTCAAATATACTCAATCCCAAACATGTGGGTCAGCCATCTTGTGTTCTTTGAGAGCCAAGAAGAAAGGAGTCAGTGAGCATTTAACATGTTCATTGGAATTATAGCACAGTCAATCATATTTGTAACTCAGAAGAAGCTTTCTGTTTCAGATATGGCTGCTCAAAAACAAAAAAATCAAAGGGGAAAAAAAGAGAAATAAAAAAGAAGCTTGGAAGTGAACCAGCAGGAGGGAATTGAGGAAGTCATTGCGTGCCTGCTCAGTCTTGTCTGACTCTGTCAGTTTCTGGGCAAGAATACTGGAGGGGGTTGCCATTTCTTCCTCCAGGGGATCTATCCCACCCAGGTATGGAACCCATGTCTCCTATATCTCTTGCATCGTCAGGCAGATTCTTTACAGCTGATCCACCAGGGAAGCCCTTGAGGAAGTCATGGCCTAAACTAAAGAATCCTCCATGGTTCATGGACTGGCTTTCCCTGTATTTACACATAGCCTTGAGGAGGAGGCTTTGAAAATCTGGAATTGTACTTAAAGATAAACTTGACTACCAAAAAAAAAAAAAGACTATATGGAAACAAAACGAAAGTCAGGCCTCAGAGTCAACAGGACTGACAATCTTTGGCAGCAGGTTATGAAGCTGATGTAGCCTTCTATAAAATTCTTCTTCCTTTCATTTCTTATGTTCATTCCTTATGTCCCCAGGTCATCTGCAGAATTTTCAAAAACTTTCCTGATCTGTCCATTGAGAGTCCTTGGCCCATTTTGTCAAGTTTTACCTCTTGCTTTAAACTCTTTTCGTTTACATATGAACGGAAAGTGTTTAGTCATGGCCAACATAAGTGAAAAGCTTGAAACCTTGACACAACAAATTCATAATTGAGGCTTTCTATTGATCTCATCTCTCAGAGTGCCCAGCAACCCCTTACTTCTCTCTTTCTTTTTTTTTTTAACAATGATTTTGTTCCAAAAATATTGCTACTCATTTTTTTTTTTTTAAGTAAATCAGATCTTAAGCTATAGATGGGGATTTTTCTACTTAGGGAAAATCTTTTCTAAAATATTTTATAAACTAAACAAAATGTTCTATAAATGTTTGTCTCCGTAAAAATTCACTTTTAAATTGTATTTTAAGCGTACTGAAAAATTAGAATACCACTCTCTAAACGCTTAAAGTTTTGCATGAGCATGTCATATACATTCATTGATGATTATCATTAATCTCAAACCTTACAAAGAACTTCATTTCCTCAAAATCAACGCTCCTTTGAATAGATACCTGTATATGTATGGCTGAGTTCTTTCACTGTCCACCTGAAACTACCACAATATTGTTAATAATCTATAGTGCAATATAAAATTGAAAGTTTAATTTTTTTAAAAAAATCAGTGCTCCCTTACAAACCCAGCAAAATAATACATGCTTCCAAAGTTCTAGAAGAATCAGAAAGTGGAGGCAGGAGATCTCAAACTTGGAGGGGTTTCCTTGATCAACTGGTGACAGGATGATTTCTGAAGGCCCTTCTGAAATTCAAGCCAACTATAATTTTATCTACCTCAGAGACAATTTCTCAAGGTAGTTAAATTTTCAAATGAAATTCCCTTTCTTCTCCAAAGTATACTTACTGAAAATAGCACAGAGAAAAAAAGGCCACACACACAGATGAACTGGGATGAATCAGAATTACCAGGGGAGCTCTTGGTGAAGATACAGAATGTGTGGCCATTATTATTTTATGAAGAAACTTTAAGAAGTCACCAGAGATAGTACCCAGAAGCTCTTCCTGAAGACTATTATAAAGGGAGACACCAAGCCTAGGAAAGTTAAGAATTATATGAAGTTTACCTATTTCTTTTGTTCTTCACTCACCACTGTTACTCTTTCCCACTTTCTTTGGGAACCAGTGTCTTCTGTTTCTGCCTGGAATTCCCCAGAAAGAGGCATTTAGACAAACCATTCATGGTATTAAACTCTCTGGTGACACAGAACTACCTTGCCTTCCTTCCCACAGCCCATCAAAGCTTCTTCTTGTTCAGCTGTCCAAAGCATTCTGTCTGGAGCAGCATCACCAAGAGTGTGGTCCTGAACTGAGAGATTAACACTGAAATCTATACATCACTGTGTGTAAAACAGATAGCTAATGGGAAACTGCTGTATAACACAAGGAGCTCAGCTTGTTGCTCTGTGACAACCTGAAGAAGTAGAATGGGATGGGAGCTGGGAAGGAGGTTCAAGAAGGAAGAAACATATGTACACCCATGGCTGGTTCAGGCTGATGTATGAGAGAAACCAACACAACACTATAACAAAATTATCCTCCAATTAAGACTAAACAAATTTTTTTGAAAAGAGTATTGTCTTCAAAACAGCAGTATTAGCATCACCTTGGAGTTTTTTAGAAATGCGAATTCTTGAGGTAATGAAATAGGTCCCTCAAAGTGACCTGCACTCCTCGGTCACTGTAGATTATTCACAACAGTCGAGTCGTGGAAACAGCCCACAAATCTGCGGATGGATAAATGGATAAAGAAACTGTGGTTTAAGTAAACAATGGTGTATCACTCAACCTTTAAAAAGAAGATCATGCCATTTGCAACAACAAGGATGAATCTGGAGGACAGCAGGCTAAGTGAAATAAGACACAGATACAGAACCCAGAAAAAAGAAGAAGAAAAGAAAACAAACCCTGCATGTCCTGTCTTACATGTGGAATCTATAAAAGTCAAATACACAGAAACAGAGAGTAGGATGGCGGTTAACAAGGGCGGGGGTTTGGGGAAATGAGGAGACGTTAAAGTGTACAAAGCTGAAGTTCTGTGGGCTGAGTGAATCCAGAGACCTAAAGGCAGCATGGCCACTATAGTTAATAATTGGCTCTGAAATTTTCAGTAGAGCCGTATTTTTAGGGCTCCACACAATTTAAGTAACAAATTTAGTAATTCCCAGTAAAGTAGAACAGAAAGCAAAAGAAAACCATTCCTCAACACTGTAGATCAGTTTCTAATACTGAGTGAGTGAGTATAGGTTTGATCAGCGGTTGGTTTCAAGAGCCCCAGTTCAGTTCAGTTCAGTTCAGTTGGTCAGTCATGTCCAACTCTTTGCAGCCCCATGAATCGCAGCACACAAGGCCTCCAGTCCATCACCAACTCCCGGACTTTACCCAGACTCATGTTCATCGAGTCAGTGATGCCATCCAGCATCTCATCCTCTGTCGTCCCCTTCTCCTCCTGCCCCCAATCCCTCCCACCATCAGGGTCTTTTCCAATGAGTCAGCTCTTCACATCAGGTGGCCAAAGTATTGGAGTTTCAGCTTCAGCATCAGTCCTTCCAATGAACATCCAGGACTGATCTCCTTTAGGAAGGACTGGTTGGATTTCCTTGCTGTCCAAGGGACTCTCAAGAGTCTTCTCCAGCACCACAGTTCAAAAGCATCAATTCTTCAGTGCTCAGCTTTCTTCACAGTCCAACTCACATCCATATAAGACCACTGGAAAAATTATAGCCTTGACTAGATGGACCTTTGTTGGCAAAGTAATGTCTCTGCTTTTGAATATGCTATCTAGGTTGGTCATAACTTTCCTTCCAAGGAGTAAGCATCTTTTAATTTCGTGGCTGCAATCACCATCTGCAGTGATTTTGCTGTCCAAAAAAATAAAGTCTGACACTGTTTCCCCATCTATTTCCTATGAAGTGATGGGACCAGATGCCATGATCTTCGTTTTCTGAATGTTGAGCTTTAAGCCAACTTTTTCAGGAGCCCCAACAGATTCCAAAATCCAAGAAAAAACATACTGTATTGAATATTGGAAATTTGCTAAGAGAGTTCAGGTACTCTCACCACAAAGAAAAAAAGGTTAACAGTATACAGAGATGGATAATGTTAATTAGCGTGATTGTAGTAATCTTTCACTACATATCCATACATCAAATCATCATATTGTTCTCATAAACTATACACAATTTATATTTTAAAATAATTTCTTTAAAAAATGAAAATTGTCAAGCCTCACCTTGACCTACTGAATTAGAATCAGAGCTTATCAGTTCAGTTCAGTGGCTCAGTCGTGTCCGACTCTTTGCAACCCCATGAATTGCAGCACGCCAGGCCTCCCTGTCCATCACCAACTCCCGGAGTTCACTCAGACTCACATCCAGCAAGTCGGTGATGTCATCCAGCCATCTCATCCTCTGTCGTCCCCTTCTCCTCCTGCTCTCAATCCCTCCTAGCATCAGAGTCTTTTCCAATGAGTCAACTCTTCACATGAGGTAGCCAAAGTACTGGAGTTTCAGCTTTAGCATCAGTCCTTCCAAAGAACACCCAGGGCTGATCTCCTCTAGAATGGACTGGTTGGACTCCTTGCAGTCCAAGGGACTCTCAAGAGTCTTCTCCAACACCACAGTTCAAAATCATCAATTCTTCGGCGCTCAGCTTTCTTCAAAGTCCAACTCTCATATCCTTACATGACCACTGGAAAAACCATAGCCTTGACTAGACTCACCTTTGTAGGCAATGTAATGTCTCTGCTTTTTAATATGCTATTTGGGTTGGTCATAACTTTTCTTCCAAGGAGTAAACGTCTTTTAATTTCGTGGCTGCAGTCACCATCTGCAGTGATTTTGGAGCCCTCCAAAATTAAGTCTGACACTGTTTCCACTGTTTTTCCATCTATTTCCCATGAAGTGATGGGACTAGATGCCATGATCTTCATTTTCTGAATGTTGAGCTTTAAGCCAACTTTTTCACTCTCCTCTTTCACTTTCATCAAGAGGCTTTTGAGTTCCTCTTCACTTTCTGCCATAAGGGTGGTGTCATCTGCATATCTGAGGTGATTGATATTTCTCCTGGCAATCTTGATTCCAGCTTGTGCTTCTTCCAGCCCAGCATTTCTCATGATGTACTCTGCATATAAGTTAAATAAGCAGGGTGACAATATACAGCCTTGACGTACTCCTTTTCCTATTTGGAGCCAGTCTGTTGTTCCATGTCTAGTTCTAACTGTTGCTTCCTGACCTGCATATAGGTTTCTCAAGAGGCAGGTCAGGTGGTCTGGTATTCCCATCTCTCTCAGAATTTTCCACAGTTTATTGTGATCTACACAGTCAAAGGCTTTGGCATAGTCAATAAAGCAGAAATAGATGTTTTTCTGAAACTCTTTTGCTTTTTCCATGATCCAGTGGATGTTGACAATATGACCTCTGGTTCCTCTGCCTTTTCTAAAACCAGCTTGAACATCAGGAAGTTCACAGTTCACGTATTGCTGAAGCCTGGCTTGGAGAATTTTGAGCATTACTTTACTAGCGTGTGAGATGAGTGCAATTGTATGGTAGTTTGAGCATTGTTTGAGATTGCCTTTCTTTGGGATTGGAATGAAAACTGACCTTTTCCAGTCCTGTGGCCACTGCTGAGTTTTCCAAATTTGCTGGCATATTGAGTGCAGCACTTTCACAGCATCATCTTTCAGGATTTGAAAGAGCTCAACTGGAATTCCATCACCTCCACTAGCTTTGTTCATAGTGATGCTTTCTAAGGCCCACTTGACCTCACATTCCAGGATGTCTGGCTCTAGGTGAGTGATCATATCATCGTGATTATCTGGGTCGTGAAGATATTTTTTTCTACAGTTCTTCTGTGTATTCTTACCACCTCTTCTTAATATGGCACTGTTTTAATAAGCTTTTCATGTGGTTCTTACATTAAAGTTTGAAGATGACTGACTTAGAGAAGGGCTTCCCTGATAGCTCAGCTGGTAAAGAATCCACCTGCAATGCAGGAGACTCCAGCTCGATTCCTGGATTGGGAACATCTGCTGGTGAATGGATAGGCTACCTACTCCAGTATTCTTGGGTTTCACTTGTGACTCAGCTGGTAAAGAATCCATCTGCAATGTGGGAGACCTGGGTTCAATCCCTGGGTTGGGAAGATCCTCTGGAGAAGGGAAAGGCTATCCACTTCAGTATTCTGGCCTGGAGAATTCCATGGACTGTATAATCCATGGGGTCACAAAGAGTTGGACACGACTGAGAGACTTTCACTTTCAGGCTTCCTTGATAGCTCTGTTGGTAAAGAATCTGCCTGCAATGCAGGAGACCCCAGTCCTATTTCTAGCTCAGGAAGATCCACTGGAGAAGAGATAGGCTACCCACTCCAGTATTCTTGGGCTTCCCTTGTGACTCAGCTGGTAAAGAATTAGAGAAACCATCGGAGAGAAAATTGCAGCAGTGGAGGAGATGGGAAGAGCTGGAGCTGTCCCTCCATGAGCCTTCCCAACAAAGAGCTTCTGGTCCAAAGGACTTCCACCAACCAACCGTAAGCTGAACATGAACACAAAACACACAAAATGGAAATGCTGGGCAGTGGTCTAAGATCTTATTGAATGATTTCCCTACACTTTGGATGTGAAGATTCAAAATTAATGACTCAAGGATATTGGGAATGAACAGTACCTCTCACTTAATTCTCTGTGTCTCCAGAGAGACGTTAACTGGGACCAATAAATTGGAAGAGATTACTTAACGAGTTGATTAACGTTCTGAGAAAGAAGGAGCCCCAACTGGACACATTCTGCTGATTTCTAAAAAAGAGGATTTAATTAAAATCAATTGCTTAACCCTACTGTAAACAAGCAGGATCAATCTCTGCTGTGGGGAGTCTCATCAGTGTGCAAGAAGGAGGAAATGAGGCCACAGTCAGGACGATTGCAGAGAGATTCAGTATTTGCCAAAAGACTATTTATCACCTGCAGGAATGTCAGTGCATAGAAGGAAAAATCAAATATCAATTTCAGCCAAGAATAGGTTTTCCTGTAAGTGGGAAAGAGGAACACCCAGCCCCGAGTCATCCAGAGTTAAGTAAATTATTCTCCTGGGTTAAATTGCTGTCAGGCTATACTCTATAACAAGAACATTTGCTGTGCCTTTTCAACAATGCGCACACACCTCCGTGTGTGTCTGTGGAAACAGATGAGTGGGCTGGCATTGCTGAGTTTAGATCAGTACAGTGAAAGCATCATTAGTCAGCAGCAGACTCTTGGCATTGCAGACTGCCCAGGGGCTTTCTTTGCAGGCCCCAGGTCTGTCCCCGCACTCCCACTCCCTGCACCGCGGCCTCAGGCCACCTCCCCCCTCCCAGCCAAGGCCCAGAAGCCCCACTCCCCCAGTTCCAGGGCCTTGTTCAGGTCCACCCTGCTTCCCCAGGCTTCGGTTGCTCCTGCTCCAGCTCTGAGAGAATTCTGCCTGGTAGAGAAACTGAGCTACATCTGAGAAGTGAGGAAGCTAGGAGACCTGCACAGGCAGACTAATCAGGGTGACGAACATGGGAGCTTCAAAGCTATTAACAAACCTAGGCAGGCCTGGGTTGGTGTGGGAGGCCAGAGAACGCCCCCACCCGCCCAGAGATGCCCATATCCTAGCCCCAGAACCTGTGACTACATTAGCTTTCATGGCAAAGGGGATTAAGGCTGCTGATGCAGTGAGGTGTGCTGACTTAGAGGTTAACCTGGATTATCTGAGTGGGAGCCATCTAATCGCATGAGTCTTTAAAAGTGGAAGGAGAGAGAGAGAAAAATGCAAGGTGGGCAGGTCATGACCAACTGCTGCTGGTGCTGAAGTTGGTAGAAGGGGAGTGTGGAGAAGATTCTAGAAGCCAGAAAGGGAAGGAAATGGATTCTCCCCAGAGCCTTTGAAATGAAGGCAGCCCTGCTGACCCCTTGATCTTGGCCCAGTGAGACCCACAGGGGCTTTCTGACCTACATAGCTGTGAGCTACTAAATGTGTGTTGCTAAGCCATTTGCTGTGTGGTCATTTGTGACAGTAGTGATAGGACACTCATACAGTCAGCAAGGGCTGAGGGTCAGCCTCTTGACCTCAGAGCACTCTGTGGGCCTTGCAGGACCTGCTGCAGATGGTGTCTCAGGGTTGGGTGGGCATAGTCAGTGCCTGTGCAGTGGGAGAAGTGGGCAGGAAGCCAGAAAGTAAAAAGACGGGTGGTTTCTAACCACTAATTTACCCCTGAAGTTTCACAAATGCGAAAATGGTGGAAATTCAAAGAAATAAGGTGAGCACCCATATTATGAATTGTATAAAACAGATTCACTTTGCATCTTTTAGAAAATGAAGCTGTGTACATTTGACTGACTGTTTAGAACAGTCTTGACAAAGCCATGGGCTTCCCTTGTGGCTCAGCTGGTAAAGAATCCACCCACAATGCGAGAGACCTGGGTTTGATCCCTGGATTGGGAAGATGCCCTGGAGAAGGGAAAGACTACCCACTCCAGTATTCTGGCCTGGAGAATTCAGTCCATGGGGTCACAAAGAGTTGGACATGACTGAGCGACTTTCACTTTTATTGACAAAGCCATCTTATTTTCAGAGAATGTCGCAAAATGTTATGGGGCTAGTGAAACTGTTTTTAATGTCAAAAGAAAAAAATCGAGTCTGGTATTTAATATTTAACAAACTCCTTATTTTGTTAGAAACATTTTGACTTTAATAACTAATTATATGTCCTTCAGTATCTAATATATATGGTATTCGAATTTTTTTAGATTTGTGTACATCCACACTTAGTCACCTTCCTGCATGATGGAATAAATACAGACTCTTTAAAAGGGGCAGATGCTGTATTGGAAGATGTAAATAATATAGATGGGTGATTTTTAGTGGACTTTAATAGAATAAACTTAAGCCTTCTCCACCACATTCCATCCCCATCAGCCTCTGGTGAAAAGGAGATTTTGTTAGGCCATGTGTTTGGCCTCCAAGGTCAATGCCACACTTCCCTGGTTAAGAACCTCGCCTCTCACTCCTCTGAGCTGGAGGGTGCGTGTGCTCTGCCTACACTGCAGCCAGGCCATGTCAGTTCTGGGTCAAACATGGGGACCAAACAGGGCTCTCTTGCCATTTCATTCTCTCTGGGTACCAGTCACCCTGGAGTGGGTGGCAATGTCAGCGTGGCTTTCCTCTGTGTGGCCAAACACATCTTACCAGGGAGCTCTGCACTGGGTCTTGGGTCCAAAGGCCAGTTAACAATCAGGTATTATCAGGGTATATTAATCAGAGTTCTCTAGAAAAACAGAACCAATCTATATATACTTGAAATTTTAATATAGGAATTGGTTCACAGGGTCACAGACACCAGTAAGTCCCATGATCTGCCATCTGCAGACTGGAGAACCAGGAAGGCTGGAGATACCGTTCAGTTCAAGGCTGAAGGCCTGAGACCCAGGAGCGCGGATGTCCAACGCCAGAAGAGGATGCAGAGTGAATTCACCCTCCCCCCACTCCGTGTCCTATGGGGCCCTCAGTAGACTGGATGATGCACATTGGAGCGGACCACGTGCTTTACCCGTCCACCGATTCGAATGCTAATTTCTTCCAGAAACACCCTCCAAGACACGCCTCAGAAGTGTTGTACAGCTATCTGGGCATCCCTTAGCCCAGTCAAGCTGACCCATAAACTTGCCTGGAATTGTGCTCCAATACCCCTGGAAGTCAATCCAACCAGTCCACCCTAAAGGAGATCAGTCCTGGGTGTTCATTGGAAGGACTGATGTTGAAGCTGAAGCTCCAATACTTTGGCCACCTGATGCAAAGAGCTGACTCATTTGAAAAGACCCTGATGCTGGGAAAGATTGAGGGCAGGAGGAGAAGGGGACGACAGAGGATGAGATAGCTGGATGGTATCACTGACTCAATGGACATGAGTCCGGGAGTCGATGATGGACAGGGAGGCCTGGCATGCTGCAGTTCACGGGGTCGCAAAGAGTCGGACATGACTGAGCGACTGAACTGAACTGAACCCCTGGAAGTCATGGGAAAGGGAACAGCGGACGGGAAGGTAAAGACTGACTCAGGGGAGTCCTGAGATGACAACCAGCTGCCAGAAGCCTTCCAACCTACACCTTGAACTGTAATATCCAAAAAAAGAGGGAAACAGGAAAGATGTGGGGAGAGAAAAAGAAGAGACAAAGGGAAAGAGAAAGAGGGAAGTCTCTTTCTTATGCCCACCATGGGAGTCTCACACAGTCTGAACTGCCTTCCAGACCCACTGGAGGACACCCAGAACTGCCCCTTGAAGCGTCAGAGTCAGGGTGCACACACACATGAAGAGGAGGAGATGCCTGGGGACTGCTTGCCAATACCTTTTCCTTTTTAACTATTTCCTCAAAGAGCTTTTGAAACATCAGTAATTCCAACTCAAAGCTCAACATGGCAGGGTGCGGGCAATGCAAAGAACCCTGTGCCCAGAATTTTAACGTGCATTTTCCCTAAGTGAATGAGCACCAGGAAGTGAGCTTTTCTTTTTTTTTTTTTCCTTTTTTTTGGAGACACCGAAGATCTCCACTGGAGTGAAGTCATGGGCTATCAGCCCTGCTCTGTGCTCTGGAATATTGATTTGCTGGAAAACTGCAGCTTTCAAAGTGAAACCCTGGATTTAAGCAGGTAATGGGAAGCACAACTAATATATTCTGAGGCTTTGCAATACAGTTTAAAGATGCGTCACATCTATTAGATGGAGCGTGATCAAGTGTCAGTTAATTTTGCAAAACTCCTAGAAGTGAAGAGGGGCAGGGGGGATTTTATGATTTGTCACACTGTGAGTACAACAACTCGGATCTATGTGTGTGTGTTTTCAGGGCTCGGGGTGTTTGTTAAGGACTCGTTTCCATGTGTAAAAGTCTTACCTCATGTCAGGAAGTTCACCTAGATGTCTAACCACAACCTTTGCAAATGTGGGCTTCCCTGATAGCTCAGTTGGTAAAGAATCCGCCTGCAGTGCAGGAGACCCCAGTTCGATTCCTGGGTTGGGAAGATCCCCTGGAGCAGGGAAAGGCTACCCACTCCAGTATTCTGGCCTGGAGAATTCCATGGACTGTATAGTCCATGGGGTCGCAAAGAGTCAGACGTAACTGAGCGACTTCCACTTCACTTCACTTCACACCTCACCAAGCCCATAGCAGACTTCTGCTGCATTTCAATGGAGGCGAGCATTTATTATCATTGATTACTTGTCTTTTAATTTGACATTTAATATTGCTCCTTGTCTCCGAGGCATTCTAAGACATACATTTGTTTCCTTTTCACTCTAAGTTAACACTATGCCTTTCTTCCAAGATCATCATTCTTAATCTCCTTTAAACACTTCATAAAAGCAAACAACCATCTTTAGCTTTTGTGCCTAAAGTATTTCTGATAGCAATTGCAGATTGTCATGTAGTTGAACTTCGCTCCCCAACGATATCAGTCTTAGTGAGGCTTGTGGTCCTTGGGGCCCAGAACCTCATCTTTTTATACATTCTGCAAAGTGTCTTGTGAACTTAGAGCCTCAATAAATTACATACAGCCACAGTGGTGATCACTTTCCAACTCCACCCTTGGGACTGAGGTCATCTATATTTTACGGGCATCTCTTTTAACTAGGTCCATTAATTTTGCAGTAAGCATTCTAAGTGTAAATCAGCTCCTTTATGGCAAGATCTACCAACTTTTCAGAGTCTGTCTTTTTCACAAAGGCGCCAATAGGACCAACTAATGGCATCCTTAAGTAAGACAAGGGTTGGAGGTTTTCATGCAGAAGCTGGAAAGACTTGGTGGATTACCCTGTATGCAAGAGTGACCTTTACCTGGGCTCCAGAGCCTGGGAGGTGGAACTCAAGCTAGAAGAGTGTAGTGGAGTTCCTGAAGAGCAGGCTACCTGGAGGACATATTCCTGTGGGCAGCATGGGCTGAGGCCCCCCATGGAATACTTCTATTTGACCAGAGTTTAGCCTGGGCAGACACCCAGCAGCTAGAAGGTGGGAACCTTCTTGGATATGGATGAACTGACCCCAGATTTGGAGCTGGGGCCTCCTGATCTTGGGTCACTCTTCCAAATCCTGAGCACTTCCTCAAAGTCAACTCCCCTGACTTAAACTTACCTTCAGAGTCCTAATGAGATGCTCCTGGCTCAACAGTCAGATAACTTCTTGCCTCTGCTGCGCCTCCACATGCCACTTGTGTAGACAGGTAATAGCACCAGCCTCATCAGGACATTAGGACCGTGATAGCAACACACAGAGAATGCACTGCGCAGACGCGCCCAACACGGGTGACTTTAGGATGGACTGGTTGGATCTCCTTGCAGTCCAAGGGACTCTCTAGAGTCTTCTCCAACACCACAGTTCAAAAGCATCAATTCTTCACTGCTCAGCTTTCTTTATAGTCAAACTTTCACATCCATACATGACTACTGGGAAAACCATAGCTTTGACTAGATGGACCTTTGTTGGTAAAGTAATGTCTCTGCTTTTTAATATGCTCTCCAGGTTGGTCATAGCTTTTCTTCCAAGGAGCAAGCATCTTTTAATTTCATGGCTGCAGTCACCACCTACAGTAATTTTGGAGCCCCCAAAATAAAGTCTCTCACTGTTTCCACTGTTTCCCCATCTATTTGCCATGAAGCGATGGGACCAGATGCCATGATCTTAGTTTTCTGAATGTTGAGTTTTTAAGCAAACTTTTGGCTTTAAGTGGCCTTAAAACTCAATTACTGGGCTCCTCAATGCCTAGTCATAGCCTGCCCAACACATGCACAGCTTCTCTGTGAATGTTTGAAGGAAAGGAAGAGAGGTGAGATGAGGAAAGAGAGGGACAGAGGAAGGGACTAGAAGACAAGGTACACTGGCCAACAAGAGCCCACAAAGATCAGTTACCCAATCAGTAGATCTCAGGGGGGTGAAGCACAGGGTTAGGAAAGGGCAAAGCCAGGGAGACAACAGTTGTCATCACTGGGGGTCTTGAGACCTTGGCCAGTCTCACTGAGGTGGGTCCTAGTGACAGATCGCAACAAACCTAAGTCCCAGATGACCCAGGGTGGCCGAGAGGGCTCTACTCCCCTAGGCCCACTTATCCATATATTGACCATCCAGCAGAAGGGCTCTCGCAGGGGAGGGCAGGAGTACAACCAGGATTGGACAGATCCTTGACTCAGTACATAGGCTTGACTTTCACCCCCAGAACTACATCACAGTCTCATCAGTTGGTCCTTCAGCCAGGGGTTCAACATCATTCTGGCCCATTTTGACCTCATTCTGACATGAAAACACCTAGGCAGAGAAAACAAAATCTGGATGGGTATCTTCAGTCCTGTGCATCATAACCAACCATGAAGCAATTACATAGTCATGTTATTATACAGAAAACCAGTATGCCAACTCTATGAGCAGTGGTAAATTTTGTTTTCCTCCTAGAAAATGTATTTTCTCCTGCCTAGTAGTAAACTTAATATCTATGCAGCACTGTAGCTTTTAGAGATTCAGTCTGCATACATTTATACTCCCATGGAATTCACAACCTACAAAGGGAGACAGAAATGTAAAGAATATATTAATAAATTATCAGTGTGATAATAAACAGGGTCTATCCCATAGCAGGCACTCAATTAAAAATTAGCTGCAGATGAACGGATGAATGGGTGCTACAGCAAAGGTGGAATATAGGATCCAGTGGGGGCAACAGGAAAAGGCACAATTCATACTGGAAAGGAAAAGTTAAGTCATAGAAGGCAGGTAAGATGCACCTGGTGGCTATTTGAGGAATTCGGTACATGTGGGTCTAATTATTAAAGTGCTTATTGGAAAACACTTGGATTTTTGAAAAAAGCTTAAGGAAGAAGACAAGATGCATGAACAATTGAGGCAGCAAATGAAATGTGAGTAGATGTGGAAGAAGTAGCTGAGCAGGGATGGAAATGAAGGCAGTAAGGAAATTGGCCAGGGCCGAGGTAGTGGATGAAGGGAAGGTGTAGGGGTTGTTCCCGGAATGAATGAGAAATTCAATTGGCTGTTCCATGGAGCCTCTAATCAAAGGTATAATGTTGAGACTTCAAAAATACCCAGGACTTCTGACTGATTCTTCAGAGAGAAAGAGGGAGTAAAGGGATACTCATGATTGATACTGCCCAACTCTAGTCCTGGAGAGTGTGTGTTGGCCTGGAGAGTGTGTGGAGGGCAGTGGTAGGCAGAATAATGCCCCTCCCTCTCCACCCACCAAAGATTTCTATGTTCTGATTCCAGGAGCCTGTGAATATGTTACCTACATAGTCAGAGGGACTTAGCCGATGTGATTAAATTGAGAATTTTAAGATGAGGAGATTATTCTGGATTATCCCGGTGGACCCAACCTAACCACAGGGTCCTTATCAGGAAAAGGAGGGAGGCAGGACAGTCAGAAGGGTATGTGACAATCAATTCAGTTCAGTTCAGTCGCTCAGTTGTGTCAGACTCTTTGCGACCCCATGGACTGCAGCACGCCAGGCCTCCCTGTCCATCACCAACTCCTGGAGTCTACCCAAACTCATGTCCATTGAGTCGGTAATGCCATCCAACCATCTCATCCTCTGTCATCGCCTTCTCCTCCTGCCCTCTATCTTTCCCAGCAGCAGGGTCTTTTCAAATGTGACAATAGAAGACAGCATTCAGAGAGAGGTCTGAAGATGTTACGCAACTGTTTTTGAAGATGGTGGAAGGGGCCATGAACCAAGGAATGCCAGCAGCCCCTAGAAGCTTGGAAAGGGAAGAGATTCTCCCCAAGAACCTCCAGACAGGAATCAGCCCCAGTGACACCTTGACCTTACCCCAGTGAGACCCACACAAGACTTAGAATTATAAGGTGAGAATTTATCAGGTTGTTTCAAGCTTGTAAGTTTGCGGCAATTCAGCACAGCAGCCATGGGAAACCAATGCAGCATGCCTTTGTTGTATAAGATGATCCCCACATTACAAGACACACTGCATCCATGGCTCCTTCCTGGTGGGTTTGGGGAGTGCCCCACAGCCATGTGACAATCAGAAACACCGCACGTTTTCAAGCATTCACTGTGGATGAGGGAGCATCCAGCCCATTTGAATACAACTGCCCAGAGAACAGAAGAGGCAAATCTTTTTTTTCTGCCTCAATCCCTCAAGTTTTCATCATGCCTGCCATTTCCTCTCACTCAGTGCCAATCCATCAGATTAAAAGGCTTCTAAAACATCCTGAAATTGAGCGAACTGGGGCTTGGTAACAAAGGTGGAAGCACGGACATGTAAAGAGAAACATTCATCCATTTGATTTACTTATGCACACTCCCTCTGTCTGCTTCTGTGTGTATTTTCAACGAAGTGCAAAGATACTGCTTACAAGAGGGCTTGCAGCAACTGGAGTGGGGGCAGCTGAAATGCGAGCAGCTCTGTGTCCCCTGATTAATGGAGAAAAGGCAGTTGGGCTCCTTGATTGATGACACACAATCCCTATCAGCTTGCCTCCAGCAGCAAGCACTGCTGCCTAACAGTCTCAGAATCCAGAAGGCAAAAGGATTTTCATTCTGGGCATAGAAAAACTGGAAAAACAGCAGACCAAGCTGGAATCCGCTCTTGCATTGTCCGCTAGATGAAATGATGCCTTGTCAGTTTTCACTTTGGTTTTCCTCCCAGATCTGCACGCCAGAGCAAGGGGACTGCTGACTTCCCCTGAAAAAGCCTGCCATTTGAGCATCCCTCCAGGTGGTGCTAGAGGTAAAGAACCCGCCTGCTAATGCAGGAGACCTAAAGAGATGCAGGTTTGATCTCTGGGTCGGGAAGATCCCCTGGAGGAGGAAATGGCCACCCACTCCAGTATTCTTGCCTGAAGAATCCCATGGACAGAAGATACTGGCAGGCTACAGTCTTTGGGGTCGCAAAGAATCGGACAGGACTGAAGCTACTTAGCACGCACACATTTGATAATACCAAAGACCAGAGCAGTGAGGTGAAGAGTTTTAGGTAGCTAAGCCCTGTCTTAGTTGCAAGAAAACAGTTTCACTGATCACCTCATTATTTCCCATTAGCCTAAGAACAGTGCCTTTTTCTCCCTCAGAGAGAAGCTTTACATAGATAGATAGCTGTTTCTGAAACCCATAAAAGAACAGGAATTCAAAGATGCTTTTCTGTCTTTAGCTAACATTCACTGCATGCTTCTTTGGATTATTTATTATTGAAATTATGCCACCAGCAGAACCAAATCATCTCTGTTAAGGGAAGTTTATCTCTGTTAATGGAAGTTTTAGTAAGCTGGAATATGGGTTAGGATCACCACTCCCATTTTTACCCTAATTATTTTTTCCTTAACATCCATACATCCCCATGGTTTGTGCTATAAAAAAGCAAAATCAGACTGATTATGTAAAGTTGCTGACATATTTTAATGCTCAAGGCTCAAATTTTGTTATTAAATGTTAAACGCTTTTTCTCAGCTTCAAGAGAATTTTCCACTATGTTATTTTATTAATCTTCTTCAAGGGGAATGCCATCACCCAAGACATACAAACACTATTTTTTAAATTTGGGGAAAGTCTTATTCTTAAGTTTCCAGAAAAAGTCATTGCTAGGTTCTCACTGGGATCCCGAGGTTGCCCTCCATGCTTCTCTCCATCATGCCCTCCCAAGCAGGACATGCATTCATGCACACACAACATAGCGCTGAATTTCTCTGGGCCTTCCACCTTTTCTGCTTTCATCTTTGATCAGAATCATGAGATCAGGAAAAGTATACAAAAGAGAAAATCTATCCTACAGCAATTCTTCCCACATCCAAAGATCTGACTTTGTAAGAAGAAAGTCTTTGTGAAAATGAATCCATGAGGCTGAGGCACAGGAAATACCATAAGGTTATGCATGATCTATAATTAGTAAGCTGTGTGACCTCAGGCAAATGGGCTACCTTCTCTGTGTCACAATTTTCTTATCTGAAAAATGTGAATAGTCGTAGTATCCACTTCATAGGGTTGTTGTGAGAATTGAATGAATGAATACTTGAGCACAGTCAACAGAGGAGAGGATGTAACAGATAGATACACCAACAATGCACAGTTTTGGGGGTTTTTTAGTAGTTAAGACCGTAGCAGACTTCAGAGATCAATCAGCCACTCAACAGCGACTGATTTAACACCTAGGAAGAGGCAGGCTCTGGGCTTATCGCCACAGATGTGATTATAAACGGTGCAGCTTGATTCTTACTCTCAGAGTCCTCAGCCATCCCCAGAAGCATGGGGTCTCCGTGTAACTGACATGGTCAACCGACAAGTCACCGTTCTCTTTATGTGGAGTGAGCTGTTGGCTCAATCATCAGTGGAAGAAAACCACAAGAGTAACAATATGATGGAGTCCTTACAAACTTTAAAAAGTCCACCATTTCTTTTAAATAGTTCACCTTCTCCTCTATAGCAGTCATTTTTCTCTGGTACCAGGATCAAAATTTGATCACAATGTACCCAAGTTAAATAATCTTAAGTGATATATTACTATCATTCCTACAAATTCAGCACAAGTGGTATCCTATTCAAGACATCATCTCAAGTACTGCAATTTCTAAAAAGGAAAAGTACAAACAGCCTTCATGTGACCCCTTGGGGTCAGGCTTAAATTAATTGACATCTCCTGCTCTGATGTCTGTGTTAAATGCTGCTTCAGCCAACCCTCCCTAAACCCATCATCACAGGATGCTTCTTCTGGAACAAAGCAGGTTTAGAGTGGCAGAGGAAGCACAATGTCTAAACCAGGCTCTAGAAGTTGGTCTTATTTTCAGCTGACAAGAATTCACCACTAAAAGAGAATCCTGTTTACAATTTGTTTACTGAACTCTTAGGAACCAATCCAGTACTGCAGAGATTCCAAAGGGAATGGCTACTGGAAGAAGGGTAACTTGTCATTTTCTGCAAACAAAGCTTCAAGGCACATTTGCAGTCTTGTTTCTGAGCAGAAGCGAGAAGGCTTAATTTCAAAATGTGGTGCGATTATTAAGTGGTTTCACTTAAAGAAACCAGCCTCCTGGGCCCTTGCATTTCAGTTCACTACACCAATCTCCCACTGAGTCAAAAGCATATTTCATAGCAATTATCCCTCTGGTTTCCAAATGTCTGCTAATAATAATAAAAAGAACTAATTATTGAGTAGTTACTATAATGCAGACAAATTCTTATTGAAATATAATTGACACACACCATTGTATCAATTTAAGGAGTCAACATGTTGATTTGATACATTTATATGTTGTAATATGATTGCTATTGCAGTATTAGCTAACGTCTTTATCACATCACATAACAATTACTTTTGTGAAAAGAATAATTAAGACTTAGTCTCTTAGCAAATTTGATTTGTATAATGCAGTATTGTGTCTATAATCACTATACTATGCATTAAATCTCCAAAATTTATCTCCTACTTACAAGTTTATACCCTTAAACAAATCTCTACTATTCCTCCACCCCCAAAGTCCTTGATAACCACCATTCGACTCTGTTTTTGTTTTTAAAGTTTGGCTTTTCAGATTCCGCATGTAAGTTTTGACTCATATATACCCCAAGAAAACAACACCATGATCAACATAATGAATGTGTCCATCATACACTGCAAAAGTTTCCTGTGCTCTTTTATAATCCTCTCTCATACTCTGCCCTAACTCTCAACCTCCCCCCATCCCCATTGCCCACAACCTGTCACTGCTATCATTCTAGTCATTCATGTCATTAGTTTGCATCGTCTCAAGTTTTATATAAATTGAATCATACTGTATTGTACTCGGAGAAGGCCATGGCACCCCACTCCAGTACTCTTGCCTGGAAAATCCCATGGATGGAGGAGCCTGGAAGGCTGCAGTCTTTTTTTTTTTTTTTTTTTTGGCCTGGTTTCTATCAGTCTAATTATTTTGAGATCCATCCATACCATTGCATGTATCAACAATTCATCAGTTTTACTATTGACTCCTACTGCGTTACAAAATTACTCTGATGGCTGCGTGGTGCTGGAGCGACTTTGAGGAGATACCCCACATCCAAGGGCAAAGGAGAAGTCCCAGCAAGATGGTAGAAGGGGTGAAGTCACATTCAGAATCAAACCCCTTACCCACCAGAGATGCTCAGAGGGCTCAAACATACCTTGTTCGCACAAGGACCCAGAGACCCCACAAAGACTGAGACAGAACTGTGTTTGAGTGTCTCCTGTGGAGGTATGGGTCAGCAGTGGACTGCCACAGGGGCAGGGGCTCTGGGTACACAGAGCTGCGTATGGCTGGGCACAGCAGACGTGGGTGTGGCATAAGCCCTCTTGGAGGAGGTCGCCATTAACCCCACCATAGAACTGCCAGCGCTTACACAGGACTGGGGAAATAGACTCTTGGAGGGCACGAACAGAACCTTGTGTGCACTAGGACCCAGGAGAAAGGAGCAGTGACCCCACAAGAAACTGACTGAGACTTGTACGTGTCCAGGAGTCTCTGGCGGAGGCGTGGGTCGGCAGTGGCCCGCTGCAGGGTTGGGGGCTCTGCGTGCTGCAGGGTTGGGGGCTCTGCGTGCCGCAGTGCATGCACAGGACCTTTTGAAGGAGGTGGCCATTATCTTTATTACCTCCACCATAGTATGGTGCAGGTAAATAACAGGGAGGGAACACAGCCCCACCCATCAACAGAAAATTGGATTAAAGATTTACTGAGCATAGCCCTGCCCATCAGAACAAGACCCAGTTTCCTCCTCAGTCAGTCTCTCCCATAAGGAAGCTTCCATAAGCCTCTTACCCTTCAACATCAGAGGGCAGACAGGCTGAAAACCACAATCACAGAAAACTAACCAATCTGATCACATGGACCACAGACTTGTCTAACTCAGTGAAACTATGAGCCATGCCGTGTAGGGCTACCCAAGATGGATGAATCATGGTGGAGATTTCTGATAAAATGTGGTCCACTGGAGAAGGGAATGGCAAACTACTTCAGTATTCTTGCCTTGAGAACCCCATGACAAGTATGAAAAGCCAGAAAAAAGATAGGATACTGAAAGATGAACTCCACAGGCTGGTAGGTGCCCAATACGCTACTGGAGAGCAATGGAGAAATAACTCCAGAAAGAATGAAGAGAGGGAGCCAAAGCAAAAACAACACCCAGTTCTGAATGTGACTGGTGATAGAAGCAAGGTCCAATGCTGAAAAGAGCAATATTGCATAGGAACCTGGAATGTTAGGTCCATGAATCAAGGCAAATTTGAAGCGGTCAAACAGGAGATGGCAAGAGTGAACATCAACATTTTAGGAATCAGCGAACTAAAATGGACTGGCATGGGTGAATTTAACTCAGATGACCATTATATATTACTGTGGGCAAGAATCCCTTAGAAGAAATCGAGTAGCCATCATAGTCAACAAAAGAGTCTGAAATGCAGTACCTGAATGCAATCCCAAAAAATGACAGAATGATCTGTTTGTTTCCAAGGCAAACCATTCAATATCACAGTAATCCAAGTCTTGCCCTGACCAGTAATGCTGAAGAAGGTGAGGTTGAACGGTTCTATGAAGACCTAAAAGACCTTCTAGAACTAACACCCAAAAAAGATGTCCTTTTCATTATAGGGGACTGGAATGCAAAAGTAGGAAGTCAAGAGATACCTGGAGTAACAGACACATTTGGCCTTGGAGTACAGAATGAAGTAGGGCAAAGGCTAACAGAGTTAGGCCAAGAGACCGCACTGGTCATAGCAAACACCCTCTTCCAACAACACAAGAGAAGACTCTACACATGGACATCACCAGATGGTCAATACAGAAATCAGATTGATTATATTCTTTGCAGCCAAAGATGGAGAAGCTCTATACAGTCAGCAAAAGCAAGATCAGGAGCTGACTGTGCCTCATATCATGAACTCCTTTTTACCAAATTCAGGCTTAAATTGAAGAAAGTAGAGAAAACCACTAGATCATTCAGGTATGACCTAAATCAAATCCCTTATGATTATACAGTGGAAGTGACAAATAGATTCAAGGGGTTACATCTGACAGACAGAGTGCCTGAAGAACTATGAACACTGGTTTGTGACATTGTACAGGAGGTTGTGATTAAGACCATACTCAAGAAAAAGAAATGCAAAAAGGCAAAATAGTTGTCTGAGGAGGCCTTACAAATAGCTGTGAAAAGAAGAGAAGTGAAAAGCAAAGGAGAAAAGGAAGGATATACCCATTTGAATGCTGAATTCAAAAGAAGAGCAAGGAGAGATAAGAAAGCCTTCATCAGTGATCAGTACAAAGAAATAGAGGAAAACAATAGAACAGGAAAGGCTAGAGATCTCTTCAAGAAAATTAAAGATACCAAGGGAATATTTCATGCAAAGATGGTCACAAAAAAGAACAGAAATGGTATGGACCTAACAGAAGCAGAGATATTAAGAAGAGGTGGCAAGACTACACAGAAGAACTGTACAAAAAGATCTTCATGACCCAGATAATCATGATGGTGTGACCACTCACCTAGAGCCAGACATCCTGGAATGTGAAGTCAAGTGGGCCTTAGAAAGCATCACTACAAACAAAGCTAGTGGAGGTGATGGAATTCCAGCTGAGCTATTTCAAATCCTAAAAGATGATGCTGTGAAAGTGCTGCACTCAATATGCCAGCAAATTTGGAAAACTCAGCAGTGGCGACAAGATGGGAAAAGATCAGTTTTCACTTCAATCCCAAAGAAAGGCAATGCCAAAGAATGCTCAAACTACCATACAATTGCACTCATCTCACACACTAGCAAAGTAATGCTCAAAATTCTCCAAGCCAGGCTTCAACAGTATGTGAACCATGAACTTCTAGATGTTCAAGCTGGATTTATAAAAGGCAGAGGTACCAGAGATCAAATTTCCAACATCTGTTGGATCATCAAAAAAGCAAGAGAGTGCCAGAAAAACATCTACTTCTGCTTTATTAACTATGCCAAAGACTTTGACTGTGTGGATCATAACAAACTGTGGAAAATACTTTAAGAGATGGGAATACCAGACCACCCGACCTGCCTCCTGAGAAATCTGTATACAGTTCAGGAAGCAACAGCTAGAACTGGACATGGAACAACAGACTGGTTCCAAATAGGGAAAGGAGTACATCAAAGCTGTATATTGTCACCCTGCTTATTTAACTTATACATAGAGTACATCATGAGAAATGCTGGGCTGGATGAAGAACAAGCTGGAATCAAGATTGCTGGGAGAAATATCAATAACCTCAGATAGGCAGATGACACTACCCTTATGGCAGAGGGCGAAGAAGAACTAAAGAGCCTCTTGATGAAAGTGAAAGAGGAGAGTGCAAAAGTTGGTTTAAAGCTCAACATTCAGAAAACTAAGATCATGGCATCTGGTCCCATCACTTCCTAGCAAATAGATGGGGAAACAGTGAGAGACTTTATTGGGGGGGGGTGCTCCAAAACCACTGCAGATGGTGACTGCGGCCATGAAATTAAAAGACACTTGCTCCTTGGAAGAAAAGTGATGACCAACCTAGACAGCATATTAAAAAGCAGAGACATTACTTTGCCAACAAAAGTCTGTCTAGTCAAAGCTACTGTTTTTCCAGTTGTCATGTATGGATGTGAGAGTTGGAGTATAAAGAAAGCTGAGCACTGAAGAATTGGTGCTTTTGAACTGTGGTGTTGGAGAGGACTCTTGAGAGTCCCTTGGACTGCAAGGAGATTCAGCTAGTCCATCCCAAAGGAAATCAGTCCTGAATATTCATTGGAAGGACTGCTGCTGAAGCTGAAACTCCAATACTTCGGCCACCTGATGTAAAGAACTGACTCATTGGAAAAGACCCCGATGCTGGGAAAGATTGAAGGCAGGAGGAGAAGGGGATGACAGAGGATGAGATGGCTGGATGGCATCACCAACTCGATGGACATGAGTTTGAGTGAACTCTGGGAGTTAGTGATGGACAGGGAGGCCTGGCATGCTGCAGTCCATGGGGCCGCAAAGAGTCCAATACGACTGAGTGACTGAAGTGAACTGACTGAGCATTACAAAAACAAACCACAGGGAACTTCCCAGGTGGAGCTAGTGGTAAAGAATACACCTGCCATTGCAGGAGATGCTAGAGAGTTGGGTTCGATCCTGGGTCAGGAAGATCCCCTGGAGGAAGAAGTGGCAACCTATGCCAGTATTCTTGCCTGGAAAATTCCATGGACAGAGGAGCTTGGCAGGCTATGGAGTCATAAAGAGTCAGACACAACTGAGCACACACACAAATGTTCATTCATTTACCTATTGATATACACTGGGACTCCAAACTTGGGGTGTCACAAATAAAGTTGCTATAAATACTATGTACAACTGTTTGTACAGACATGTGCTTTCATTTCTCTTGGGTAAATGCCTACATGAGAGGTGGCTGGGTCACAAGTGTGCAATTAACTTTTAAGAAACTGTCAAACTATTTTTCAAAGTGGTTTTACCACGTATAGACACTGATACGTTGTATTTGCATTTTTCTTCAATTCAGAATACTCACCCGTGTCGTTACTATTTTTCACACTCTTCATTACTTTGTGTAGATCCAGATTTTCCTCTGGTATCAGTTTCCTTCTGCCCACTGGACTTCCTGCAGCATTTCTTGTAGTGCATGTCTACTGCTGATAAATTCTTTCATCTATCTCAAAAACTCTTCACTTGCATTTCTGAAGAATAGTTTCACTGGGTATATTCTAGACTAAAGGGTTTTCTAGCAGTAGTCTTAAGATGCTGCTTTACTGCCTTCTGGTTTATATAATTTCCAACAAGAAATCTGCTATCATCCTCATCTTTGTTCCCTGTATGTCATAAGTATACTTAAAGGTGCTCCTTCACAGGAATAACTTTAAAATGCTAGTTAAAATTACAAAATACTATGTTTCTATTATGTTCATAAAGATTTAAAGTATTGATAGCATCTAGTTGCAAGTACACACTCACTATATGCCACTATTAGCGATAGTATAAACTGGTACAATTTTTTGCACAATAATTGTATACAATCTACTAAAATCAAAATGTCTGAACTTTTTCACAGTTTTTCTACTAGGATTTTTTTTCTCTAGAGATATTTTCAACTACTAGTGCAAGTGCTCAAGAATGGTACGGCAGCATTATCTAAATTCAAAATTTCAAAATACAAATGATTATAAATAGACAATTTAAAAGATATATATGTTTGTACATCAATGAAATGTATCCAATAAAACAAATGAATAACATTTATTTGCATAAAAATATGTGTTAGTAAAGACACTTCTTCACTTCACTTCACTTCAAAGACACTTTTGAGTATAAATGGCAAGAAATACAATTAAAACTAGGTTGAGGAAAAAAAGGAGAAGTTATTAATTCTTACAACCCAAGGAAAAGAAATGGGACTGAGCAATTCAACTGTAATGAAAGAACAACCAGAAAGAAAATAGGAAGAAAAGTTGAACAGCTGTATACCAAACTATATCTAAGAGATTATCTCTGAGGTTTGGGACTATGTAGAACTCCCACTTTCTCCTTTACACATTTCTCTAGGGTTTCCACTTTCATAATATAAGTAGAAAAAATCATATATTTCAAGACAAGACTTCACAGAAACCCAAAATCTCCTCATCAGGTTCTGAGTATTATTTTTTCATATTTGCAATAAGACATTCTTGAAAGTGTTTAATTTTTAATAATATTCTAATCTAGAGGAAAACATGGAAATATTCTCTTTAAACTCTTTTGGAGTCTGGAATTCTTAAATATACTAGCTTGACAGCTCAAAGCAGTGCCCTCCTTTATGCAAAATATTTAAAAGCATAAGTATTTGCCAAACTGCCTCTGGAGAATTTAAGCCAACAACAGTCCTGCCCCATGTTCTGAATGCCTCAACACTATAGACAAGAAGGAGTATGGGCCCTCTTCCTCCCCACCTACCCACTCACAGAGCAGGACATTTCCAATAGAACCTTTGAGCAAAATAATGAGACCTCCCCAAGACCATGCTAGACACCCAGCACGTAAGTAGGAACAGAGCCTCTAGCACGGCAATGCCCACACAGCTGTTCCATCCCCACCTTACACCTTCCCAGGAGATAATCCAGAACTTGAAATTTTAAATTATACCACATAACCCAAGCAAATGGAAATGGTGCCGAGTTTCTTCAAGCCACTCAAGTGAATATGTGAAGAGCAGTCTCTGAGATTTCTGGGGTTTACCACTGTTGTTTAGTCACTAAGTCATGTCCGTATGCAACCCTTTATGATCCCATGGACTGCAGCACACCAGGCTTCCCTATGCTTCAGCATCTCCTGGAGTTTACTCAAATTCATGTCCATGGAGTCAATGATGCCATACAAGCATCTCCTCTGTTTCCCCCTTCACCTCCTGTCCTCAATCTTTCCCACCATCAGGGTCTTTTCCACTGAGTCAGCTCTTCATATCAGGTAGCCAAAATATTGGAGCTTCAGCTTCAGTGTAAGTTCTTCCAATGAATATTCAGGGTTGATTTCATTTAGGATTCACTGGTTTGATCTCCCTGCTGTCCAATGGACTCTCAAGAGTCTTCTCCAGCAGCACAATTTGAAAGCACCAATTCTTCAGCACTCACCCTTCTTTATGGTCCAGCTCTCACACCCATACATGATTAGTGGAAAAACTATAGCTTTGAGTATATGCACTTTTGTCAGCAAAGTGACGCCTCTTTTGAATACGTTGTCTAGGTTTGTCACAACTTTCCTTCCCAGGAGTAAGCATCTTTTAATTTCCATGTGGAGCAACACTGATTAGAGAAATATTCTCAGCCTCTCTCTTGGGCTGTCGTTGTTTAGTTGCTAAGTCATGCCCAATTCTTTTGTGATCCCATGAACTGTAGCCTGCCAGGCTCCTCTACCCATGGAATTCTCCAGGCAAGGATACTGGAGTGGATTGCCACGCCCTCCTCCAGGGGATCTTTCTAACCCAGGGATCGAACCCGCTCCCCTGCAGCTCCTGCGTTGCAAGTGGATTCTTTACCACTGAGCCACCAGGGAATCCCTCAAAAATGTACCAAATACCACGTTAACATTCTGGGGAAATAAAAGCAAAGAAGACACCATCTCTGTTCTCAAGAGGCTCAATACAGTGGGAAAGGCATTACCTGTAATTATAGGTCATTACAATACAAAATTATGTATGCCACAGTAAGAATAAGTATGGGCTTCCCTGGTAGATCAGCTGGTAAAGAATCCGCCTGCAATGTAGGAGACCCCGTTTCGATTCCTGGCTTGGAAAGATCCTCTGGAGAAAGGATAGGCTACCTACTCCAATATTCTTGCCTGGAGAATCCCCATGGACAGAGGAGCCTGGCAGGCTTCAGTCCACGGAGTCTCAAAGAGTCAGACATGACTGAGCGACTAAGCAAGAATAAGTATACATGCTAAGAGGCACATAACCTACAACTGCAGAGGTCTGGTTCTGTTTCAGAAGGAATTATACTTACAATGACAGTTACAAGATAAACCCTGTCTAATCAAGGCTTTCCTGAAAATTCTTTGGTTATACTGCTTCCTATGGCAGCACCACAACTGGCTAGAGCTAAGCCTTCACAAACAAGGCAACCCAAAGCTTTGCTTATTCCCTGGAAACATCCAGGTCTGTCTCACTCCTGATCTGCAGGGGAGTTTCTTGAGTCTTCAGTGCAGATGTGGAAATCCATCAGTTTCCCCAAAGACGCTGTGCATAACAGCTGTGATGAAAGGGCCCTCATAGTACGAAACAGGCACCGCTTATCATCTTCTCTCTACTATCAAAATAATTGCACAGTGCACAGCCTCATTACTAAAAACTGGCCACCACCATGGAAAACATGTTGGAAAACACCTGCACTGGCAAAGCAAAGATGAGTTGACCCAATTATGTCCTCCATCTCTAATTCTGGACAGAATATTAAGAGTGGCTGAAAAGAACATATTGGCAAGAAATGCAGATAATTCAGCTCGAGGCGGGGGGAGTTGCCCACAGAGCTCTATTGGGCGAAACTTTGAAGTTATCATCTAATTACACTTTTACACCCCCTTTATTCCCCATGAAAAATGCCAGGGGTGAAAACATGTCATCTAAAGCCCTTCATTGCCACGCCCCCTCCACAGTTTTTCTCTCACATCTGATTTGAAATTTTTTTAAATTCTAATCTAGAGTTCTTTGATAATGATGAGAACAAGACCCTGCCAAGCACGCAGGATGGGAATGCAGTGAGCCATGACTGGAACAGATGGCTTGAACAGAAGCCGCCAATTCAACGTGACAGCCCAAGATTAAACTGCTCCCTTTAAGTCTTCAGCAGTTTTGAGGCCCAGTCCTTATTAACTGCTCCAGGAACACAAAGGGATTTGAGTCTACAGAAGTGCCAACAGGGCACTTTTCAAATAAAATATGGATTTGAACAAGATTTGAACTAGAAGAGGTTCATCTGCTGTATTCATTCCCAAATCTAGTAGCACAAAGAATCACTCCAGAGGTTGGAAATATTCCTATAAATTTCAAACACAGAGAAATGCAATATATCTAAATAACAAGTATCCAGCATACATCATTTATGCATTTTTATCATTTTTCCAGATTTTATCTGGATCTTCTTACATAAAAAGTCACTACAGATACATTTAAACTATGTTTTGCTCTCCTCCCAGTCTCATTATCCAAAGATAACTAGTCTCTGAAAGATAATATGTTCCCTTCCCATAAGCATTTTCAGAGTCTTAGTATATAATGTGTGTCTTCCCTGGTGGCTCAGATAGTAAAGCGTCTGTCTGCAATGCAGGAAACCCGGGTTTGATCCCTGGGTCGGGAAAATCCCCTGGAGAAGGAAATGGCAGCCCACTCCAGTAGTCTTGCCTGGAAAATCCCATGGACAGAGGAGCCTGGTAGGCTACTGTCCATGGGGTCACATAGAGTCAGACACGACTGAGCGACTTCACTTTCACTTTCACTCTCCATAAACAACACACTGTGTTGTTTTCTGTTTTAAAACATATACAAATGATACATTACTGTACCTATTCTGTACCTGGGATTTTTTACTCAACATTTTAGATTTGTCCACACTGATACATGAAGATGCATTTCATTTTCACTGCCACAGTTGTATTTTTGATGTATTTCTTTTAAGCCACATCTTTTTTTTTTTTTTTCACTTTATGTCCTTTTGAGTCTCTAAATGAAGAATTTTAATCTATTTACGTTTGTTGTGAATACTAACATAATTAATCTACACCACTCTCTTATTTTGTGTTTTTTATTTACCATGGGTTTTGGGTTTGTTTGTTTGTTTGTTTTTTTGTATAAGAATACGGTTTTGCATTTTATTCCTTCTTCTTCCCATATACTGGTTTAGAAGTCATACTTTCTATTTTTATTTTTTTAGTAGGTACTCTAAATTTTTCAATAAACATTTAATTCAACAGATTTAGAGTTAGTAAGTAACAACCCTGTTCACATTTAATACAATGGTAGGATGTTTTAACTGCAAACACCCAAGCCCATTCTTCTTATTTGTTGCTATTATCTGCTATTAGATTACTCTTATTTTAAAATCCCCACAAATTGGTCTTTTCTAAGTCAACTCATATTTAGATTTGCCAACATCCTTATCAATTTCCCCATCTGCTGCTCCTTACATCCTTCTCTTTCCATCGGCACTGTGCTTCAGCAATGTGTACGTCACGCATTTGCTTCAGAAGAGTCTATGAGCAGCAAACTCTCTCAGTCTTTGCATGCCTATGGGTATCTTTATTTCATCACCTCTCTTGAATAGTAATTTGAATATAAAATTCTAGGTTGGGCTCTGTTTTCATCGTTAGGAATGATGGATGGCTGTCATTCTGTTGTCTCCTGGCATCTTATTGCTGACAAGAACCTTACTATTAGTTTACTGTCATTCCTTGTAGATAATCTATATTTTATCTCTAGTAGCTTTCATGACTGCTGTTTTGATATTCACATTCTGCCATTTCACTATGTTGATGTCTGATTGTGTACATTTTTAAAATTTTTTCTGCTAGAGATTCAACATGTACCTTCCATTTCTGCTTCATGTCTTATGATTTCTCTTTCATACTTCTCTTTATCTCTCTGTGCTACATCCTGGGTAATTTCCTCAGCTCTTTATCCAACTAAGTAAGTCTCTTTTCAGCTGTGTCTAACCTGCATTTAGATTCATCATTTGAGAAACTTTTCCCCCGCCACAGCTTTATGTTATTTTCTATCCTCTACTTGGTTCTTTTTAAATTCTATTCATTTATCATACTGTTCTAATTTTGCCTCTGAGGTTTCTAGCTCTTCTTTTACCTTTTTAGATATCTGATTGCGCTAGCATCTCTAGTTCTTGTGGTGTGAATTCTCCAGTGTGATAATTCTCCTTCATGGTGCTTTCTGATGTGAGATTTTTATTTTTTAAATAGGAAGCCTGTCGATGGTGACATCATTTTCCATGAGTACCATGGCAGTGTCCATTTTCTCACAGATGCTTCTTTTCCCTTCTACCACCCCAAACAGAGGCCCACTTTTCTTGCCACTTCCCCATACAAGTGAATGGAATTTCTCATGGCTCCCAGCATTTTACTGACTGCTTTATTTTTCATGGGCCTGAGACTTTGTTTCCTATCCTCTAGTAAGTGTTAAAACCCCACCCTAGTCAGGAGCTTTTAAAAATTCTTAAGCTCTATTTTAGATCTTCTGAAACAAAACTCTGAATGTGGGACCCAGAAATCCACTTATCATGTTCCCTGGGTCCAGTTACCCTAGTTATTTATGGATCCAGGATAAGAAGCTGTATTTCCTAAAAGAATGTTAGTGGCAGAAAATACTGGGGAGCAATTTAATACATCCATGAAACATAACTCTCTCAGTCTACAGAAGAAGAGTAAAGTATGGTTTAACAGTCCACTAATTACAACCAATGAACTATAAGCATGCACTGCAGGCTATCACTTTCCTGGGTGATGGTCCTTTATACAGAAGTTTTCCACTTACCCATTCCAGTATTCTTGGGCTTCCCTGGTGGCTCAGCTGGTAAAGAATCCACTTGCAATCCTAGAGACCTGAGTTCAATCCCTGGGTTGGGAAGATCCCCTGGAGAAGGGAACAAACGGCTACCCACTCCAGTATTCTGGCCTGGAGAATTCCACAGACTGTGTATAGTCCATGGGGTCGCAAAGAGTCGGACACGACTAAGCAGCTTTCACTTTCCACTTACCTGTGTGGACTCCAACTGCTCATTTTGCCAGTTTTTTCACAGAATAATGCTATAATCCTCTAAATAATTACCAGCAAGAATCCACTTGACACAAAAAGGAAATATTTTCTTAGATTTCTGCATGAAAAAAATAATTACCTTCAATGTCTACTTTTGCCTTTTATCTGGGTATCCATGTTGTCTCTATGGCTAGTTATCTAAATTTGATTTCTAAATGCCTTATGCACAGGTTTAATTATAATTTCACCTTCTACAACAAAGTTTACTGCCATGACTTCACTTGAAGGCCTCAAGGCAAGGAGGAGTATTTAAGGAGAAAAACAGAAGGCAAGCATGGCTGGGGCCCTAGAGCAAGGAGCTAGGCAACCACAGATGAGTCAGGAAAGGGGCAGAGGTATGTCTAAGCAGGAGATTTTAGGCCTACAGCAGGTCACAGGGGGCAGGGCTGACCTACTGACATGTATTCCAGTCCTTAGTATGTGTGATGCCTGAGAAATAATATCTCAGTAAATGTTTGCCAAAGAATTAATAATCCATGAACACATACAAAATTGACTTTGAGTTCAAAGCCATGAAAGCAAGGCTGAATATTACCTCAGTTTGAGAAAAATCAATTCTCAAAAACAAATAATATAGAAACTTATTCATATACTCATTTAATAAATATTTGTAATGCTACCACTTTGGACAAGGTATTGCAAGGTGTGACACGGCTATCAAAATCTATCACCGATGGCACAGAGACATTTTTCTGAAATCCAACAAGTCCCTTTCATTTTATTTCACTTTTTTCAGTTAAATTTAAGCAAACTGAAATGTCATAGTTTCTCAAATAAAAAGCAAATATACTATGACCTCATTTTCCCAAGCTATTTTGTCCATGGGTTGACACCTATGATGTCCATCAGATATTAATGAAAGTTGGTATCTCTAGGTGGTGAGATTTTTTAATGACTTATTAGCTTTCCTCTTTGCATTTTTCTGTATTATCTGACTTATTAATTCAATGAGTTTCTATAATTTTTATAAAACAATGAAGTCACATTATTCTTATTTTATTTGAATTTTTTATTCTGTATTGGGGTATAGCTGACTAACAATGTTGTGACAGTTTCAAGTGAACAGCAAAGAGACTCAGCCATACATATACGTGTATCCATTCTCCGCCAAATTCCCCTCCCATCCAGGCTGCCAGATAACATTGAGCAGAGTTGTATGTGCTAAACAGTAGATCCTCATTGGTTATCCATTTTAAAATAGCAGTGTGTACATGTCCATCCCAAACTTCCTAACTATCCTTTCCCCCCATCCTTCCCCCTGGCAACTATAAGTTCATTCTCTAATAAGTCTGTGAGTCTCTTTCTGTCTTGTAAGTAAATTCATTAGTATCATTTCTTTTTCGATTCCCCATATAAGGAATGTCATACGATATTTCTCCTTCTCTGCCTGACTTACTTCACTCAGTGTGACAATCTCTAGATCCATCCATGTTGCTGCAAATGGCATTATTTCATTCTTTTTGATGGCTGAGTAATGTTACACTGTGTGTATGTACCACATCTTCTTTATTTATTCCTCTGTTGATGGACACTTAGGTTGCCTCCATGTCTTGGCTATTGTGAATAGAGCTGCAATAAACAATTGGGGTCATGTAACCTTCCAGATCATTTTTTTCTCCAGATATATGCCCAGGAGTGGGATTACAGGGTCATATGGTAGCTCGATTTTTAGTTTTTTAAGATACCTCCTTAATGAGGTTCGTGACATTGTACAGGAGACAGGGATCAAGACCATCCCCATGGAAAAGAAATGCAAAAAAGCAAAATGGCTGTCTGGGGAGGCCTTACAAATAGCTGTGAAAAGAAGAGAAGCGAAAAGCAAAGGAGAAAAGGAAAGATATAAGCATCTGAATGCAGAGTTCCAAAGAATAGCAAGAAGAGATAAGAAAGCCTTCTTCAGTGATCAATGCAAAGAAATAGAGGAAAAGAACAGAATGGGAAAGACTAGAGATCTCTTCAAGATAATTTAGAGATACCAAGGGAACATTTCATGCAAAGATGGGCTCGATAAAGGACAGAAATGGTATGGTCCTAACAGAAGCAGAAGATATTAAGAAGAGGTGGCAAGAATACACAGAAGAACTGTACAAAAAAGATCTTCATGACCCAGATAATCACGATGGTGTGATGACTCATCTAGAGCCAGACATCCTGGAATGTGAAGTCAAGTGGGCCTTAGAAAGCATCACTATGAACAAAGCTAGTGGAGGTGATAGAATTCCAGTTGAGCTATTTCAAATCCTGAAAGATGATGCTGTGAAAGTGTTGCACTCAATATGCCAGCAAATTTGGAAAACTCAGCAGTGGCCACAGGACTGGAAAAGGTCAGTTTTCATTCCAATCCCAAAGAAAGGCAATGCCAAAGAATGCTCAAACTACTGCACAATTGCACTCATCTCACACACTAGTAAAGTAATGCTCAAAATTCTCCAAGCCAGGCTTCAACAGTATGTGAACCGTGAACTTCCTGATGTTCAAGCTGGTTTTAGAAAAGGCAGAGGAACCAGAGATCAAATTGCCAACATCTGCTGGATCATGGAAAAAGTAAGAGAGTTCCAGAAAAACATCTATTTCTGCTTTATTGACTATGCCAAAGCCTTTGACTGTGTGGCTCACAATAAACTGTGGAAAATTCTGAAAGAGATGGGAATACCAGACCACCTGACCTGCCTCTTGAGAAATCTGTATGCAGGTCAGGAAGCAACAGTTAGAACTGGACATGAAACAACAGACTCGTTCCAAAGAGGAAAAGGAGGACGTCAAGGCTGTATATTGTCACCCTGCTTATTTAACTTATACGCAGAGTACATCATGAGAAACACTGGACTGGAAGAAACACAAGCTGGAATCAAGATTGCCAGGAGAAATATCAATCACCTCAGATATGCAGATGACACCACCCTTATGGCAGAAAGTGAAGAGGAACTCAAAAGCCTCTTGATGAAAGTGAAAGAGGAGAGTGAAAAAGTTGGCTTAAAGCTCAACATTCAGAAAACAAAGATCATGGCATCCGGTCCCATCACTTCATGCGAAATAGATGGGGAAACAGTGGAAACAGTGTCAGACTTTATTTTGGGGGCCTCCAAAATCACTGCAGATGGTGATTGCAGCCATGAAATTAAAAGACGCTTACTCCTTGGAAGGAAAGCTGTGATCAACCTAGATAGCATATTCAAAAGCAGAGACATTACTTTGCCGACTAAGGTCCATCTAGTCAAGGCTATGGTTTTTTCTGTGGTCATGTATGGATGTGAGAGTTGGACTGTGAAGAAGGCTGAGCACTGAAGAATTGATGCTTTTGAACTGTGGTGTTGGAGAAGACTCTTAAGAGTCCCTTGGACTGCAAGAAGATCTAACCAGTCCATTCTGAAGGAGATCAACCCTGGGATTTCTTTGGAAGGAATGATGCTACAGCTGAAACTCCAGTACTCTGGCCACCTGATGCGAAGAGTTGACTCATTGGAAAAGACTCTGATGCGGGGAGGGATTGGGGGCAGGAGGAGAAGGGGACGACAGAGGATGAGATGGCTGGATGGCATCGCTGACTCGATGGACGTGAATCTGAGTGAACTCCAGGAGTTGGTGATGGACAGGGAGGCCTGGCGTGCTGCGATTCTGCAAAGAGTCGGACATGACTGAGCGACTGAACTGAACTGAAGGTACTTCCATACTGTTCTCCACAGTGGCTGCACCAATTTACATTCCCATCAACCATGTAAGAAGGCTCCCTTCTCTCCACATCCTCTATAGCATTTATTGTTTGTGAATTTTTTGATGATAGCCATTCTGACTGGTAAAAGTCGCATTATTTTTAAACCACTGAAGAATAAGAGATTCGACCTCCTCTGTAGTTCCCACAATCCCCTGATTACAGAGGTGAGTACCTCACATGGGAACACATACACCCCTGGGGCCCCTACCACATTCTTGGGCTCCTTCTGTTTCCGGAACATAATTTGAAACATGCTGAATCTGAAGCAGTGACAATTAGTCATATGCCTGCCTTTCACAGGAAGACAGAGTGGGGATGAACAGGTCAATCTCTGGCTGATTTTCTGCAATAATTCTCTTCTTTATCAGAGAATTTATGTTATGTGCTATTGGAAGAAGGAGCATGCAACCTCATATAAAGTGCCTCACATTTTCTATCACAGATTCTACCATGCTGCAGACAAAAGAAAATCCCCACATTCACATTTCTATTTCAGTTCTACTTTTCTCTTTTTAAAATCATTAATTTTTTCCCCTACAACATCAGCTGTGCAATAAGATATGCTATATTCAACAACCACCTGGGAAGCACCTAAACGATTTCAGAAACTGTGAAATGTAGGGAAATCAAAGATAAACAGGGCAGGGCTGCACCCAATAAGTTTACAGTCAGGAGTCAAAACTTTCTACGATTGAAAATATCACTAAACATTGTTATTACACTGCTGATTAAAGATTAGAAAATTCTAGAAAGTGATTCTAGATGCTATCGCAACTATCAGAAGTAATGAATGTGTGAAAGGGGATTTGATTAGGTGTTTGGCCTTAAAAGGAAAAAAAAAAGATATAGAAGTGTGGTATGACAAAGATTACCAAAAGAACTACAACAATTTATGAATGACAGAAATCCAAGATGCTCACTCTGAAATTCTCTTTTCTTACAAGCACATTAGTCACTGGGTGGGAGAAGGGAGCAGTGTCCTGGTTTAAGATATACTTTTTGGATCACTATGACTTGTGGAAAATCCATCTGCCACATTTGCTCTTTCTTGAGTAGTTTTTTTTTTTTTTTTCCTTACGTCTTTCAGGAGATTCAAGTATAACCACTCTGCTTTAGTAGTAAAATTGAAATAAAGTTGGCCCCAATCTGCAAGTGGTAAAACATTAACTCACTGGAATTCAAGAGGCAGATGTTTGGGAGTAAATGCTACCCACCAACTGTCAACTCCCCTAAAAGAGATAAAATAAAAACCAATACAAAATAAGTCATGGAGAAACTTTCAGACCGAATGTGTCCACCCAAGCCTACATCTCACAGCTGGAAATGGGCCCATAAAAAGTACATGGCGGGAGGTGAGTTACACAAAATTTGGCCTCTACTACACCTACTAGGGGGCTTTCCTGGTGGTTCAGATGGAAGAATCTGAGACAAAAGAAAATCCCCAAATTTCTATTTCAGTTCTACTTTTCTCTTTTTAAAATCATTAATTTTTTCCCCTACAACATCAGCTGTGCAATAAGATATGCTGTATTCAACAACCACCTTTGAAGCACCTAAAAGATTTCAGAAACTGTGAAATGTAGGGAAACCAAAGATAAACAGGGCAGGGCTGCACCCAGGCAGTATCTAAGAATCTGCCTGCCAATGCAAGAGACATAAGAGATGTGGGTTCAATCCCTGGGTCGGGAAGATCTCCTGGAGGAGGGCATGGCAACCCACTCCAGTATTCTTGCCTGGAGAATCCCTGTGAACAGAGGAGCCTGGTGGGCTACAGTCGCAAAGAGTCAGATATGACTGAAGCATCTTAGCATGCACACACACTCAACTACTAGAGATATTTAATTTCACCTATAGAGACACATAATACAAGCTGTATGTCTCTCCACTCTACAAATCTCTCCAATGTGCTTTATGAAATTCCAAAGTGTCTTACTACAGAAAAAAGAATCCATGTGGCACTGGAGAGCTCTAACAAGCTTTCAAAATCTGAACCCCCACAAAATTATCCTTTAAAACCTTCATAGAAAACCAATTCATTTATTTAAAAGAGTCTCAAGCCACTCTTTCTCAACAACCTTGTTTCATTAGGAGAATTAAAACTTATTAAGACAGAATAATCAGCTTTCCACAAACACACCCTGAGGATTTGAGAGAATAACCATTCTAACATCCCATTAATGTTTATTCACTAGCTTATGGTAATTTTATAAAGTGAATATTTAACACAGTAAGAAAATATTCTTTACCATGTCAAAACTATAATCCTTAATGGTTTCACATACATGAAAAAAAAAGAATCAACTTTTCTTGATAAAAACTTGAACACAATGTAATTTCTCTTCCAGAGATACACAAAGTCAACAGTCATTATTATTGCATGTCCCTGTTTCAACTCTTCCTTGAAAAAAATAACAACAATAAATCTTGTAATTAAGAGGAAAATGCTCCATTGATTTTGAGAAATTTGATTTCAGATATATGGAGTATTTTAACTGGATTAAAGAGAGTTGGCAACTTAACTTTGCAAGGATCCCCTTTCATCAGAGGCCCTTAAGTCAGCAACCTTCTCAGAGTTGGGAGACCCCCAGGGCATTGCTTAGCAGAAGTCAGAGAGTAAGAACCCCAGGGAATACACATAAAGCCCCAACACAGTCCTCAGTTCTCAAGGATAAAAATCCAGTCCCTGTTCCCAATCACTGCCTTTTTTTACAGGTTCAATTGTCCTGAGACCCTGGAATTCTCAGGAAAGAAAGATGGTGAGACTTTTTCTTAAATGACACGGCAAGAAACTTCATTTCTAGTCCTCCTCCCTCAGACCCAAAGGAAAAAGTACAGACTCAGACTTATTTCCTAAAAACCCATCAAAGGATTTGACCTACAAAATACTGAATTGGAGAGAACGTATCTGAAGCTATCCAAAGCAAGCCTTTAGTTTTCCTCCTCCAAAAAGTTCCATACAGTGAGAAGAAGCGAACAGGGCCAGTTATTTACAAAGAAAAGGAGAGAAAAATTAATCACTTAGAGGAAAAAGTTACCCAGGTATCCAGTTCCTCTATGGGAAGAGCCTGACTTAAAGCCCCTCATTCAGTCACTCAACGCTCCTTGAAGCAAAGTGAAGTTGCTCCAGCTCTTTATGATCCCATGGACTGTAGTCTACCAGGCTCCTCCATCCACGGAATTTTCCAGGCAAGAGTACTGGAGTGGGTTGCCATTTGCTTCTCCAGGGGATCTTCCCAACCCAGGGATCAAACCCAGATCTTCCGCATTGCAGGCAGACGCTTTACCATCTGAGCTACCGGAGAAGACCTTGACATCCACTCTATGCCAGTCACTGCACTGGACCCCAAAAAGCATGAGACAGGCCTGTCTGCAAAGAGCTCACAGTCTCAGAGGAGGGTCAAACTAGCAAACAAATCACAGGACAATGTGATACGGGCCCAGGAGTGGAGAGCAGAAAACCAGGGATGATGATTGCAACCTGAGAGGCCAGAAACTCATGGGCTGGGATGTGAAAATAGCTCATTAGGCAAAAAAGTGAGGGATTTCCATGGAGTGGAAGGGGCCATACCTGACATAGGCAGCACAAGGGCAGAACAATCAGCAGCCCAGCGGAGAGAGGACTGCAGGCCCTGAATCCATCCTGGAGCCACTATTGGCTTATGATCTCTGACAAGTTTTGACGAATCTTCTAGAGCCAACACCAGCTTACATCTATGTGAGAAGTTCAGACAAACTTCCAGACTCAGTTGTCGGCACCTCTGCCTACATGTTAGCCTCAACACAGAAGCTTGAAAATAAGAAGCAATGCTTGGGTCCCCCTCCAAACCAATTACACCGGAATCTCTAGCTTCAGGGTCCAGTCCAAACATCAGCAATTTTTAAAGCATTCCCATTGCTTCTTGGCCTTTTGGCTAAGATCAAGTGTAAAACGTCCCAACTGGTTCCCATGTGCTATGAACCTCAGAACTCACTGTAAAAAGAAGCTAATTTTTAAGATCTAGTCCCAAGGGTTGTCAAGAAGGTTAAGTGAAATAATAAATGTCTAGGAAGTATAAAGATGACAATGGATTACGTGGAGGGGGGTCATGTATGGAAATGAGGCTGGAAATAGGCCAGAACCAGACCCCTGTGACAGCTAAATCATACGCATCCTTCCCTCGTGCTAGGCATGAGCTCTTCACACGTGTAACACAGGCAGTCTGGCTCTGCAGACCAGGCTCTTTCACCCCCTCTCTCTACTGCAAAAGGAGAAAAGGTCTGATTCAGAGGTAAAGGCTTTAGGTGTGCTGTGTGGGTATTGATGAACCACATTATCAAAGAGTAATAATCAGAAATATATTATTTAAAGTCATTCTGACTGTGGTGTAGACAATAGTTTGAAAGAGAAAGAGACAGAAGCAGGGAAATGACTCTATTCCATATGCAGAAGACAGAGATTGGATGGGTCGATCAGAGGAGAAAAACAGCCCAGAGACTCAGAGCCTGAAAGAAAACAAAAAGGCACCACAGGCTGGTAGATTTTCTGATATGACCTCTGAGACTTCATTAAGACATAAATGTGTTCTGCAACATAAATACAGTCCATTTTGACCTCTTACTTTTTGTGCAATTTCAGTCTGCAACATTAATATCACCTGAGCAAGAGAGTTCCAGAAAAATATCTATTTCTGCTTTATTGACTATGCTAAAGCCTTTGACTGTGTGGATCACAATAAACTGTGGAGAAATTCTGAGAGAGATGGGCATACCAGACCACCTGACCTGCCTCTTGAGAAATTTGTATGCAGGTCAAGAAGCAACAGTTAGAATCAGACATGGAACAACAGACTGGTTCCAAATCAGGAAAGGAGTATGACAAGGCTGTCTATTGCCACCCTGCTTATTTAGCTTATATGCAGAGTACATCATGAGAAACGCTGGGCTGGAAGAAGCACAAGCTGGAATCAAGATTGCCGGGAGAAATATCAATCACTTCAGATATGCAGATGACACCAACCTTATGGCAGAAAGTGAAGAGGAACTCAAAAGCCTCTTGATGAAAGTGAAAGAGGAGAGTAAAAAAGTTGGCTTAAAGCTCAACATTCAGAAAACGAAGATCATGGCATCCGGTCCCATCACTTCATGGGAAATAGATGGGGAAACAATGGAAACAGTGTCAGACTTTATTTTGGGGGGCTCCAAAATCACTGCAGATGGTGATTGTAGCCATGAAACTAAAAGACGTTTACTCCTTGGAAGAAAAGTTATGACCAACCTAGATAGTATATTCAAAAGCAGAGACATTACTTTGCCGACTAAGGTCCATCTAGTCAAGGCTATGGTTTTTCCTGTGGTCATGTATAGATGTGAGAGTTGGACTGTGAAGAAGGCTGAGCACTGAAGAATTGATGCTTTTGAACTGTGGTGTTGGAGAAGACTCTTGAGAGTCCCTTGGACTGCAAGGAGATCCAACCAGTCCATCCTAAAGGAGATCAGTCCTAGGTGTTCATTGGAAGGACTGATGCTGAAGCTGAAACTCCAGTACTTGGCCACCTCATGGGAAGAGTTGACTCATTGGAAAAGACTTTGATGCTGGGAGGGATTGGGGGCAGGAGGAGAAGGGAACGACAGAGGATGAGATGGCTGGATGGCATCACCGACTCGATGGACATGAGTCTGAGTGAACTCCGGGAGTTGGTGATGGACAGGGAAGCCTGGCATGCTGCGATTCACGGGGTCGTGGAGGGTCGGACACGACTGAGCGACTGAACTGAACTGAACTGAACTGAAACACTTTTAATCATGTCTCTAGAAGTTTATGAAGAATACACTTAGCATGTTTTTATCATCTTTCAAGGATTTTGTCTAGTCAAAGGGCTTTTTAAATGCTGTTATCATCACCTGTCCACAGAGTTTGATTTAATAATTTCCTTTATGGCAGAGTCTCTTTAATGAGCAATTCAGATTTAAACTATTTTTCCATTACTGATATATTCATGATGTTACTGTTGTCTGACTCCAGCAGCACATATTCTTATACCACAAGGTAGTTAGTTGTTATTCCTGTTTTATAGACAAGAGCTAAGCTGGTTTTCCTTCAGCGTTTCCTTCATAGTTACAGAAAGAATAAACTACTCAAGTACCAACTATTTGTAAGCATCTCTAGCACTTCAGAATTATTAACTCCAGAGAATAAATGTGACAACTCAGTCTTTTCCATCCCTTAAATTCACTCTATTTATTAGGTAAAATAGCTAGTCTATTTATACCTAGGGAAAACTGGCCCAGGCCATGGTTTAACTAATTCCTTGTACTTAGAAATATACTAAATATAAAATCTTGGACATTTTCCAATTTTTATTGTAAAATACAAGGAACAAAAGTTACCATCTTAATGATATAAGCATATAGTTCAATGGTGTAAAATACATTTAAAATGTTGTGCAACCATTACCACTGTCCATCTCCATAACTCTTCATCTTGTAAAATTAAGACTGCTGCCGCTGCTGCTGCTAAGTCGCTTCAGTTGTGTCCAACTCTGTGCGACCCCATAGACGGCAGCCCACCAGGCTCCCCCGTCCCTGGGATTCTCCAGGCAAGAACACTGGAGTGGGTTGCCATTTCCTTCTGCAATGCATGAAAGTGAAAAGTGAAAGTGAACTCGCTCAGTCGTGTCTGACTCTTAGTGACCCCATGGACTGCAGCCCACCAGGCTCCTCCATCCATGGGGTTTTCCAGGCAAGAGGACTGGACCCTTAAACAGTAACTCCCCTTCCCCTCGTCCATGGCAGCTACCATTCTACCTTCGGTCTCTGTGATTTTGATTACTCTAAGAATCTCACATAAGTGGAATCATAGAAGAGTTGCCTTTTCATGAATGGCTTGTTTCACTCAGCATAATGTCCCCAGGGTTCAACCATGTGGTAGTATGTGTCAGCATTTCCTTTCTTTTTAAGGCTGAATAACAAACATCCTGCTGTGTATATACATCCATATATGCAAAGAACAGACTCGTTGGAAAAGATCCTGATGCTGGGAAAGATTGAAGGCAGGAGGAGAAGGGGACGATGGAGAATGAGATAGTTGGATGGCATCACTGACTCAATGGATATCAGTTTGAGCAAACTCCAGGAGATGGTGCAGGACAGAGAAGCCTGGGGTGCTACAGTCCATGGGGTCGCAAAGAGTGGGATATGACTGAGTAACTGAACAACCACAAACTTGATATTTTTGTAGGTCAAAAGTAGACATGCTGGCAATCTCACATGGTTCACTTTATTTTTTGTTTTGTTTTGTTTTGTTTTTTTTGACATGGTTCACTTTAATACAACATTATATTGATATGATACCCGTCAGGATTGCTAGTACTTTAGACTAACTCTTGTTCTTCCTTGCATACTGCAGGTACCATCTGGTGGACCACAATGGATCATGGGAACAGCTTTTGAGTCCCTGGTTGTGGGGGTGGGGGTAAAATGCAGCCCTACAGTAAGAGTTTAGGAGAGGCAGGGTCTCTGTTTTCCGAGCTTTGGCTCCTGAACTCATTAGACCTGTGTGTCTTTAAGTAAACCATCTCCTTCCTTGGCTCTTGCCACACATGACCAGCCTTTGCCTTGCCCTGTGTTGCTGGCTTGTACGTCTCACTGCCTGATCCTTACCTACCCTCTGTGCCCTTGGATGGCAGTACATCTTTCCCACAGGAGGGTCCCACCCACGAACTACTGATACCATTGCAGACTGGGTAGATAAATGCTTTAAAATAAATTGGATCAATGATAAATCCAAGACAGAATTTTCATTCCTATACCAAGTCTACTCTCCAATGACTAAGAGAAATATTTTTTAACTCCTAAGTCACAAAATTCTATCAGAAATGAAGGATGAAAATACTGAGTAAAGAATAAAGCATTTGACAAATACTAATGGCTGTTATTTCTATTGTGTCCATGACAACGGAACAGAAAGATCCTGAGCCTACCTTTCCAATTATGCTCCAAAGTCAAGGTCAGAGGAACAAATAAAATCTAAATGCTTATCACTGGGATACATCGTAATATAGCAATCCCTGCCAGGGAATTACCATATGGCAATTAGGTGGATCTTTATTCTCCAACATATAGAGAGCAACAATGAACACATAAATACACATGAGCTATATGTACTTTTTTGCCTGGAGAATCCCAGGGATGGGGGAGCCTGGTGGGCTGATGTCTGTGGGGTCGCACAGAGTCGGACATGACTGAAGCGACTTAGCAGTAGCAGCAGCAGCGTTTATACTTTTTATGTATGTATGTCTCTATATGATTAAAAGTTCTTAGAAGCAAAAGAGTAAATACTTGAAAGTAGGTCCCTGTGAGGAGAAAAAAGGAAGAAAACTAGAGAAGCTAATTTTTATGTGTTTCTTCAACAATTTGTAAGAGAAAAAGAGGTGAAAAATCATGGATTGAAACAGACAAGAGACATATCAATTTATTGCAACATGCAGACCCTATTAGACCCTGATTTTAACAAAATTTTTAAGTATGAGATAATGGGAAATCCATTCACTGGACATTTGTTGATAAGGAATTATTGTTAATCTGGGGAGATATGACAACGGATTGGAGTTAGTTTATAAACACTTATCTTTTAGAGACACATTGAAATATTTACATATGAAGTGGTATTTGCTACCAAAATAATGTAATGGCAGGCATAGATAAAACAAGATAACCTGATAATTGTTCAAGGCAGGTGACACTACAGATTATATTATTTTTCTATTTTGTGTATGCTTGAAGCCTTCTGCAATAAAATTCCCAGTTGGCACTAGTGGTAAAGAACCCACTTGCCGATGCAGGAGAAGTGAGAGAGGTGGGTTCAATCCCTGGGTTGGGAAGATCCCCTGGAGGAGGGCAGGGTAACCCACTCCAAGATTCTTGCCTGGAAAATCCTATGGACAGAGGAGCCTGGGGGACTGGTCCATAGGGTCGTAAAGAGTTGGACACAACAGAAGCAACTTAGCTTGTCACAAAAATCTTTCTTAAAAAAGTACCTGGGCTTGCCACCTTCCTGATTGTGTTACTGAAGCAAACTATCTAACCTCTGTAAGTTTCTGTCCCTTTTTCTAAGAAGTGGGGATAATGTGGCCTGGTCAAGAGTAAACTTTCAAGAAGCTTGGACCTCACCACACTGACAGGCCCTCACCAAAGGGCAGTAGTAGCTGTTTTATAGCTATTTGTCATCTCTATTTGAATGCGTCAGAGGAAACTCAAACCTAACATGTCTGAAAATGAATCATCAAATAGGATGGATGGATAGATGGAAAGAAAGAAGGAAGGGAGAAAAAGATCCATGTCACCATTCTGGTCTGTGTTCTGATAGTTTCTTCCTTGTAGCTGGGCTTTTTCACAACCGCTGTCAGAAATACTTTATCTCTGATTCCAGTTGCTCAAAGTTCAGACTTCAAGTACAAAGTCATTATGAACTAATTTTTCTCTAGCTTTAGCATTCCCACTTGAAGCATCTCTACAACTACTGAATCTGTTCATGGGAGCTTTGTAAAACATGTGTTTCTCATTGAAACCAGCTTCTCTGTCTGATGAAAGACCTATTCTCTGTATCCTTGGTCTTTGGCAGGAGTGACTGCCAGGGGCCAGCGTGAGGAACTCTGCCCATGGCAAAGGTCATGAGGAAGGAGGCTTGGCATATGCAAAGGCATGATCAAGCCTCAGGAAACCCCCTGTTCCCGAGCATCTACCCCAAAACCAGAGTCTGTTTTATGTTCTCCCCCATAACCATTTCTCTCGGAGGAGTTAACTTGCAGCTCCAAGTCAATAAAAATTCCTGGGTGTGACAAGAGTGTTTCAGCTTACGACTCCTCTGAAGGTTATCTAGCCCACCTGTATAGGTTCGTCCAGCCACATGTGATTGTTTACAGCCTCCCAATCTGAGAGGCGCGAGATGTTTTAGACTTACTAAAGGCAAATTCTTTTGGGGAGTTAGAAATTATTAGTATAGTGGGTTGGTTAGGAATTATATTGGTGAAGGGTTTTTCATTTGTTGTGTCAATAATTGCTGCTAATTCCCTCCCCTGGGTGGGACAAGGATGTCTCAGGTCAAACCTCTCTGCTGACAGACTAGTTTGTGTGACAGGATTATCCATACTCCTGCCACTATGCACATGATTGTTTACTACCTCTTAACCATAAACAGCACAGAGAGTTTTGGAGTATTTTGAGAGTCTTAATTAGCATAGGGCTTTTCTCATTGTTGAGTCAATGATTGCCGCCAGGGCTCCATATCCTTAGGCACCTGGGAATATATTAATCAATGTATTTGGAATATAGAAAAGGAAATATAGTAGTTTTTAAGGTTAGCAATACTAGACTTTTTGAGTTAATGAATTTTCTCTTTTGTAATAGAACACTGTACTTTATTATAAATCCCTGTGTCCTTGCCATGTAAAAATGTAACTTTATCACTATCTTAAGACTAGATAGATCTTAAAGGGAGCATTGGTGAAAGGATTTTCATTTGTTGGGCTGATGTTTGCTGCTAAATCTCCATATTCCCTGCCCTTATAATGAATATTACTAGCATATAGGAGAAATAAGTATTAACCTTTAAGCATATAGGAGAAATAAGTATTAACCTTTAAGATTAATCATGTTAACCTTGGGTTAAATAAATTCCTTTCTTGATTTTAACTCACTACACCCTCATCCTGTAGGAATGTAACTTTATTTGGAGGGTGGTGCCTGATTTAAGAAAAAACACCCTTGGAAGAAATAAGGTTTTTGGTTATCAGAAAGAAAGGATCATAAAATGTCAGCAGGTCTCACTCATGGCCAGAAGATGATGTAATATTCCTAAGACCTTTTTTATACATTTATGTGAAGCACCTAATTTTGATAAAGGTCAGGACTGCTGACCCCTGCGTGACTCTATATTCATCCCTATATGTAACAAAAGGTATATAAGCAAACCCAAAAATAAAGAAATTGGATCAGTTTCTGGAAAGACTGATTCCCCCATGTCACATCTTTCTTGCTCCGGTTTCTCTGGCTGAATTCCCATCTGGATTCAGCCTCCTTTTCTCCACTACACTATCTCCTACTACACTATCCGTTTCTAATCTCTCTATATATCTGTAATTAAATATGTATTTTTCCAAAGACGCCAACGCCGTCCCCACCTTCGAATTCCCTGGATCCACTGGGGCTGGACCCCGGCAAGTGACCATCCAAATTAGATATAACCCCAACAAAAGAATTCATGGACTCAATAATGCCCGTAGTTTGATCACACTGTTTGATCATGACCAGGGGTGCAGCAACCTATGCTTTTACCATTAACTATTTCATGCCCATCTTGATAAGATCCAAATTAGGTGTGTAATGACCCTATCAGAGATCTCCCCCACTCAAGAGCCATGAAATAATCAAAAAACAGGGAGGAGGAAACATCCCAAGAAACTGTTTTCTCCATAACATCTTTGAAATCTGAGCAATTTAACAAGACTGTAAGCATATTGCATCAAAATATGGTCTCCTGATGGATTTCATACTAGTGCGAATCATGGGGTCGCAAAGAGTCGGACACGACTGAGCGACTGAACTGAACTGAATAATTCCTTCATCACTGTTCAGTAATGGGCACCTTTCCATGTCCTCGGGAATAAATAACATGCTTCTCGTGTGCGTAAATTTGTTTCAGACCCATTAGCTCCTTGGCCAGTGAATGTATTTATTTCTAAATAGATACAGACACAGTAATTTTGCCGCACCATTAACTCCTGGAGGAACCTAAGGGTTGTGTCTTTCCATAATATCCTTTTGTTCTTTTTCGATGGCACGTGTATCCAACAGCCCATATCTTGTATTTACTCAGCACTCAGTTCTCCTGGGTGAGGATTTTATGGCTAAGGAAAGCATCAGAATTATAGAATCATCACACATGAGAGCTAGAAAAGACACTAAAAATCTAGTTCACTGCTGTTGTTTTGCATACGGAAAAGTGGGGCGCAGAAAGCTGGAGGGTCTTGCCACACCAGTAAGTGGTCAGTGATAAAATGGGGGCTAAGGTCATACCTTTGGAGTCCTCATTCAGGGCTCTTTGGACTTCAACCACTGAAAACAAATTATTCCCTGATCTTTAGAAAGCAGAGTCTCTTTTTCAGACCATTTAGGTACCAGATAATGGTTTATGAGAACACATGAAGCCCTCAGACTGTTCTCAAAAGCCCACACCACAGCTCCACTTACATAGAGGGAACAGCTCAGTACGGGGACAGATGTCCCCAGAGGATCTACTCTGTTCCTGCTGACCTCTGTAAAGCCGGGACCTTTCAGAGAATCTATGAGGAATCCTGACAGGAGCAAGCAAGAAAGCCCCTGAGAGGAGCTCAAGCCAGAATACTGGGCTGACATGCCAATAGATACATGCTCCAAAACTCAAAGCATGCAAAAGCCTGACACTGCAAACACATGAGTACCCCCTTTATTTTCACATTTATAACTTCCACCTGAAAGCAGGTATGTTGTCTTCCTGTGGTCCCCAGTCTGGCTCCCCCTCCCCTGGGAGACCCCTGTCCAGCACCACCTGACCATGTCTCTCTGTCACTTATTCAAATTCCCGAAGAATTCCCTTTTCTCAGCCACCAGTGTTGCCTCCTCCTGGGTTGGGGCACCCTTGGTCCAGTCAACTGTGGCTGCTGGGTGGTGTCCTGAGACAAGCCCATCTGCCCAGGTCTATGGGGGCTGAGGGTTCCTGCACACGCCACCCCAAAGGCGTCCTCCGGTCTGCACCTGAAGCGCTCTCCTGGGGCTTTCTCTGGCTGCCTCCCACAGAAGGTCAGGTGTGCTGGGGAGCTGACGCCCCCTCAAAACTCTCAACCAATGACTAATGGGAGCTGGTAAATAACTCAGCTCAGGGCTCTGTGCAGATAATGACGTGGGGTCAGAACTGCCCAGTGGAATCAAGTCCAGATGCTCATGGCATAGGCCTGCTTAACAGCACACGTTTTCTGGGCTCTCTTTCCACTCTCTTACAGGACTCCTAGGATCCTTAACTAGGCTAGTCTATCCTACGATACGCCTATGAAACTATTGCCTCTTTCAAACACCAATTATACGTTGCATTTGCAAGAACCATCTAGACACTATTGCGCAGTAGGAGGTACTGCAGCCTACTACAACCTGTTAGACCTTGCAAGCTTTTTAATAAACAAGCCTCAAGCATAATTCCACTTTAATTGCATCAAGGAAAGTGTGACTGTTGCCCACTTCTGGAAAGCTCCTCAGTGGCTTGTTTATTAAACAGGCACCGCTGAAATATTTGCACTCATTTTTATCAACTCTAATAGGCAGGTAATGATCTTTTCACTCCCCAGCTCAAAATACCATAAGGCAAACTTTCCCAAAGATGCAGAGGGCAGGTGAAGGCTTCCTCTCACCCATGTGCTACTGAGTAATAAAACTGGCAGGACAATTTAAGGTCCATCATCCTAGAGTGTACATGCTGAAGACCGAACGGTGGCTGTAATGGAAAACAGACTGAAAGCTGGAGAGAAAAGTTCCGTGGGGTCCCATCATAGTTTTAATTCTTTATTTTAAAAAATTGACATAAGCTAAACGAGCAACTAAATTAAACCTACCCTGTCTTCCATTTCATCTTCACATGGACACATTTAAGGATATTGGGAGGACATATAATGAGGAAGGCTCACTGGTGTATATATACCCTGGACTCTTCCAAGGAATGAGACTCCTGGGCTTATTAAGTAGCACAGAAGGAATAAGAGGCAACATCATATACATAAGAGTTAACAGCCAAGTCTGAATCTGGCACCACTAGCAGCAGCTTCTACTGTCTCATCTAGAAAATGGAGACTTGAGGTAGCATCTGAGGGACTTCCCTGGTGGTCCAGTGGCTAAGGTTCCACACTCCCAAAGCAGTGGGGCCCGGGGTTTGATTCCTGGTCAGGGAACTGGGTCCTAGAAGCCACAACTAAGGGTTCACACACCTCAGTTAAAGGGCCCTGCACGCTACAACGAAGATCAAAGATCCCTCGTGCCACAACTAAGACCCGGCGCAGCCAAATAAATAAATACTTTTTTTTAAAGTAGTACCAGAGTCACAGGGTTATTGTGAAGACTGAGCAAGACAATGGCGTGTGCAGTCCAGGCACATGGTAAGCGCTCAGGAATTATTAGCAAAAGGGACGGAAACTTCTGCACGATAAGCGAGGAGGGAAGAACTCATTCTCCACGCTTCCTTCTCATCGTCACTCCCTGTGCATTTAATGCTGCTGAGGGGTCTCATTTGTGCTCCCATGAACTTCAGGACCGAGCATCTACTGAAGTTGACCCTAGTCATACACAATGGCTGGGCTTCCCTTGTAGCTCAGTTGGTAAAGTGTCTGCCTGCAATGCAGGAGACCTGGGTTCCATCCCTGGGTCGGGAAGATCTCCTGGAGAAAGAAATGGTAACCCACTCCAGTATTCTTGCCTGGAGAATCCCATGGACAGAGGAACCTGGCAGGTGACAGTCCGTGGGGTCACGTGAGTCGGACGCAACTGAGCGACTAAGCACACAGACACATCCACTACGGCAGCAAGGTCACTCCTAAGTATATCCCCAAGCAGGTACAGATGTTCACCAAAAGACATGCACAAGAATGTGCACAGCAGCACTTTTGTAATATTCCCAAACTGGAAACCACCCAAAGAGTAAAATGGACAGTACCCAGCCATCAACAATAAAAGAGAGAGACTGACTACTCCATTAACAGCAAGATGGTAAAACAAATTGTGTTGTACTCACCAGTGGATGACTAGCCCGTGGTGAGAACGAACAAACCACAGCCACCGCAATGCAGGTGAATCTCACACGCACACCACTGACAAGAGGAGCCGGACAACCAAGAGTGCGCAGGGCATAGTCATGTTTGCATGCTGTGCAAAAACAGGCCAAACTGTTCTAATCTGCACTGCCAAGACTCAGGAGAGAGGTTCCTATTGGGGGATAGTCACTGGAAGGGACTGAAAGAGTCACTTTTGGTGATGATAATGTTGTCTTATTTGAGCAGGGTGCTCAAGAAAGGGTGATACACTTAGAAAAAAATTTAAATGAGTTGGACATTTAGAATGTGTGCTCTTACCTGTAAGTATGCGATACTTTAGTAAAAAGTTCAACAAGAAATGGACTGCATCCCTTGGGCTCAGGAGCTGTGCCTTCCCAAAGCGTGGCTGACTTCTGCACAGATATAGTAATGCCGGTAGGGCATCACCAGGGACCTGCGTGATGCTAAGCACTGGCTGTCTAACCACTGCCGACAGCTGGTCCTCACTGTTGACCGTTCTACAGCTGAATCCGAGTCTAACCAAACACAACTGCATGAATACATTGTGGCCAGGATACTGGTCTCTAGACCATGACTAGGGACACTTAGGAACTGTCTCTTAGCCAAGACCCAAGTCCTCTCACTTTCCCATTGTCCTCCACATGTGTGGCCCAAGGGACCACACAGATTATTCCAAATCATCGGTTTAAGAGACACTGTGTCCTACAGAGCACCAGGCATATGGTGTATGAGTCATTTTATTTGGGTAAGATGGAAACAACAGTGAGGCGTCCCATACAGAAGACTAGATTTGACAACAAATGTATATATGTATAGCTTTTAATAGATGAAGTTATATAGAGTTAGATATATTTTATATCTAGACATATACAGGCGTATTTCCTTTCATTGCACTTTTCCTTCACTGTGCTTTGCGAACCCTTTTTCTGTTTTTAAATCAAAGGTCTGTGGCAACCCCTCAGGTGGCTCAGTGGTAAAAGAATCCTCCTGCAAAGGCAGTAGACACAGGAGATGCCAATTCAATCCCTGGGTTGGGAAGATCTCCTGGAGGAGGAAATGGCAACCCACTCCAGTATTCTTGCCTGGAGAATCCCATGGACAGAGGAGCCTGGCGGGCTACAATCTATGCGGTCACAGAGAGTCAGACATGACTGAGCTGATGAGCACGCACATGGTCAGATGATGGTTAGCATGCTTTAGCAATAAAATATTTTAAAATTATGGTACGCATACTGTTTTCTTAGATGGAACGCTACTGCACAGACTACCATATAGTGTAAACATAACTTCTATATGACCTGGAAAACCAAAGTATTGATATGACTCACTTTATTGTGATATTTGCTTTATCATGATGGTCTGGAACTGAACTCACACTATCTCTGAGGTATTCCTATACTGTTTTAAATAGTTCTTTCTACATACATGGATTTTCAATTTGAAATTGTTCATGGCCTCAGGAAATCAGTTTTTTGAAAGTCCTCTTGTGACACTAAAAAAAAAATTGTTCTGATAACAGGCAATTCTTAGTACTTCCAAATATACTTAATACTTTTGTATCAGTCATTTGCTCAGTGACTCTGCATGTGTGTGTGTTAGTCGCTCAGTTGTGTCTGACTCTTTGCAACTTCATGGGCTGTAGCCCCCCAGGCTCCTCTGTCCATGGAATTCTCCAGGCAAGAATACTGGAGTGGGTAGCCATTCCCTTCTCCAGGGAAACTTCCCAACCCAGGGATCGAACCCAGGTCTCCTGCTCAGTGATAACATTTATTTAAATGGTCATGCAGACTTTCATGGAAAACATACTGAATCCTGTCATTTTTCCCCCAAAAAATCTGTGATCCCCCAAAATTCTTTCAGAGCAAGTGAAAATCCCTTGGCATCCCAAAGTTTCTAGAGCTCAGTTTCCATCCCTCATCGAAGAATGTAGGCAGTCACCAAAAAGCCAGAAGCAGCACAAGCCTGAAGTCTTAGGAGAGAACCTAGCCCTGCAGACACCATGACTTCAGCCCAGTGATACCAATTTCAGAGCTCTGGCCTCCCAGAACTTGGCAGGGCCTCCATGGGAAAATAAATTCCTGCTGTTTTACACCATCAAGTCTGTCATAATTTGTCACAGCAGTGATAAGAAACTAACATACAACCCAAGACTGTATTTGTTTTCCTTTTTTTCTCTGTCCATGATGCCAACTTGCTGAATTTAAATCAATTATTAGTTTCAAAAAAAAAAATAAAGTAGAGCAGCTGAGAAGAGAAGGTCCTATTTTACTGGATTCCTAAGCACAGCCTGCGACTTCCCTGATGGCTCAGACGATAAAGAATCTGCCTGCAATGCCGGAGACATGGGTTCGATCCCTGGGTTGGGAAGGTTCCCTGGAGAAGGAAATGGCAACCCACTCCAGTATTCCATTGATAGAGAAGCCTGGGCTACAGTACATGGGATCCAGAAGAGTGGGATGCAACGGAGCACCTCATCAACAACAGCAAAGCACAGGCTATGGAGAGAAGGGCCATACTAGGGGCTTGAGACTGAGCCTTGTGACCTTGCATCAGTCACTCTGAGCCACTTTCCCATTTATAAAATGAATAAAGAACCTCTGAGGTGATGATTCTATAAATCTTCATAGCTTTTGACTTAATGTCACCTCCGTAAGTGCCATCTCCACTAGGAAGCCCGCTCTGATGCACCCCTCTTCTCTATACTCCAGGGTCTCTTGAAACACATCATTTTGGTATTTATTGCGCTGTGCGGTAGTGATTTGTCTCCATACCATCTTCCCCACCAGACATGTATTACTGGAGGGCAGGAGTCACATTTTGTTCATCTCTCCAGTGCTCAACTGAGTAATGAATGAGCAAGGAAACTGAGTTGTTATGAAGTATTAATAATGACTTATCATCCTACACAGATGACTGATGAAAATGTCCCAGGATAGGGCTGTGCGTGAGATTCCTGGAGCCCAAGCAGCTCCCTCATGGGAGCCATTCATTGACTAAGTTCTGGCACCCAGACTGCATTTTATGAGAGTTTTATGTGCTTTCATCAGTGTAGACTTGACTTGTTTGATCTATTGAATGAGCTTCAGTCATAATTCAAAAGCCAGCTTTGGTAACTTATATGCTTGAATTTTATAATTATGCTCAATATTTACTGATACATACTTCAACTGCTGATACATACATACAAACTTCAAATTGCTCCTAGAGATGCTTTCTTCTGGCTCATTAAGGTTTTAGAAAGACTTTCCTAAAAATCTTGCCATTTATATCCATAACTCCCATCTCTATGGGTATAAATTCAATGATAATACCCAAAAAAATCTGTACAGGAAAGAATTTTTCCTGGTGCCTGGTTTATTCTCTCCCTTCTGCTGGTTTTGGTCTCTTCTTTGGATAGAAGTGAAGGGATCATCACGTCAGTAGATGTCCGAGTTGCCCTACAGTCTCAAGGAGACTTGCCCTAGTCCAGTAAACAAATACAACCTGCTGAGATTTTGACTGAAGCATTCCCATCTTTGGCTGAATCTCAATATAATTTAGAGACTTTTCTAAGGCCAGTCATCAGCATCATAGTTGAGACCGAGACCATTCATTCATTCATGCTCATGCTCAGTGACGTACAACTCTTTGCACCCTCATGGACTACAGCTGCCAGCCTCCTCTGTCTATGGGAATTTCCAGGCAAGAATACTGCAGGGGGCTGCCATTCGATTGCCCAGGGGATTTTCCCAACATAGGGATTGAACCTGCATCTCCTGCATTGACAGGTGGGTTCTTAACCACTGTACCACTTGGGAAGCCCACCGAGCACAGAAGCCATTTATAACAAGAATTATGGAGTCTGATCTGGATTTCTAAAATAATCACTCAAATCCAGACTTCTCTATGAAAATCTATAAGCTTCTTAATAAAATTAAATTTGTAAAGTTATCTAGTGTTATTTTACTAATCAAAAGCACCACAGGTACGTTCCTATTCATCTCAGAAAGTAAAGATCAACCTGGAAAGTAAGACTAAGAGTAGATTCAAAGGCCTGATGGAGATGAGATTTACCCAGGCTTATCTCTTCTGAGACAAAGATCACGTGCACTTTCAATCAGGATGCATTCACAGTCAGCATGAACCCAGGGCCCTCTCCTCCTGCCTGCAGTAATATTGCTAAAGGTGCTGAGCCTTGGAATTGCTTCTCATTTGCAAATGGTAATTTTCATATTTACAAATGGTAACATTCTAAATGTAAAACTTCCTTAAGTAAATGGATCATTAGACATAAATATGTAGTCCTCTAGATGACCACCTGCTGTGAAGAGCCAACTCACTGGAAAAGACTCTGATGCTGGGAAAGATTGAGGGCAGAAGAAGGTGGTGTCAGAGGGTGACTTGGTTAGATAGCATCACTGACTCAGTGGACACGAATCTGAGAAAACTCCTGGGAGACAGTGGAGGACGGAGAGCCTGGTGCACAGCAGTCCATGGGGTTTGCAGCACATGCTGTCCACCTCACAAAGAGTCAGACAGGACTTGAACAACAGCAACAAATATGCAATTTTCCAAATGTCTCTGTAGCAATTCAAAGGCCTCTGCTGCCACAAGTCCAAAATTCTTTGATACCATTTCATTTAACCTGGGGATTCCCAGATGGTGCTAATAGTAAAGAACCCACTTGCCAACACAGGACAGACACAAGAGATCTGGATTTGATCCCTGGGTCCAGAAGATCCCCTGGAGAAAGAAATAGCAACCCACTCTAGTATTCTTGCCTGGAGAATCTCATGGACAGAGGAACCTGGAGGACTATAGTCCACGGGGTCGCAAAGAGTCAGAAACAACAGAAGCGACTTAGCACACACACACGCATTTTACCTCGTACCATTAAATATATTTTCTGCAGTTACCAATCCCTTTTTGCTTTTAATCTATATCTCTACCATTGACTTTCAAATTTTGCCTTTTAGAGCCCAGGCATTTTGTGATTCTGACTTAAATGCTTTCAAGGTTAATAAACTTTTCCTAATTCACAAAAGGGATAACAAAATCAGGCACAGTTTCCCCAATTTTATATTTTCATTCGAGACTATCAGAAGTGCTACTGCTTAAAGGATAGCAAATTATTGAATTAGTAATAAACAAATACTGAGGGAAACAATGTCTCAATCAAATGATTAAAATTCAATGTCATGCAGAGAACATTTTAATTCAATCTAATTTGTATAGCACACCAAAAAAGAGTGAGGTGCCGTGGATGACCCAAAGTTGAAACACTATTTCTGCTGCCAACGTGAATGTTCTATGAAACGTGTCAGGAAAATAGACAGCTGTGTAAAAGGGTATCCACGGAAAACTCTACCATGGATGAACAACACTCTTTCTCCTCTCAGGTGATCAGGAGGTTGGTAGACTGTGGCTGAATAGGACAGAACGCACAGGAATAGGAAAGGACAGGAGCTGGAAAGAGGAGGTAGGAAAAGGACTTTCTAGCTAGGCTGAAGAAAGAGGAGACAGCTTAAGGAAAGAAAAAGATAGCATCTTGCCTTCATGGAGAAGCAGAAAGCAAACTGTTACTCAAAGTGGAAGACTTCGGTAGAGATACAGTTCGAGACACAAGTAGAGGTCAGGGAATGAATCAGGACCTTGGATGCCAAGCTGAAGAGTCTAGGTAGTTCCCTTGAGGCAACCGGAAAATAACAGAGATGGCTGAGCGTGGGAAGGTGTGAAAGATTAATGTCCCTGTGTCGTGCAAAATGGGGGACTGGGGCGGGGGAGGGGAGTAAATCATGGATAACCAGTATAAGTTACTGAAACAGATCAGGCATAAGCCAGGCTGGTGAAGGAGGGAATAGTAAGGAAGGAGGAAGGTAAGAGCTGGTTGAAGAGAACGTTTTGGTTCAGAGGCTAACTGAATAGGGAGGACAGAGACAGAAAACACACTATTTTTACATCCAAATAACTGGGATCATTAATCAAAAACACCACAAATTCAAGGAGAGTAAATACGATGGCTGCTGACTTTAAATGAAAAATGTCCAGGATTAAAAGAACCACAGTTATTCAGAGCTTGCCATGGGTCAGCTCATGGAACCGTCATGGAAGCTCCATGAGACAGATATATTATTCCTGTTTTACAAACCAGAGAACTGAGGCCAGTATCTTGAGGGGAGTGAGTGACAGAGTTGAGACCTGAACCCAGACCATGGTTTTGCACTGAACTTTCAAATTTCCAAGAGGAGACTGGTGATGTGGGGCACAGACCTAGAAGAATAATCGGAGCTGGAGACCGAAATTGGGAGTAATAGCAGCAGCCTGGGACGAGAGGGCAGAGAGTGGAGGTGGAAGCCAGGGGCCGAGCTCTGACTGGCACTTTGTCTTGGTTTCCATTGCAGATCTGAAATCAATAAGAGTGGCTAACAGGATTCTGTGATAAACGACCTAAATTCAGAAACTGACTTTGAGAAATAAAGAGGCCATGTCTTTGTTTTCTTCCCATTCCAAGCACTTGTCACTTTCTCTGTTCTTTCCGCAATGCCAGAGATCTGTATCACAACCATCAGAGATTCAATAAACCGAGGACAGTCAGGAAAGAGAAATTATGCAGTAATTTGAAGTTAAATGGTTAACATAAAGGGCATGTTAACTATAAAAGGGCATTAGATTTACAAGAGACCAGCTAATAAGAAGTGAAAAGGACTTTAAAGAGCATAAGACTAGCAGATACAGAGAGAAGCCACTACCTCTAGAGTTGAGATAGATTATCCCCTAGCTCAGGTTTCCCAGTTGGCTCAGAAGGTAAAAATCAGTCTCCTGAAATGCAGGAGGTCCAGGTTTGATCCCTGGGGCAGGAAGATACCATTGAGAAGGATATGGCAACCCCCTCCAGCATTCTTGCCTGGAGAATTCCATATACAGAGGAGCCTGGAAGGCTACAGTCCATGGGGTCACAAAGTCAGACACGACTGAAGCAATTAAAACAACAACAACAGATATCAAGCCTGGATAACCATTTTCAGACTGCTTTTCTGTAAAATACAACTAAATCCTTAGTCTATAACCTGGAGCTAAATACAGTTTCTAACTCAAAAGGTACAGGACTACTTAGCTTTCAAATATGTAAAACAAAATCTGACAGAGGAAAACAACTAGCAAGTCAACAATCAGTGATATATTTTAATACATCTGTTTCTAAAATCAAGTGATTTTAAACATTAGAATTAAAATGCAGAAATTATCAGTCTGGATAAAAAAGCATACCCCCAACTACATGCTATTAGAAATGGAATTTAAGTTTTAAAAATGCAAACAGGTAGAAAATAACAAGATGGGAAAGTATATGCCGTGCTAACAGGGAGTATAAGAATCAGCAAAAATAGGCAAGGAATATTACAGAGAAATGAGACTCATTTCATAATGATAAGGTAGCCAATTCATCAAGACATAATTCTAAACATGGCATACCTAATAACAGAGCTTCAAAACACATGCAGCAAAAATTGACAGAGCTAAAGGGAGAAATAAATCCACAATCATCGTTGGAGATTTTGTCATTCCCCTCTCAGTAACTGATGGAAAAAATGGACAGAAAATCACTAAGGATATAAAGACTTGAATAACACCAGCTAACAACTCGATCTCGCTGACATTTCTAGAACATCCCACCTGAGAACTGTAGAATACACAATCTTTTCAACTGCACATAAAATAGTCACTGAGTTAGACCCTTATCCAAGACCAAAACCAGCTGATGAAGCAAGTAAAAATCAGAAATAATTTTGAAGACTTTACACAATTAACAAGTTAGATTCCTGCTTACATGGCACACATCTCAGCAAACAGAGATAAAAACATTCTTTTCAAACCACATGAAGTGAAGTGAAGTGAAAGTTGTTCAGTCATATCCGATTCCTTGCAACCCATGGACTATACAGTCCATGAAATTCTCCAGGCCAGAATACTGGAGTGGGTAGTCTTTCCCTTCTCTGGGGTATCTTCCCAAGCCAGCGATCGAAGCCAGGTCTCCCGAATTGCAGGCAGATTCTTTACCAGCTGAGTCACAAGGGAAACCCCTCAAACCACAGGAGTCAGTACCAAAAACTGTGTGTACCTGACTGTAGCAGGCAGCCTCCAACATGGTCCCCAGTTGTCTTCACCTCCTAGTAATCTCACCCTATGTGGTCAGCTCCCGTCCAGTACAGACTGCACTTAGTAATCCGCTTATGATGAACAGAATTAAGATGTGATGGCTATAACTCAGAGACAAGGTCATAAAAGGCTGTCTGGGGTTGCTATCACTCTCTCTCTCTCTCTCTGAACACTCCTTCTAGGAGAAGCCAGCTGCTACATGATGAAATCCACCTGGTGAGGAACTGAGGCCTTCTGCCACGAGTCATGTGCGTGAACCATGAAAGTTGCTCCCCAACCCCCATCAAATCTTCAGATGCCTGGAGTCCTACCAACAGTCTCTCAAAACCTCATGAACAGGGTCATCATTGCCATCTTTCTAAATTCCATATATATGTGTTAGTATACTGTATTGGTGTTTTTCTTTCTGGCTTACTTCACTCTGTATAATCGGCTCCAGTTTCATCCATCTCATCAGAACTGATTCAAATGTATTCTTTTTAACAGCTGAGTAATACTCCATTGTGTATATGTACCACAGCTTTCTTATCCATTCATCTGCTGATGGACATCTAGGTTGTTTCCATGTCCTGGCTATTATAAACAGTGCTGCAATAAACATTGGGGTACATGTGCCTCTTTCAATTCTGGTTTCCTCAGTGTGTATGCCCAGCAGTGGGATTGCTGAGTCATAAGGCAGTTCTATTTGCAACTTTTTAAGGAACCTCCACACTGTTCTCCATAGTGGCTGTACTAGTTTGCATTCCCACCAACAGTGTAGGAGGGTTCCCTTCTCTCCACACCCTCTCCAGCATTTATTGCTTGCAGATTTTTGGATCGCAGACATTCTGACTGGTGTGAAGTGGTACCTCATTGTGGTTTCGATTTGCATTTCTCTAATAACGAGTGATGTTGAGCATCTTTTCATGGGTTTGTTAGCCATCCGTATGTCTTCTTTGGAGAAATGTCTATTTAGTTCTTTGGCCCATTTTTTGATTGGGTCGTTTATTTTTCTGGAATTGAGCTGCAGGAGTTGCTTGTATATTTTTGAGATTAGTTGTTTGTCAGTTGCTTCATTTGCTATTATTTTCTCCCATTCGGAAGGCTGTCTTTTCACTTTGCTTATGTTTTCCTTTGTTGTGCAGAAGCTTTTAATTTTAATTAGGTCCCATTTGTTTATTTTTGCTTTTATTTCCAGAATTCTGGGAGGTGGATCATAGAGGATCCTGCTGTGGTTTATGTTGGAGAGTGTTTTGCCTATGTTCTCCTCTAGGAGTTTTATAGTTTCTGGTCTTACATTTAGATCTTTAATCCATTTTGAGTTTATCTTTGTGTGCGGTGTTAGAAAGTGATCTAGTTTCATTCTTTTACAAGTGGTTGACCAGTTTTCCCAGCACGACTTGTTAAAGAGATTATCTTTAATCCATTGTATATTCTTGCCTCCTTTGTCAAAGATAAGGTGTCCATATGTGTGTAGATTTATCTCTGGCTTTCTATTTTGTTCCATTGATCTATATTTCTGTCTTTGTGCCAATACCATACTGTCTTGATGACTGTGGCTTTGTAGTAGAGCCTGAAGTCAGGCAAGTTGATTCCTCCAGTTCCATTCTTTCTCAAGATTGCTTTGGCTATTCATGGTTTTTTGTATTTCCATACAAATCGTATGGCAAAACCAATACAGAATTGTAAAGTAAAATAAAAAATAAATTAAAAATAAATAAATAAATAAAATAAAACTTTAAAAAAAAAAAAAACAAAAAACTCATGAACAGATCCTGAGACAGAACCACCCAGGTAAGCTGCTTCTAGATTCCTGACCCTCAGAAACTCTGAGATAATAAATGTTTGTTGTTCTAAACTACTAAGTTTTGGGGGTAATTTGTCACCAAACAATAGATAATATCCAAGCTATTAGGAAAAAAAACTTTCCAATCTGAAATTTATGCAATCTACTTTGCCTGACCAGAAAGCAATACAATTAAATATTAACGACAAATCTTTCTTAAAAATTTTAAACTGTTTTAAATAATTCTTGGATAAGAAGGCTGTCAAACTGAAATTATTAACTATTTAGAGACAAATGAAAATGAAAACAATACATATCAACACCCATGGGATGTAGTCAAATATACTAAGAAATACTTTTAGCTCACAAGTCTAGTATTTATTAGAAACCAGGAAAAGACTAATGGGAAATGAAGTAAACACCTGACTCAAGCAACTCGATGGAAAGAACCAAAAAATAATACACTCCAAAGAGTAAAAAAGGGTTAGTAATAAAAGTTAGAATGCTTTAAATGATAGGCTTAGACAAAACCAACATTCTTTGACTAATAAAAGAGAAGAACTTTTGGCATGTCTAATTTCTAACTGGTAAAAAAAAAGGGAGAGAAGATGTAAATAAACATTAGAAGTGCAAAAAAGAACATAACTTGAATCTCCTTATCTGGAGCTATTTTCTTAAAGACTGCATTTGATGATATGCCCAAAACTGGAATATCCAATTCAAATTAAAATTTTCTAATACAGTCCAATAGAACTTTTGCAAGGATGGAAATATTTTGTATCTTCACTGTCAAATATGTTGGCATTGGCCATACATTGATACAACCCTAGAGCAATTGATACATCATTACTGCAACTAACTAAATTTTTAAATATTACTTCACTTGAATAAACTTAATCACATATGGCTGGTGACAACTGTAATAGATAACACACTTCTAGAAAAAATTATAAAAGTTAAGAAGTAGAAAAATTTACTTAGTCTGAACACTATGAAGGAATTTGAAAGTGCAGTCAAAAATATACTTTAAAGAAATGTATTAGTTGAGTTCTACTAAACATTCATAAATAATGTTACAAATCTGCAAAGTATAGAAAGATCTCAAAATCTCAATTATTTCTTCAAAGTTAACTCTGAAACCAAATTCCAATAAGAAAGAGTAGAGAGGAGCTTTCCTGGTGGTCCAGTGGTTGATGACTCTGTGCTTCCACTACAGGGAAACAGCTTCAATCCCTGGTCCAGGAACTAAGATCCCATATGCCACAGAGTGCAGCCAAATTTTTTAATAAATAAATAAATAAACAAGTACAGTTTCAGTTCAGTTCAGTCGCTCAGTCGTGTCCGACTCTTTGCAACCCCATGAATCACAGCACACCAGGCCTCCCTGTCCATCACCAACTCATGGAGTTTACCCAAACTCATGTCCATCGAGTCGGTGATGCCATCCAGCCATCTCATCCTCTGTTGTCCCTTCTCTTTCTGCCCTCAATCTTTCCCAGCATCAGTCTTTTCCAATGAGTCAGCTCTTCACATCAGGCAGCCAAAGTATTGGAGTTTCAGCTTCAACATCAGTCCTTCCAGTGGACACCCAGGACTGGTCTCCTTTAGGATGGACTGGTTGATCTAAGGGACTCTCAAGAGTCTTCTCCAACACCACAGTTCAAAAGCATCAATTCTTCTGCACTCAGCTTTCTTCACAGTCCAACTCTCACATCCATACATGACTACTAGAAAAACCATAGCCTTGACTAGACGGACCTTTGTTGGCAAAGTAATGTCTCTGCTTTTTAATATGCTGTCTAGGTTGGTCATAACTTTCCTTCCAAGGAGCAAGTGCCTTTTAATTTCATGGCTGCAGTCACCATCTGCAGTGATTTTGGAGCCCAGAAAAATAAAGTCAGCCACTGTTTCCACTGTTTCCCCATCTATCTGTCATGAAGTGATGGGACCAGATGCCATGATCTTAGTTTTCTGAATGTTGAGCTTTAAGCCAACTTTTTCATTCTCCTCTTTCACTTTCATCAAGAGGCTCTTTAGTTCTTCTTCACTTTCTGCCATAAGGGTGGTATCATCTGCAATCTTGATTCCAGCTTGTGCTTCATCCAGCCCAGCGTTTCTCATGATGTACTCTGCATATAAGTTAAATAAGCAGGGTGACAATATACAGCCTTGATGTACTCCTTTTCCTATTTGGAACCAGTCTCATGGTGGAGAGGTCTGACAGAATGTGGCCCACTGGAGAAGGGAAGGCAAAACACTTCAGTATTCTTGCCTTGAGAACCCCATGAACAGTATGAACAGTATGAAAAATACAGTTTATCTTCTCACTAATGCTCAAGCTCTGTTGCTGATTGACAAGAGGCTATGCTCATTACAGTGACTCAAGGGCCTAGGCTGGCTTTGTATGTTGCTGGTCAGGAAGTCAGAGGTAGATAGAAATAGTCCTGGATATGTTGCCTTAACAATAAAATTCTTGGCCCAGAATTGTGACATTAGTTTCACTTCCAACTCATTGACCCAAACTAACAACATGGCTGGACCCAACTCCAAAGAATCTAAGACCCCCATAAGCTGTAAAAAAAAAAAAAACCCTTGGAGAAAATCTAATTAAATCAGCAATCAGAGAAAGACACCCACCGTTGGCCATACTAGTCAGTATCATACTTGAAGTCCTTGCCAATACAAGAAGAATTAAGGGGTGAAACAATATTAGTATTGGAAGAAAGAGCAGATGTCATAATGAAGACAATGTGTTCATCAACTTAGAAAATCCAATGAAATCAACTAACATGAGAATTAATTACAAGCATTATGACTAAAGGACCCTTCCGAAGAAAGTGGCCATATCCAAGGCCAATGGAATCATAGAAAGATAATTCAGAATTATGGTGGGCTTCCCTGGTGGTCCAGTAGTTCAGAGTCTGCCTTGCAATGAAGGGGACAACAGTTTATCTGGGAAGATTCCTCATGCCTCGGAGCAACTAAGCCCATGTACCACAACTACTGAAGCCTACAGTCTCAAGCCCGTGCTCTGCAACAGGAGCAGCCACCACACTGACAGGCCCACGCACCACAGCTAGAAAGCAGCCCTCACAGCAACAAAGACCCAGCACACCCAGAATGATAAGAAAGAAAGAAAGAAAATTATTTTAACAGAGAAAGAAATTCTGGAGAAAGATTTCATTCTTAGAAGCAAATCAAATGATCAGATATCTAGGAATAAATTTATCAGGAAATATATAAAACAAAAGTGATTAAACTAGAATGTTTTTTACTAGAGAAAAGAATTACAATGATCCTGAATGAGAAGATTTAATACTGTTAAGATTTTAGTTTAAAAGCAATCATCTATACACTCAAAGTAATTCCAATCAAAACCCCAATAATTAATTACATCAAGCTCATACTAAAATTCACATCTAAATAGCCAAAATTTCTAATAAAATAGCTTTTAAAAGCAATTTCCCTACCAAATGTACTAATAAAGTTATAGGAAATGTTATGCCCAAGTTGCGAAATCTCCCATTGACCACCGGGGAGCCGATATCCGATGCAAAAGCAAGAGAGTTTTTATTACCAAGCTCGAGCTGGGGCTCCCACCGTTACCGACGCAGCGGCTATAGGAGGAGCCCCGGATTTTGGGTTACGTTGCTTATATAGGGAGTGTTCATGAAAAAAAAGAATTTCTAGGTAGGGGGACGTCTGACTGGTCACTTTCTTTTGAAGGGTTGTGTGTCGATTCTTGATTGGTCCCTATTGTCTAGGTAGACCACAAGTTCCTGAGCGTTAAGTCAGGAGATTTTGGTCTGGGGTCCAATTGGCTCGTGGGTGGTGGAGTGAGGTCAGGGGATTTCCAAAAGTTCTTGGATTTCCAAAGGCTCTTTTCCCAGAACCTTACAAAATGAAGTTTTTCTGTTAACAAAATGGAGTAGCTTAGATTCTTCAGAAATACAACTGTGTAACTCTAGGACAGCAATAAACAAATATACAAGGGAATCAAACCAGTCAATCCTAAAGGAAATCAACCCTGAATATTCACTGGAAGGACTGATGCTGAAGCTCCAATACTTTGGTCACCTAATGCGAAGAGCCAACTCATTGGAAAAGACCCTAATGCTGGGAAAGGTTAAAGACAAAAGGTAAAGGGGGCAAGAGAGGATGAGATGGTTGGGTAGCAACACTGACTCAATGGACATGAGTTTGAGCAAACTCCGGGAGGTAGTGAAGGACCGAGGAGCCTGGCGTACTGCAGTTCACGGGGTCACAAAAAGTCAGATATGACTTATCAACTAAATGACAGCAACAAGTAAGGAAACTAAATAGAAGATCAGAAGTAGATCCATTTCATATCAGACATAGTTGGCTCTTCATATCAATGGGGATGAAACAGGCAATTCAGTAACTATCACTGGATAAATCTAATATCCATCTGTGAAAAAATTAAAATATATCTACCCCACACTACCTAAGCACAAAATTCAGATGTATTATAAAAACAGTAGCCAAAACTCTAGATCACTGCTTTTATGAACTTGGTAGTGTAAAGAAACATACAAATCCCAGAAACTATAAACAAAAAAACCAGCTTATTTGCTCACATAGAAATTTAAAACTTGACAAAAGAGTCTATAAGCCTCATTATAATAATAGAGAACATAACTGCAAAGAATTAAAATTTATAAAACATAAATATATAAAATATATAATATATAAAGCATTTCTCTAAGTCAAGAAAAAGACAAACAATAAATATCTAAGTCACAGAAAGAAATAAAACTAATATACTTTGGAATGATATCTTACAACTATTATAAATTAAATACACATTAAGAATACAAGAAAAAGACCCAATCTTGCAACATTTCTGCTTTTTTTTAAAATTTTTGTGGGGATGTGTGTGGGTGTGTGTAAATAAGGATAGTCAGATAGATATTCTCAAGTTTGGAAGGGCAAGTTGGCAAAAGCATTATACTCCTGCACCCATTTTTACCTCTAATAATCCATCATGCTGGAATATTTTTAAATCTCTTTTATGATTTATATTAAGATAATTTTCTAAATTTTACTTAGAATAATGAGAAATCTAACTAGGAATAGTCAACTAAAACAAATATTATAACTACCAGAAATGTAAGCACATGGAAATGTCCATAACAAAATGAAAAGCATGATATCAAATTACATAATAAAAGCTATAGTAACAGTGTGAGTGGTACTGTTAACATTTGTTGACCATTTACTAAGCCCTTACTATCTAACTTATTTCATTTACACAATCCCTGTATGAAGTAAATACTACTTTTTTACCCATGAAGATAAACTGATGCCTCAAAGGTTTGGATGGATGCACTTATGTAAGGTAACTAGGTGGTGTCTGCAAACACCTTAAGCGTTCTGAGTTTGGTTAATGAAGGTTTTCAAGTTGAGATTCTAATACTGCCACCTCACCTACCCCCTACCAACTCAGGGCAATCTAGGATCCTTGCCAAAGCTGGGAAGCAAAGGATAAACCAACAGAGAAGGTCAAAGTTCTGCCTGCCTTCCCAGAGGAAGATCACATCTCTGGCTCGATGACCTGGGAAATAACAGGTGGAAATTCCTCTGCCCACCTTCAGCTCACCTGAGACATGAAAGGCATCTCAAGACAGAAGTGCACCCGTGAACTCGGCGAGTGACTGGCATGAACAGCTACCTGGGTTCTCATCTCCTGAAAATACCACCAGGCCACTGTTGCTGACCCTAGATAAAGTAGAATAGTGAGGGTTAGAAAAGCTGTAGAAGGGTCTCCCACCCCTCAGGGTGATCTCCCAACCATAGTCTCCATCCTTAAGGACCCCCAGCACTCACAGCTCTGCCCTCACCTTCCCAACTCACTCCAGAAGGAAGCACAGAATTCTTTTTTTTTTTATTTAAATTTATTTATTTTAATTGGAGGCTAATTACTTTATAATACTGTATTGGTTTTGCCATACATCAACATGAATCTGCCACGAGTGTACACGTGTTCCCAATCCTGAACCCCCCTACCACCTCACTCCCCGTACCATCCCTCTGGGTCATCCCAGTGCACCAGCCCTCAGCATCCTATATCATCGAAGGAACCTGGACTGGCGATTCTTTTCACATATGATATTATACACGTTTCAATGCCATTCTCCCAAATCATCCCACCCTCTCCCTCTCCCACAGAGTCCAAAAGACTGTTCTGTACATCTGTGTCTCTTTTGCTGTCTCACATAGAGGGTTATCTTTACCATCTTTCTAAATTCCATATATATGTGTTAGTATACTGTATTGGTCTTTTTCTTTCTGGCTTACTTCACTCTATAATTGGCTCCAGTTTCATCTACCTCATTAGAACTGATTCAAATGTATTCTTTTTAATGGCTGAGTAATACTCCATTGTGTATATGTACCACAGCTTTCTTATCCATTTGTCTGCTGATGGACATCTAGGTTGCTTCCATGTCCTGGCTATTATAAACAGTGCTGTGATGAACATTGGGGTACATGTGTCTCTTTCAATTCTGGTTTCCTCAGTGTGTATGCCCAGCAGTGGGATTGCTGGGTCATAAGGCAGTTCTATTTCCAGTTTTTTAAGGAATCTCCACACTGTTCTCCATAGTGGCTGTACTAGTTCCCACCAACAGTGTAAGAGGGTTCCCTTTTCTCCACACCCTCTCCAGCATTTATTGCTTGTAGACTTTTGGATCGCAGCCATTCTGACTGGCGTGAAACGGTACTTCATTGTGGTTTTGATTTGCATTTCTCTAATAATGAGTGATGTTGAGCATATTTTCATGTGTTTGTTAGCCATCTGTATGTCTTCTTTGGAGAAATGTCTATTTAGTTCTTTGGCCCATTTTTTGATTGGGTCATTTATTTTTCTGGAATTGAGCTGCAGGAGTTGCTTGTATATTTTTGAGATTAGTTGTTTGTCAGTTGCTTCATTTGCTATTATTTTCTCCCATTCCGAAGGCTGTCTTTTCACCTTGCTTATAGTTTCATTTGTTGTGCAAAAACTTTTAATTTTAATTAGATCCCACTGGTTTATTTTTGCTTTTATTTCCAGTATTCTGGGAGGTGGGTCAAAGAGGATCCTGCTGTGATTTATGTTGGAGAGTGTTTTGCCTATGTTCTCCTCTAAGAGTTTTATAGTTTCTGGTCTTACGTTTAGATCCTTAATCCATTTTGAGTTTATTTTTGTGTATGGTGTTAGAAGGTGTTCTAGTTTCATTCTTTTACAAGTGGTTGACCAGTTTTCCCAGCACGACTTGTTAAAGAGATTGTCTTTAATCCATTGTATATTCTTGCCTCCTTTGTCAAAGATAAGGTGTCCATAGGTGTGTGGATTTATCTCTGGGCTTTCTATTTTGTTCCATTGATCTATATTTCTGTCTTTGAGAAGCCCAGAATTCTGAATTCTGAAACTTGATTATCGCTCAAAGAAATATTTACACAAGAAAAAAAAAAAAAAGGAATGGCCCTGGAGCAAACAGTGCATTGCACAGAGGAATTATTCAATGGTAGTCTTTCCAGCATCAGTGGGGGAATACTTGAGACAGAGTTCTTCCCAGACTCTGTCCCCCACCTGCCAATACGGGCTGTTGCTGATACAGCTGATCCACGTGGCAAACAGCTCAATAAGCAATCAGCTCTGTCTTTTCACATCATGGAGAAGATAACCAATTTCCCCACAAGTATAATATATTTGATCATTAAAGTCTCTAGAAATCCTCATGGAAAAATTAAAGAGTATGAGAATAGAAACCTGAAAATATGATGGGTGGCCTCAGACCAGCCCTGAAAGCACAGCTGCAAGAAAGGTGCTGATGTAGTTGATGAAAACTTTAGACGCTTTAAGACTTTCCGGAAGCACAGGTCAAAGGCTGGTGCTATATTCGGACCTGTAAAGGAACAATTTCAAGCTCCTTAAGGGGCCATTTCAAGCTCATATCAGAGTGGCCCTAAAGCACTGTGTGCTCCATGGCTCCTACCGTGGATGACTTGACCAGCTGGACATTTGCAACATCTCAGACAGCTCGGGTACAGACCCTGGAGATAAATGGTAGAAGGACACTGAGCTTATTAACTACAGCCACAAAGCAGTTTTAATTAGAAAGTAAAATAGGCAGTTGGTGTTAAAACTCAAGATCCCCTGGCAGGAGAGCATTAATGAGGCTGGGAGAGAGAAGGGACAGAGCAGTGGCTGAGAAGGAACAATACACGCAAAGGTCCTGGCAGAGAAACTAAAACAAGGCCAGTGTGGGCAGAAGAGAGCAAGATGGGGAAAGCAAGGAAGAGCTGGACCAGCCCAGGCTGGAGGGGTGGCCAGGGCCTGGATGCCACAGGCCCTTCAAGACATGATAAGAAGTTGAGATTGTGTTCTATGTGCTTTGGAAAGCCATGAAAGCAGGGAGGGTATGAACTGATCCATGTGTTTTAGTGATCAGCGGCTGGGTAGAGAATGGATAGGGGAAGGGCAAGAATACACTTGGGGGGATCACTTAGGTGGCTACTGGGTGGTCTATATCAACCTCCGGGCAGCAGAACAGTATCTCCTGTCAGATCGGTGTTAGAAATAAAGCGCACAGTAAATGTAATATGCTTGAATCATCCCAAAACCATCACCCCAGATCATGGGAAAATAGTCTTCCATGAAATCAATCCCTGGTGCCAAAAAGTTCCCTGGTCTAGATGCAAGATGGTAGTGGCCTGTGATGAAGGCAGCAGTGGAGCTGAAGAGAAGGAGCAGATCTGAGGACTTGTTGATGGACTGGATGCAAGTGGCAAGGAGAGAGCAGTGTTAAGAGTAAGAAGGGGAGACAGTAGGAAGAACAGGGTTGGAGCTGAAGATCAAGAGTTCAGCCTTGGACATGTTGCTGAGATGGCATCTAGGCCTCTATAAAGCAGGCAACATATGCTCTGGGAGGCAGGCAGAGGCCGCAGAGTCCTGCCCCCACCCCAAAAGACTTTTCCAGCAGGCACTATGGTTTGAATTCTCAGCACTGGCCTTTCATTGGGGAATTTGGGGTTTGCAGGAGGGCACTACCGCACATCATATTACATGCTGCCCACGCACATCACACTGCAGCCCCAGATCTGCAAGCTCACTGCTGAGGAGGCTGTGAACCGGGAGGAGGGAGGAAGGCGCAGGTCGGGACATTTCTGATGATGAAACAAGCCCAGGGCAGGCCCTGGTTGGTGGCTGGAGAGGGCGGCATCTCAGGAGGAGACTGCCAGTTAGGGCCTGCCTGAAAGATCTCTACCAAACCACCTTCTGTTCAGCCCAGATCCTTGACTGCAGAGACAAAGATGTCAATTAAAGAGAAGCACCTGAGATTCCTGTGAGGTGCCTGTCATCAGGCAGAGGCACAGGAACACTGGCTTAGGCAGAATCCATTTTCACTGCCTGCCAGGAAGGGACATGCGTGCGCTCCCCTGAGGATGCCCTGAGGCTGATCAGAGAAAGTCAGCGTGAGTGGCACAGGCCTCAGCACACAAATGTGTCAGGCTGGGCATCAATGTTTTTATTATAGTTCTCAAGAATTTCTCCTGACCCTCTCTTCTGTCTGAAGACATGGGCGTGTCATCTCCTGCAGAAACTTCCTTCCTTTCAGCCCAGTGCAGACTTAGGAGTCAGACCGCACGGTTTTGTAGCCCAGCTTTGCCATCTACTGTGCAACCTCAGGCAAGTCACTTAACCTCTCTGTGCCTCACACGTCTCATCTGTAAAAGGAACACGGCAATAGTAGAGGGGAGCGCCCTCCTGGGATAGCACTGTGAGGAGCTCTGCAGACCCACCTCTCAATGAAACAAGCCTAACTTGTGAAATCTATTTGAAAACAAACAACTATTTAAAGTCTCTGAAAACTGTCCTAAAGGCACGTAGCCAATGAAACACTTATTCTGAGAAAATCTACTACAGCTTGCTAAGACATTGAGAATCTGTGGCACCTGAGTCGCAACCCCCGCCCTCCTGCCCACCCAGCTCAGCCCCCTCACCCCTCATCCACTCTGGGCAGCTGCGGCCAAGAAGAGAGCTTCCTCTCCCCTCAGTTCCTAAGCAAGGGGTACAGGGCACTAGGAGGAGCAGGCTGCCAGCGTTTCTCATGCTTCCAAATCCAATGACTGTGTGTTAAGTTGCTTCAGTCATGTCCAACCCTTTGCGTCTCCATGGACTGTAGCCCGCCAGGCTCCTCTGTTTGTGGGATTCTCCAGGCAAGAGCACTGGAGTGGGGTGCTATCTCCTCCTCCAGATCTTCCTGACCCAGGGATCGAACCCACGTCTCTTAAGTCTCCTGCTTTGGCAGGCGGGTTCTTTACCGTTAGCGCCACCTGGGAAGAGGCTAAATTCCTGGTGAGTTCAGTCAAGAGATCAGGGCTCCTTTCTTCTGTGCATCTCCCATTCATTGGATGGATGCTCTAACCCGGGGTCATCAAACCAAGAATACTGGGGTCCCAAATGCCCCTGCCCCCTCCTCACTCAGAGGGCAGAGGCTGAATTCACACATTGAAAGAGGCAAGCTGAGAAGACCAGTGGTTACTGCCCCCCCACTCCCCAGTGTGGAAGCAGTGCCCAGAGTTTTCTGGGGGAAGAAGCAATCCCCAAACGAAATGATCCTGTTTGAAATGGAGTGTGGGAAAGTTCAAGCCCAAGAGTGCTCTTGGAAACAATGGGGATTTTGATCATAAGAAAATGAGAAGAGACTAGTAGCCTCTTGTATTCAACTGTAGCAAACTAAACCACAGGCCAGCTAGCTCATCAGAAAGGACCAGGAAAAGAGTTACAAAGAGCCCTGCTGCTGCTGAGTCGCTTCAGTCGTGTCTGACTCTGTGCGACCCCATAGACGGCAGCCCTCCAGGCTCCCCCGTCCCTGGGATTCTCCAGGCAAGAACACTGGAGTGGGCTGCCATTTCCTTCTCCAATGCATGAAAGTGAAAAGTGAAAGTGAAGTCGCTCATTCGTGTCCGACTCTTAGCGACCCCATGGCCTGCAGCCCACGAGGCTCCTCCGTCCATGGGATTTTCCAGGCAAGAGTACTGGAGTGGGTTGCCATTGTCTTCTCCACAAAGAGCCCTACTGAGTTCAAAATAAACCCCAAAGACTGGCCTCAAAAACTGCCTCTGCCCTCCATGTGTAAAACAGATAGCTAGTGGGAAGCTGCTGTATAGCACAGGGAACTCAGCTCGGAGCTCTGTGATGACCTAGATGGGTGGGATAGGAGGATGAAGGTCCAAGAGGGAGGGGATATATGTATACATAAAGCTGATTCACCTTGTTGTACAGCAGAAACTAAAACAACCTTGGAAAGCAATTATACCCTAATAAAATAGGGAAAAAACTATCCCTGCCCTAGAAAAATTGGATGAGAGGTAGAGTAATTGACACCCCAGGACACTGGTTAAAATAATTGAGCAATCAGCCAGCAAATGATGGAGACTAACATCTGGGTGTGATACCAAACAAGGCAAGCATCTTGACAGAGATGAGGAGGAAACACAAAGAGACAGCCGCCCCCACCTCACCCTCCACCTGCCAAAGCCACTCTCATCCCTGAGTGATGGCTGTGCACACGCCCTTCACTCTGGAACTCTATCATTTCACTTTCTCTCTGTGGATAAAGGAGGTCAGTAATTAAAATGAGTCCTGCAGAGATTAAGAATAATTCTATATCACCACATTCATGGAATTATGCTCAAATTAGACAATGTTTGGTAAAGTACTTTGCAAACTACAAAATACACCATATGTGTTGATTAGCATTATTCTATATTTTATAGGGCAATTAATATAAGGTAGTAATTAAGATGACAAATTCAAGGGTGAAGCACAGAGGTTCAAAGCCATCACCTCTTTATTTGGGGAGTTACCTAGCTTCTCTGAGATGCAGTGACCTCATAGATGAAATATGTCATGTACATCACAGACAACACACTTCTAAAGCTCTAACACATCGCCTGGTACCCAGCCAGTGACAACCAATGAAAGTTGTTATCATGAACATAAACTAGCACTAATATCTGACTAGGTTGCTTTAGAAGCAGAATTTACTGGGACCCCAAAGCCAAATCTAAAAATAGAAAATTGACACTAATTTATTAACTTGTTAGAAACAAGATCTAAAGAGAGATGGCCCAGCCGCTTTTTAAAAATTCAGTCATTGATCTGTTAGTCGTTGCTGATATAGTTCCATATTCCCAGGAAGGTTCCACTTTATAAAGATAGTTCTAGAGTGCATCAGAAGGGTATTTGTTGGTGGTGGATAGTGATGTCCATTGTAGTGCTTTTGACTGACATTAGAAAGACTTTCAACAGTTTCTCAAAGACACAAAAGATTATTCTTTCGTCCTTCAACTTCTCTTTAATAGAGATCATGAGAACATTATTTAGCTGGAGCCGTGTTGCTTCTGGCAGAAACATGGGGTGTCCTTTTTGAGTTCATACCTTAGGTAAGTCCCTGTCTGACCACTTTGTTCTCCAGATGAAAAGGTGACCCAATCTCCATAGAAGAAATGATCTGTTGGCTTCAACCAATTCAAGAGGAAAGCAACATAGCTTTGTTACATTAATATTCTTTTTTAAGCAAGCTGCCCTGGGGGTTTTCTTTGATTACAGCCTCTGAAATGGATTTACTTTCTAAATGTTGACCTTTACCAGGTATCTTGTAGACAATAAATCATCTCCCAGCGGTCCTGTATTTACCAAGATATACTACCTACTATGTGTGCATTGATTTCTTTAAGCCACAAACTCGCTCAACTTTATCTACTGAAAATATCCCCAGCAAAATAATGCTTCATTCTTTTCCCACCTCCAAATCCTACAGTACACAAATGTACAATGAAATTTTTATGCAGCAGAGTAGGGGTTGGAGTGGATCTGACTTTTGGTATAAAATAGTTTCTTTAGTTCTTATTGTTAAGCAGCTTTTCCCAAGAAATATGCTAAATTTATTGGAATGCCGAGTACATTCATACTCAAATGATATTTACATTTCGCAAGCATACAGATCACTGTCCTCTGCTCTTTCAGCTAAAAGTTCGAGCACTGGGTCAGTGCTCTGGCTCAAATTCCTTGCCCTCCCCAGTGCCATGCTCAAGTTGAGGCCTCCATCATGTCTTGCCTGGACTGAGGCAGCAGCTTCCTACTGCCACCTAAAGCCCCCCCAGCTGCACACACTTAGAACTCTTATCCTGGATGAGAGAGGGGACTATAACATTTTCAGGAATTTTGTAAGCTAAATTCTAAACATAGCCATTATTTAAAAGCCAAGTTAGGGGCTTCCCTGGTGGCTCAGTGGTAAAGAATCTGCCTGCCAATGCAGGAGACACGGGTTCGATTTCTGATCCAGGAAGATCCCACAGGCTGCAGAGCAGCTAAGCCCGTGAACCACAGTTATTGAGGCTGTGCGCTAGAGCCTGCAAGCTGCAGCTACCAAAGCCTGCGCACCCCAAATCCCCTGGTCCACAGCAAGAGAAGCCACCACAAGGAGAAGCCTGTGCATTGCAGCTAGAGAGCAGTCCTGCTCTCTGCAGCTAGAAGAAAGCCGAGAAGCAACAAAGACCCAGTACCGCCAGAAAGACTTCCCTGGTGGTTCAGATGGTAAAGCATCTGCCTCCAATGCGGGAGACCTGGGTTTGATCCCTTGGTCGGGAAGATCCCCTGGAGAAGGAAATGGCAACCCACTCCAGTATTCTTGCCTGGAAAATCCCATCGACAGAGGAACCTGGTAGGCTACAGTCCATGGGGTTGCAAAGAGTCAGACAGGACTGAGTGACTTCACTTTCACAGCCAAAAATATATAAATAAATGTATTTTTTAAAAACCAAGTTACATAAATTTACAATTAAATTACAAAAGAAAAAAGGCAGTGACTTCCAAAACCTCATCACTTTCTAATTATTTTACTCTCCTTTACAATCATCTATGCTCTTGGGATTGTATCAGCCCAGAGAAAATGCTCTAGAAGGGGGTATATTTCTTCCCGCCTCCACCTTAGGGATGAAACCGAGCAGGACCCCGTGGAGCTCCTGGACACAACAGTTTTTCTATGTCCCCTATTTCTTGTTTGTAGGAAACAGGCTTCATGTAGCCTCCATGACCTTTCCTGAGTTCCGAAGGGCAGATTCAAACAGCTGCTAATCAGCGAAGGAAGGGGATGTGGAGACAAGGGAGGACACGTCAAGAAACAGCACCGCAGACTCGAGGCAGAGTCCTTGTTCCCCCTCAAGGCACACACACCACAAGCTCTTCGAGCTCTTGGGCAGAACTAAAACTCCCACCAAATGGAAGATGTTAACTACGTGGTGAAGCACTCCATTCCAGAGAGAAGGTCACAATTCCATAATCTCAGGAACCACAGGAGCCCATCATGAGACCAGCTGATGGCAGGTGCTGTCTAGACTGAAGAAAGGCAGGCCCTGCATGCACCCTGATCCTTATCAGCAACCCCACCCCTTGACCATAAGACTCCTCACAAATCCCCTCCAGGTTGGGACACCGTTTTGAGAGCATTAGGCAGCTATGGACCCCTTTGCCTAGCAAAGCAATACAGCTGTTCTTTTCTACTTCATCCAAACTCTGTCTCTGAGATTCAGTTTGGTGCCAAGCATACAGAGCCTGATGTTCAGTATCAGGGACAACATGTTGAGAGCTTGCAATCGGCCAGGTGGGAATTAGTACACCACAGAAATTAGTAAAATGACACATATTACAGCTTCCCATCACCCTCACCAGAAAAGGTTTTGAACATTTAGGTACACGGCACCGGCTCCCACTTACCTCCAGTGCTGAGCCATCAGACAGGAGGCCCCGCGTCCTCCTCACAGCAGGCATAGCTCCTGGAGACAGTGATGGGCTTGGGGAAAGTCCTATAATCCAAACAGGGCCAACTGGAGATCTCTGGAGAGGAGTTCAATGAGAATAACAGCAGAATAATGACTTCTCTCTCTTCAAGATTGCAACCTGGGGGTACATTTAAGCCTGGAGCTGCTGGGGAATCTTCATGTGGAGAGAATCGTCTGAAAAACAAAAACCACACAAAAGTAAACCAGAATCAGAGAGTAAAAGAGATTGGGGGGAGAGGAGAGGGAAGAGGGAGTCAGTTGTGACATCGTTTGAGCACCTTGATCCAGCTGTACCTGAAATGAGAATAATTCCAAGAGTTTTCAGATACATGAGTGAAAAAATTCCTTCGGGGCTTGACAAACTTCAAGTACTTTGCTTCTATTCTTTGTAACTTAAAATTTTCTGGGCTACGTGGTTTTCTTAGTAGAATTTAAGCAGACCATTGGGCTCTGGTTTAAGTTTTGTTCTTATTGAGCAAATATTGTCAGCCTCCTGCCAGGAGAGAAAGGGAAGGAGCAGAGCAAACAGCAGAGCTGACCTCCTGCCAGACAAATGCAACCAAACAGCACATCATTAAAGCAAAGCCTCTGAGTATGACTCAAGGGAGACTCTATATTCAATATCCAGGGATACAAAATGCAAAGTCGAATACATCCTAAGCACTAAGACCTCTGGATCAGAACCATCCCCACTGCCCCCAGAGTTTCAGATGAAATAGGTCTGGGATAGGGCAGATAAATATGAATTTCTCTCAAGTTCCCAGACGATGCTGGTATACCTGGCCCAGTGACCATACTTTGGAAACCATCCTTTGTGCATTAGAAATCTAGACACAGAGGTGAGAGACACATGTTTAAGGGTGTAGGCTAGTCTCCAGATTCTGTCCTTCCTTCTCAGGTCCCAATATGCAGGGTGGGCCCCCAAGGGCCATATTTTCTGCCACTGGACTCTACCACTGTTATTCAGAGTTGGTCAAAGTTATACCAATTTAATGGTTTTCCCCAATCACTTGAACTTAGGAGAGAGAGACTAGAAGTCATCATAGCAGAGTTTCAAAAGATCTACCTAGGAAGCTGATCCCGAACTCCTGCTGCTGAGGCATCTTTGTGAGTTAAGAACAGAGGCTCTGTAATCAGCCTGCCTAGCTCACTGGCAAAGAGGAGGTGATAATAATAAGACCAACCTCATGGGGTTGCTGTGAAAATTAACTAAGATGCAGCTCTGGCCCAGAGCCTGGCACATAGGGAATGCTCGGTAAATGCCAGCCACTATCACCCCAGTTGTCGTCAACATTCCATCATGGAGCTGATGGGCTCCCGCTCCTCCTTCAGTTCCGTGAGCTATCACAGCAGCCTTCCAATATATTCCTTTCTCTTAAGTTATTCAAAGTGGGTTCCTGTGGCTTGCAATCAAAGGAGCTTAAGTAAAATACAATTATAGAGAAAAGCTTGGACTTGCCTACACTGGTTTAGCATCATCAGCCAGCAGGTACAAACCAGCCCAGGAAATCACTTCACCCTCATAATACAGCCCAGCCTTCATTCAACAAGCATTCAGGTGGCACTTAAATGACCGGCACCATACCAGACGCTGTTGGGAAACACAGTCCCTGCCCAAGTTTCTGGCCTCAGAAGAAATCAAGGTTTGCACACAACTAACTGCGATGCAGTGCCGGAAGCCAGGTGGCCATCAGAAGGTGGTAATAAAGGTGCAATGTCATCTCTCCCACTCAGGACCAGGGAGCCCCAGGAACCCCCATGGGAACATGGGGAGCAGGTGTAAACTCAGACAGCAGAGGTTACCCCACCCAGAAGGGTACGGAGTCGCGGTATTGATACCCAAAAGCCCATCAGTCACTGGCAAGGCTGCTCCCAAGGGCATTAACTCTCCAGAACTTTCCACCTGTTCTGTGGGTAACAAAGCAAGCTCGGGGCAAGAGAAATTCCCCTGGCAAAGGAACCCAGGGGCTGCAGGTTGGAGTCAGGCTGTGTGTGCTAAAGTGGCAAAGCTGGAGGCATCAGAGGGGCACTGACAGCATCTTCCAGGCAGAGCGTGTACGAAGATGGAAGAATGAGCAGGAGCAACAGGGAAAAGGATTAATTTCTGGGGCGGAGGTTCTGAGCTACTTTTCCTGTAACATGCCTTGTTGCACTATTGGACTTCCAAAAAAATTCATGTTCCCACACAAGGGATATTCTACAAATACATGACCAGCACTCCTCAAACCTATTAAAGTTGTCAAAAACAAGGAAAGTCTGAGAAACTATCAAAGACAAGAAGAGTCTAAGGAGATATGATAGTCAACCATAATGTGGTGTCCTAGAGCCTTTCTTGGAACAGAAAAGGGAGAGAAAAAAAAAAGAACTACAGAAATCTGAATAAAGAATGGTTGAGTAATAATGTATCAATATTGATTCATTCATTGTGACAAATGTACTACGCTAATGTGAGGTGTTAACAATAGGAAAAACTGGGTCTAGGGGTACATAGGAAGTCTTTGTACTATCTTAGAAATTTTTCTATAAATCTAAAACTGCTTTGAAGTGAAAAGTTTATTTTAAAAATGGAAGCACACCTCCTCCTTCACAGGGCTGTTGAAAGGCTCAAAGGGATGTCTTATAGGAAGTAAGTGACCTACCCAATGCTCTCAGTAAATATTAGCTTGTTTAAGAAGCCACAAGATAACTGAAAGTTTCAAGAGTAAATTCTGGTTTAATGGGAGCTCAATCAGTCTTCCCACTCTATCTTTTCTTTATATTTATTTATTTCCACATGATTCCGTTTCTTTCACCAAATTCATTATTTAACCCGTCTAAGCTCCAATACTGTGGCTACCTGATGCGAAGAGTTGACCCACTGGGAAAGACTCTGCTGCTTGGAAAGATTGAAGGCAGGAAGAGAAGGGGATGACAGAGGATGAAATGGATGCATGGCATCACTGACTCAATGAACATGAGTTTGAGCAAATTCCAGGAGATGGTGGACAGGGAAGCCTGCCGTGCTTAGGGTTGTAAAGAGATGAACACAACCGAGCAACTGAACAGCAACAGATACCAGCATCCATTTTTTAAGTTGATTTACAGAAGTCTCCCTAACACTAAGTAATAATAAAAATTGAAAAATGAATAAGTAAACAAAAGTTAGGTTCCTTTCACTTGTTGAAACAAAAGCAAGTCAGTCACAGGGTGTGACTAACTCATAATCATGTTTAGGAAAAATTCAGGGTCATTCACAGACATAGAGCAAAGAGCCTCCCACATGCCCAAGGCCAGTCAGATACTAGAACCAGGCCACATTTTATTTACCAGCAGGGATGAGCTGCTTGTCCTCTTAAACCCAACAGGGAGCCTGACCAGAAACAAGTCAGCTGGGAGAAGGGCTGTGGCTACAACACCTCCAGCCCAGGCCTGTACTGGGCCTGTGGGGACAAGCCAGGTGATAAATGAAATCTTTGTCTTTGCACAGATCCACCATGGGGCAAGTGTAGGAGAGAAAGCCCATCAGTGCTTTTAATGGGCTTTCTGATGGGCTTACATGAATGTTACAGGTAAGGTTACATGAATGCCTAAGAAGACAGAGAGATGGCCCAGGACCCCCAGCTCAGAACACTGATTTGAGGATATCGTTTCTCTGTGGAGTGGGCAGACAAAATTGAGCCCAGAGCCACTCAGGATAAAGGGAAAAGCTATCTGCTGATTCAGCTCAGCTCAGTCTCTCAGCCATGTCCAATTCTTTGTGATCTCATGGACTGCAGCACACCAGGCCTCCCTGTCCATCACCAACTCCCAGAGTCTACTCAAACCCAAGTCCATCGAGTCAGTGATGCCACACAACCATTTCATCCTCTGTCATCCCCTTCTCCTCCTGCCCTCAATCTTTCCCAGCATCAGGGTCTTTTCCAATGAGTCAGTTCTTTGCATCAGGTGGCCAAAGTTTTGGAGCTTCAGCTTTAGCATCAGTCCTTCCAATGAATATTCAGGATTGATTTACTTTAGGATGCACTGGTTGGATCTCCTTGCAGTCCAAGGGACTTTAACAGTCTTCTCCAACACCACAGTTCAAAAGCATCAATTTTTCAGTGCTCAGTTTTCTTTATACTCCAACTCTCACACCCATACATGACTACTAGAAAAAACCATAGCCTTGACTAGACAGACCTTTGTTGCTAAAGTAATATCTCTGCTTTTAAATATGCTATCTAGGTTAATCATAACTTTTCTTCCAAGGAGTAAGTGTCTTTTAATTTCATGGCTGCAGTTACCAACTGCAGTGATTTTGGAGTCCCCAAAAAATAGTCTGTCACTGTTTCCACTGTTTCCCCATCTATTTGCCATGAAGCGATGGGACCAAATGCCATGATCTTAGTTTTCTGAATGTTGAGCTTTAAGCTAACTTTTCCACTCTCCTCTTTCACTTTTATCCAGAGGCTCTTCAGTTTCTCTTCATTTTCTGCCATAAGCGTGGTGTTATCTGCATATCTGAGGTTATTGATATTTCTCCCAGCAATCTTGATTCCAGCTGTGCTTCATCCAGCCCAGTATTTCACATGATGTACTCTGCATATAAGTTAAATAAGCAGGGTGACAATATACAGCCCTGAAGTACTCCTTTCCTGATTTGGAACCAGTCTGTTGTTCCATGTCCAGTTCTAACTGTTGCTTCTTGACTTGCATACAAATTTCTCAAGAGGCAGGTCAGGTGGTCTGGTATTCCCATCTCTTTCAGAATTTTCCACAGTTTATTGTGATCCATACAGTCAAAGGCTTATGGAATAGTCAATAAAGCAGAAGTAGATGTTTTTCTGGAACTCTCTTGCTTTTTCGATGATCCAGCAGATGTTGGCAATTTGATCTTTGGTTCCTCTGCCTTTTCTAAAACCAGCTTGAACATCTGGAATTTCAAGGTTCATGTATTGCTGAAGCCTGGCTCGGAGAATTTTGAGCATTACCCTACTAGCGTGTGCTGCTGCTGCTGCTGCTAAGTCACTTCAGTCATGTCTGACTCTCTGCGACCCCATAGATGGCAGCCCAGCAGGCCCCGCCATCCCTGGGATTCTCCAGGCAAGAACACTGGAGTGGGGTGGCATTGCCTTCCCTGAGTAGTGTGTGAGATGAGGGCAATTGTGTCGCAGTTTGAGCATTCTTTGGCATTGCCTTTCTTTGGGATTGGAATGAAAACTGACCTTTTCCAGTCCTGTGGCCACTGCTAAGGTTTACAGATTTGCTGACATACTGAGTGCAGCACCTTCACAGCATCACCTTTTAGGATTTGAAATAGCTCAACTGGAATTCTATCACCTCCACTAGCTTTGTTCGAAGTGATGCTTCCTAAGGCCCACTTGACTTTGCATTCCAGGTGTCTGACTCTAGGTGAGTGATCACACCATCGTGGTTATCTGGGTCATGAAGATCTTGTTTTATAGTCCTGTGTATTCTTGCCACCTCTTCTTAATATCTTCTGCTTCTGGTAGGTCCATACCATTTCTGTTCTTTATTGTGACCATCTTTGCATGAAATGTTCCCTTGGTATCTCTAATTTTTTTGAAGGGCTTTCTATTCTTTCCCATTCTGTTGTTTTCCTTTATTTCTTTGTATTGATTACTTAGGAAGGCTTTCTTATTGCTCCTTGCTATTCTTTGGAACTCTGCATTCAGATGCTTATATCCTTCCTTTTCTCCTTTGCTTTTCCTTTCTCTTCTTTTCACAGCTATTTGTAAGGCCTCCTCAGACAACCATTTTGCCTTTTAGCATTTCTTTTTCTTGGGGATGGTCTTGCTCCCTGTCTCCTGTACAATGTCACAAACTTCCATCCATAGTTCTTCAGGCACTCTATCAGATGTAATCCTTGAATCTATTTGTCACTTCCACTGTATAATCATAAGGGATTTGATTTAGATCATACCTGAATGGTCCAGTGGTTTTTTCCCCCAGTTTCTTCAATTTAAGTCTGAATTTGGCAATAAGGAGTTCATGATCTGAGCCACAGTCAGCTCCCAGTCTTGTTTTTGTTGACTGTATAAAGCTTCTCCATCCTTGGCTGCAAAGAATATAATCAATCTAATTTCTGTAATGATCATCTGATGATGTCCATATGTGGAGTCTTCTCTTGTGTTGTTGGAAGAGGGTGTTTGCTATGACCAGTGCGTTCTCTTGGCAAAACTTTATAGCCTTTGCCCTACTTCATTCTGTACTCCAAGTCCAAATTGGCCTGTTACCCCAGGTATTTCTTGACTTCCTACTTTTGCATTCCAGTCCCCTATAATGAAAAGGAATCTTTTTGGGGGGTGTTAGTTCTAAAAGTTCTTGTAGATCTTCATACAAGACTGTTCAACTGTTCAGCTTCTTCAGCATTACTGGTTGGGGCATAGACTTGGATTACTGTGATATTGAACAGTTTGCCTTGGAAATGAACAGAGATCATTCTGTCATTTTTGAGATTGCATCCAAGTACTGCATTTTGGACTCTTTTGTTGACTGTGAGGGCTACTCCATTTCTTCTAAGGGATTCTTGCCCACAGTAGTAGATATAATGGCCATTTGAGTTAAATTCACCCATTCCAGTCCATTTTAGTTCACTGATTCCTGAAAATGTCAACGTTCACTCTTGTGTGTTTGACCACTTCCAATTTGCCTTGATTCATGGACCTAACATTGCAGGTTCCTATGCAATATTGCTCTTTACAGCATCGGACTTTACATCCATCACCAGTCACATCCACAACTGGGTGTTGTCTGCTGATTACATAAATGCATTTCTTAGGACTGCCTTGCAAAGTCATATTATCAGTAGAGATTCATGGCTTGTTTTTTATAAAGGCTTTCTCCCCGGGACACTTGGTTCTACCTTACTGCTTCCAAAAAGTGAAGTGTACCTTGTCTTTTACTGGCTGAGGACTACAGGAGCCCTCAAAAGACAAGTTTGGTCCCTTATCCATGCCCACCCCTGCGTGCTGAAGCAGACTGGGATTACAATTTTGGGTCATTCAGTGGCTTTGAACTCCTGTTAGGTTTCTGGGGAACCGGGGGCAGTGGGAACACAGGAGGAGGGGTGCAGAGGAGGAGGTGAGTGGTCCGAAGCTGCTCAGGTGGGCAGGCCCCTCATTCAAGAGCTCTGAGCTGAGGTTAGACGGCTGGGCACCTGCCATCTCTGCCTGTCCTGGAGCTCTGAGGGTGGCATGGGACAGCCTGTGGTGCTGTCCAGAGGAGCCTGGCACCTCAGTGACCATCTCCCAGCCAGAAAGATCCAGACCGTGGACCCAGCACTTCTGCAGCATTTCCCTCACTAGCACGTAATTAAAAGAGACAATAAGTCAGAAGAGGAAAGACTATATAGTTAAATACTGAGTTGACTAATAAGTTCACCTGATTGAAGTTCAAAGACCAAAGCTCAAAGACCAAAATGAACTTTTTGACCAACCCAATACATTACAACTTTAAAAGTCTCTATGAAAAAGAGACTATAAATATAGCTAGAAAGTAAGCCACAGCTAAAGATAATTGCAACTTATTTCACTGACAAATGATCAATGCCTATTTATTATAGATGGTGATTGGTAAGGATAAAGATTTTACCCTTAAAAAAATGTTTATCCTTTATAAAATCTTTATCCTTACAAATCCTTACAAATCAATGATTTAAACACACCCACTCACACAACCCAGAAGAGGGAGCCTGAAGTGCCAAAAAATACATGAAATGATGCTCAGGCCCTTTAATACTCAAGCGGTCAGCAAATGATATCAGGAGGCAGAGGGTGGTTAAGAACTTGTGCTGGCTAAGCCCCAGAAATAATAACAATAACACACTGAGCAGGGGATACGACCCTCTCACGCTTACCTATAATCTCAGGAAATGTGGGGAGGAAGGGCCTCCCTACTCCCCTCCAGATACCTCTTCAAGCATATAATGAGATTTTCTTTCTTTTAAACAGAAAAAAATCTGACCAGCCATGGTGCACGATAAGTCCCTTCAGTCATTTCCGACTCTTTGCAACCGCATGGACTGCATCCCAGGGACTGAACCCAGGTCTCTATCCTGCATTAATAGGTAGGTTCTTTACCACTAGGGCCACCTGGGAAGCCTGAAGCAGCCATGGTAAAATATAATATTTAAGAAACTTGTGTGGTGGGCACATGTATGTTATTTTCTGAATTTTTTCTTTTTTGCATGCTTGAAACATTTTAAATTTTTATAGAGCTCATAAATGATGAAAAAATGAATGAAATGATGACATTAAAAACAAGGATGGAGTCAGAAGAGGACACCAGGGTGCAAAAACAATTCCCCTGGGGCACAGACCTGGGTAGCAGTGGGAGGAGTCAGCCTCCCCTCCCCACTCCAGCAGCCCTGTACCTTGCTTCATTCCCTGGGCTATTCATGACCTTGTAAGGGGACCTTTCTCCTGCCCAGTCTGGGGCCAGTTTGGGGGCCCACAACTCATGATCCAACTACACTGACTCACAACAGGCCAGAAAGACTGAAGTTTAAAATTTTGGGTATTAATGTGTCACCTTCACATTAATCAAGTCCTGATGCTAATAAGAATATTCATTACTTATGATAAATGCGGACACTTGGAAAGGGCATGACCTAAGTTGTTATCATTCATTACAGACTGCCCTCCAGAAACAAGACTTTCATTTAAATTTCCTGAGGTTGGGTTTGCCTCTATTTCTGATATTTAAAAAAAGAAAAAATTCACTGTGAATACAAATCAGTTCAGGTTGAGTTAAACGTAATTCTATTACTTTCCAAAATGTCAAAGATTCGTGCTTTTGTATCCCATGAGATACCTGATCACAGAAATGTGCATTTCTTTGTGATGGCAATTAAGTGCAAGTAGCAAGAACCTATAATTTTAGGCTTGAGGTTGACTCCACTGGGTGAAAATATTTATTTTTCCTTTGCTCTTTCTATTGGGTTCACATAATGAATTAAATGCAGGGCTCTCTTTCTTGATTATTGCTTTAGAAAGAAACTGTCATGCCTCATTACTCATTTTCAAAAAGAGATGATAGCATGTTTTATTATAGGATTCTTATGTATTGCTAATGTCTAGAAAACTCAGCAGATTAATTCTCTCTATACAAGGAGAAATGATTGAGTGAACTGGATATCTATAAAAGTCCATCAGTTGTGACCTGAAAACTTTATAGAAGAGGGCACACAAGGACCCAAAGAGAAATATATAAATCTAACACCAGAGACATAAAATTATACCCAGAGGTTTATCTGAGATTGATCGAAGAACCAAAGTGTTCAATAGGTAATTTTTTTAATACTAAGTACTGTAAATTACTTATAGGAGGTGGAAGACATGGAAAAAATAGCTAAAAATATATTCTGAGATATATACGGCACTTTAAATTTTAAAAGCTGAATTTTTTATAGCTTCTGAGCACACACAAAAGCCAGACTTACACAAAATTTCAGATGTAAGTTTTGATGAGTCTCTGATAAAATATGACATCAGTGTCATGGGACAAGTTCTAAACCTCAGGAAACTTCAGTAAGACACTGGACAGCTTTTTGTTTGCCCAGCATGCTATCCTGACTCCCCCTTGAGAGAAGTCCATCCATGGGGTTCAAGTAAAGTGAACGCTTACTGGGCCGTCCAATTCTCATCTCCAACCTTCCCCACCCTGCCCTGAGCCCTGGAAAGCTGACTAGTCTCACCTCTGTTAACAGCTCCCCAGCACTGTGGCTTCAAGTTGGCCAGGCCCCACAGGAGTCATTAGTAGGAGGAAAAAGGCAGGAGGAAAGTGAAGCTAAGAGTTTATTCTCCATCAGGTGCCACAACCAAAGTCCTCATCTCCTACCAGGAGGTGCTCCCAGCTTCCAAAAAGTGCCCTCTCCTTGCTCTGCAGGCATAGGGACAAGGACAGCAGCCTGGGGTACTGTGTCATCCCTTGCTGGCTTCCCTACACCCGGCCCTATACTACCACAAATGATCCATTGATGAGCCATCCATTTACTACGAGGTCCCTGGCTAACATCCTTGATCCTCCCCTTCCAGCTTCACCAGCAGGCTAAGCCCTGGAAGTTCTAGACCAAGATCATCCAAACAGTTGGGGCTCCTAATAAAGAGACAGACTCTCTCTTGACTGCTATAAGAAGCAATAAACAAGTTTGGGTCACATTTTGGAAGAAAACTCTAGTAAGAAAGTATAGGAATGGTACCTCATTGTGGTTTTGATTTGCATTTCTCTGATAATGAGTGATGTTGAGCATATTTTCATGTGTTTGTTAGCCATCTGTATGTCTTCTTTGGAGAAATGTCTATTTAGTTCTTTGGCCCATTTTTTGATTGGGTCATTTATTTTTCTGGACTTGAGCTGCATAAGTTGCTTGTATATTTTTGAGATTAGTTGTTTGTCAGTTGCTTCATTTGCTATTATTTTCTCCCATTCCAAAGGCTGTCTTTTCACCTTGCTTATAGTTTCCTTTGTTGTGCAGAAGCTTTTGATTTTAATTAGATCCCATTTGTTTATTTTTGCTTTTATTTCCAGTATTCTGGGAGGTGGATCATAGAGGATCCTGCTGTGATTTATGTCAGAGAGTGTTTTGCCTATGTTCTCCTCTAGGAGTTTTATAGTTTCTCTTCTTACGTTTAGGTCTTTAATCCATCTTGAGTTTATTTTTCTGTATGATGTTAGAAAGTGATCTAGTTTCATTCTTTTACAAGTGGTTGACCAGTTTTCCCAGCACCACTTGTTAAAGAAATTGTCTTTAATCCATTGTATATTCTTGCCTCCTTTGTCGAAGATAAGGTGTCCATAGGTGTGTGGATTTGTCTCTGGGCTTTCTATTTTGTTCCATTGATCTATATTTCTGTCTTTGTGCCAGTACTATACTGTCTTGATGACTGTGGCTTTGTAGTATAGCCTGAAGTCAGGCAGTGATTCCTCCAGTTCCATTCTTCTTTCTCAAGGTTGCTTTGGCTATTCGAGGTTTTTTGTATTTCCATACAAATTGTGAAATTATTTGTTCTAGCTCTGTGAAAAATACCGTTGGTAGCTTGATAGGGATTGCATTGAATCTGTAGATTGCTTTCGGTAGTATACTCATTTTCACTATATTGATTCTTCCAATCCATGAACATGGTATATTTCTCCATCTATTAGTATCCTCTTTGATTTCTTTCATCAGTGTTTTATAATTTTCTATATATAGGTCTTTAGTTTCTTTAGGTAGGTATGTTCCTAAGTATTTTATTCTTTTCGTTGCAATGGTGAATGGAATTGTTTCCTTAATTTCTTTTTCTACTTTCTCATTATTAGTGTATAGGAATGCAAGGAATTTCTGTATGTTGATTTTATATCCTGCAACTTTACTATATTCATTGATTAGCTCTAGTAATTTTCTGGTGGAGTTTTTAGGGTTTTCTATGTAGAGGTTCATGTCATCTGCAAACAGTGAAAGTTTTACTTCTTTTCCAATTTGGATTCCTTTTATTTCTTTTTCTGCTCTGATTGCCATGGCCCAAACTTCCAGAACTATGTTGAATAGTAGTGGTGAAAGTGGGCACCCTTGTCTTGTTCCTGACTTTAGGAGAAATGCTTTCAATTTTTCACCATTGAGGATAATGTTTGCTGTGGGTTTGTCATGTGTAGCTTTTATTATGTTGAGGTATGTTCCTTCTATTCCTGCTTTCTGGAGAGTTTTTATCATAAATGGATGCTGAATTTTGTCAAAGGCCTTCTCTGCATCTATTGAGATAACCATATGGCTTTTATTTTTCAATTTGTTAATGAGGTACCATTTCACACCAGTCAGAATGGCAGCGATCCAACAGACTACAAGCAATAAATGCTGGAGAGGGTGTGGAGAAAAGGGAACCCTCTTACACTGTTGGTGGGAATGCAAACTAGTACAGCCACTATGGAGAACAATGTGGAGATTCCTTAAAAAATTGCAAATAGAACTGCCTTATGACCCAGCAATCCTACTGCTGGGCATACACACTGAGGAAACCAGAATTGAAAGAGACACGTGTACCCCAATATTCATTGCAGCACTGTTTATGATAGCCAGGACATGGAAACAACCTAGATGTCCATCAGCAGATGAATGGATAAGAAAGCTATGGTACATATACACAATGGAGTATTACTCAGCCATTAAAAAGGATACATTTGAATCAGTTCTAATGAGGTGGATGAAACTGGAGCCTATTTTACAGAGTGAAGTAAGCCAGAAAGAAAAACACCAATACAGTATACTAACACATATATATGGAATTTAGAAAGATGGTAATGATAACCCTCTATGCGAGAGAGCAAAAGAAACACAGATGTATAGAACGGACTTTTAGACTCTGTGGGAGAGGGAGAGGGTGGGACAATTTGGGAGAATGGCATTGAAACATGTATACTATCAGGTAAGAAACGAATCGCCAGTGTATGTTCGATACAGGATACAGGATGCTTGGGGCTGGTGCACGGGGATGGTCCAGAGAGATGATATGAGGTGGGAGGTGGGAGGGGGGTTCAGGATTGGGAACTCATGTACACCCATGGCTAATTCATGTCAATATATGGCAAAACCAATACAGTATTGTAAAGCAAAATAAAGTAAAAGTAAAAAAAAATTTTTAAGTATAGGAAGATTAAGAAGAAGACAAAACTAGAGACAGAAGGACGAGTTTTCATTTTGTTTTTTTTTCATGGCTACAGGCCAAGTCGGCTTCCTTGGTAGCTCAGATGATAAAGAATCTGCCTGTAATTCAGGAGACCCAGGTTTGATCCCTGGGTTGGGAAGACCCCCTGGAGAAGGGAATGGCTACCCATTCCAGTATTCTTACCTGGAGAATTCCATAGACAGAGGAGCCTAGAGGGCTATAACAATTCATGGGGTCACAAAGAGTCAGACACAACTGAATCACTAACACTTTCACACAGGCTTAGTACTATGCTACAGAGCTTCCCTGGTGGCTCAGATGGTAAAGAATCCACCTGCAATGTGGGAGACCTGGACTCAATCCCTTGGTTGGGAAGACTCCCTGGAGAATGGAATGGCTACCCACTCCAGTATTCTTGCCTGGAGAATACCCAGGGACAGAGGAGCCTGGCGGGCTACAGACCCTGGGGTCACAAAGAGTCGGACACAACTGTGCAGTTTTCACCTTCAAGTACTATGCTAGGTCTTAAGAAGGCAACACAAGCAAAAACAGTGGAGTCAAGAGTCTAAAGAACTAATTGACTCTTAGTGAAGTCACTCAGTTATGTCCGACTCTTTGCGACCCCATGGACTGTAGCCTACCAGGTCCCACCATCCATGGGATTTTCCAGGCAAGAGTACTGAAGTGGGTTGCCATTTCCTTCTCCAGGAGATCTTCCCAACCCAGGGATTGAACCCGGGTCTCCCGCATTGTAGGCAGATGCTTTACCGTCTGAGCCATGGGGAATGGACTTCATTGGGGGGCACTAATACCATTCGCAAAGTCATCCCAGATTTAAATGTCCAATGCAGAAGCTTCTGGTTTATTTACCTCAGGTCATATTTAGATATACCAGAATAACCCAGTTTTGGAGGTACAGTTCTACTGAGGTCATTCCAGCAATAATGCACTGTCTGATTTAATCTTCATGACAGCTGGAGAAGGAAGGTTTTGTTATTATCCCAATTTTACAGAAGGGGACACTAAGGCTTCAAATCACACAACCAAAAAGTGGTAGGGCTACATTTCACACTCCAGCAATTCTGATCCCCATCCTCCATATCTTACATTTTTTTCTCACTGAAGTAGAGTTTGTTTACAATGTTATATTAGAAATTAGGAATTCAGCCTTATCATTGGGGAAATTAAACCCTGGGCTCCTGGCTGACAAGCAGGCACACTTACCACTATACTAACAAGGAAGACATTCCCGCCCTCCATATCTCAGCCTCTACCCTACAGTTGCTGACGTTCAGTCGCTCAGTCGTCTCCAACTCTTTGCAGTCCCATAGGCTGCAAAGTCCCAGAGTTTGCTCAAACTCATGTCCATTGAGTCGGTGATGCGATCCCACCATCTCATCCTCTGTCTCCCCCTTCTCCTCCTGCCTTCAATCTTTCCCAGCATCAGGGTCTTTTCCAGTGAGTCAATTCTTTGCATCAGGAGGCCAAAGTATTGGAGCTTCAGCTTCAGTATGAGTCCTTCCAATGAATATTCAGGGTTGATTTCCTTTAAGATATAGTACTATAATCTTTTTTCATAATCCAACCACAATGGAATCTTCTAATCACTTAAAAATTAACTATACCAAGAAATGATTGGTAGGAAAATGGTAAACCCCCACACCATTCATACCTCAGAAAACATTATCAAAATTAACAGTCATGCACATTTCAATAGTAACATATCAAACCAAGGTGTAACTTATACCATTTCAGGAATATTGTCACATATATCTCAACAAAGCATTCCTAATATGGAGTTCTAGCACTGTTTGGGGAAATTCTCATCTCTTTTTTTTTATTGTACCCAGGATATCATGGACACAGCTGGAGGCGCTCCAGTTCAATCAGGTATTAGCACTTGGTGTTCAGCTGACACTTCATTATCACTAGTCAAGAGTGAGCTACCCCACATTTTTAATGAGTACATACAATATTTTCTTTTATTATTTGTACTTACCATCAAACCATGGTATTATAAAGCACAGCCCACTAGGGTTTTAGTAAGACATGTGCATTTAGCTTTGATCAGAGAAGCTTTCCCTACAGCTGCTTCTCGTCAGACAGGATAGGAACTACCTGGCTTGTCACCAGAAGGCAAACAACAACATGTGACTTGGAGTGTCTCACCTTACTCAGATGTCCAGCGGTTAAGAGGGAAGATGTAGACTATTGACAGAGAAGGAACTCGATCCAATTAGGAAGGAGAGGGAGATGTTTCCGACACAAGCCTTGCAAATAATGCAAGAACTTAGAAAGGACATTGGCCTGGGAGACATGTCATAACTACAGGCAACTGCTCACCACTGACATCTCTGCACTGGAATCTTGGGGTGCCTGAAAGGCACAAAACAGGGTACCAGGAAATATGAAAAACTGGTTGTTCGGACTAAATTATCAAATAGACAATAAGTGGCCTTAAAGGGCATGCACATGTGCACACTCGTGCCTCCCGGAGGAAATAAGTCAGAGCCCAAGTGAGCAAATGGAAGTTGGGCAACAGCCCAGGGCAATGGGTGTGAAATAGCAAAGGCACATGAAATCAGAAACGGGCAGGAAGGCGATGGTAACAGTTCCCCACGGGCTTCAGGACTAAGACAAAATACTTGGAGAGCCAGTGTGAGTCACCAGCATGGAGGAGGGCAACACTTTTAAAGAAATCCATCCTGGTCCAAAAATCTCTTACTTCCTAGGACATGGCTGACCTAGATCTGCAGACAGATAGACCTGCTGAAGTGAGGAGTCTGGGAGACTTAAAGCATGGCCTTACACTAAGATTACTTTGCATTTACTGCCCCTTTCTTGATCCCAGGGACACTTCAATCCTTTCCCCTCTCTCCCTCAGCACCATACTCCATTATTCACACTAGCTATCTACAGTGACCTGTTTAACTGAGTAAGTATTCAGCACCTTACTTCTCTACATGCCAGGTGTACACAGTCTAGATCAAATTTTTAGCCTGAAGAAGGTTTTCATTATGATCTACCTGAAATAACTAGCACTTCAGTTCAGTTCAGTTGCTCAGTCATGTCCGACTCTTTGCAACCCCATGAATCGCAGCACGCCAGGCCTCCCTGTCCATCACCAACTCCCGGAGTTGACTCAGACTCACGTCCATCGAGTCAGTGATGCCATCCAGCCATCTCATCCTCTGTCGTCCCCTTCTCCTCCTGCCCCAATCCCTCCCAGCATCAGAGTCTTTTCCTATGAGTCAACTCTTCGCATGAGGTGGCCAAAGTACTGGAGTTTCAGCTTTAGCATCATTCCTTCCAAAGAAATCCCAGGGTTGATCTCCTTCAGAATGGATTGGTTGGATCTCCTTGCAGTCCAAGAACTCTCAAGAGTCTTCTCCAACACCACAGTTCAAAAGCATCAATTCTTCGGCACTCAGCCTTCATCACAGTCCAACTCTCACATCCATATATGACCACTGGAAAAACCATAGCCTTGACTAGATGGACCTTAGTCAGCAAAGTAATGTCTCTGCTTTTCAATATGCCATCTAGGTTGGTCATAACTTTTCTTCCAAGGAGTAAGCGTCTTTTAATTTCATGGCTGCACTCACCATCTGCAGTGATTTTGGAGCCCCCCAAAATTAAGTCTGACACTGTTTCTACTGTTTCCCCATCTATTTTCCAAGAAGTGATGGGACCGGATCTTCGTTTTCTGAATGTTGAGCTTTAAGCCAACTTTTTCACTCTCCTCTTTCACTTTCATCAACAGGCTTTTTAGTTCCTCTTCACTTTCTGCCATAAGGGTGGTGTCATCTGCATATCTGAGGTGATTGATATTTCTCCCGGCAATCTTGATTCCAGCTTGTGTCTCTTCCAGTCCAGCGTTTCTCATGATGTACTCTGCATAGAAGTTAAATAAGCAGAGTGACAATATACAGCCTTGATGTACTCCTTTCCTGATTTGGAACCAGTCTGTTGTTCCATGTCCAGTTCTAACTGTTGCTTCCTGAACTGTATACAGATTTCTCAAGAAGCAGGTCAGGTGGCCTGGTATTCCCATCTCTTTCAGAATTTTCCACAGTTTATTGTGAGCCACACAGTCAAAGGCTTTGGCATAGTCAATAAAGCAGAAATAGATGTTTTTCTGGAACTCTCTTACTTTTTCCATGATCCAGCAGATGTTGGCAATTTGATCTCTGGTTCCTCTGCCTTTTCTAAATCCAGCTTGAACATCTGGAAGTTCACGGTTCACGTATTGCTGAAGCCTGGCTTGGAGAATTTTGAGCATTATTTACTAGCGTGTGAGATGAGTGCAATTGTGTGGTAGTTTGAGCATTCTTTGGCATTGCCTTTCTTTGGGATTGGAATGAAAACTGACCTTTTCCAGTCCTGTGGCCACTGATGAGTTTTCCAAATTTGCTGATATATTGAGTGCAGCACTTTCACAGCATCATCTTTCAGGATTTGAAATAGCTCAACTGGAATTCCATCACCTCCACTAGCTTTGTTCATAGTGATTCTTTCTAAGGCCCACTTGACTTCACATTCCAGGATGTCTGGTTCTAGATAAGTGATCACACCATCGTGATTATCTGGGTCATGAAGATCTTTTTTGTACAGTTCTTCTGTGTATTCTTGCCACCTCTTCTTAATATCTTCTGCTTCTGTAAGGGCCATACCATTTCTGTCCTTTATCAAGCCCATCTTTGCATGAAATGTTCCCTTGGTTTTTCTAATATTCTTGAAGAGATCTCTAGTCTTTCCCATTCTGTTCTTTTCCTCTATTTCTTTGCATTGATCGCTGAAGAAGGCTTTCTTATCTCTTCTTGCTAGTCTTTGGAACTCTGCATTCAGATGCTTATATCTTTCCTTTTCTCCTTTGTTTTTTGCCTCTCTTCTTTTCACAGCTACTGTAGTTATTGAAATAACTAGCAAGGGTTTGCCAATTACCAGGAATGAAAATTCAGCACCAAGAGAGGCTTACAAAAGAAAACTTCCTCTAAAAAATTAAGCTGAAATCAAAACACTTTAGACCATCAAAAAGATGTTGTGATGGCTAATTTTCTGTGTCAACCTCACTGGCCATGGGGTGTTCAGGTTAAACAATATTTCTGGGTGGGTTTGTGAAGGTATTTCCAGATGAGACCAGAGACCATATTGCCAACATCTGCTGGATCATAGAAAAAGCAAGAGAGTTCCAGAAAAATATCTACTTCTGTTTTATTGACTACATCAAAGCCTTTGACTGTGTAGATCACAACAAACTGTGGAAAATACTTAAAGAGATGGGAATACCAGACCATCTCACCTGCCTCCTAGAAACTTGTATGCAGGTCAAGAAGCAACAGTTAGAACTAGACATGGAACAACAGACTGGTTTCAAATTGGGAAAGGAGTACTTCAAGGCTGTATATTGTCACCCTGTTTATTTAACTTCTATGCATAGTACAGCATGTGAAATGCCAGGTTGGATGAAGCACAAGCTGAAATCAAGATTGCCGGGAGAAATATCAATAACCTCAGATATGCAGGTGACACTACCTTATGGCAGAAAATGAAGAGAAACTGAAGAGCCTCTGGATAAAAGTGAGAGAGGAGAGTGAAAAGTTGGCTTAAAACTCAGCATTCAAAAAAACAAAGATTATGGCATCCGATCCCAACACTTCATGGCAAATAGATGGGGAAACAGTGGAAACAGTGGCTGACTTTATTTTCGTGGGCTCCAAAATCATTACAGATGGTGACTGCAGCCATGAAAGTGAAAGACGCTTGCTCCTTGGAAGAAAAGCTATGACCAACCTAGACAGCATATTAAAAAGCAGAGACATTACTTTGCCGACAAAAACCCGTCTAGTCAAAGCTATGGTTTTTCCAGTGGTCATGAATGGATGTGAGAGTTGGACTATAGAGAAAGCTGAGCACCGAAGAATTGATGCCTTTGAACTGTGGTGTTGGAGAAGACTCTTGAGAGTCCCTTGGACTGCAAGGAAATCAAACCAGTCAATCCTAAAGGAAATCAGTCCTGAATATTCATTGGAAGGACTGATGCTGAAGCTGAAGCTGAAGCTCCAATACTCTGGCCATCTGATGCGAAGAACTGACTCCTTGGAAAAGACCATGATGGTGGGAAAGATTGAATGCAGGCGGAGAAGGGGACGACAGAGGACGAAATGGTTGGATGGCATCACCAGCTCAGACATGAGTTTGAGCAAGCTTCAGGAGATGGTGAAGGACAGGGAAGTCTGGAGTGCTGCAGTCCATGGGGTTGCAAAGATTTAGACACGACTGAGTGACTGAACAACAACAACTTCATTTTTAAGAAAAATACCCAACTGCAGTCTCTGGAATGTAAACAGGAATAAAATGAAATAGGTCCTGCCTATCACAATGTCCAGAATTTTCCATAAACCCACTCTGCTGTAGTTGCCAAACTCCTGTTCTTTGTCAACCTCAAGTCAGACGCGAGGCCAGAAAGCCTTCATGCAACACACACAGAGATAGACTACTAGCAGCCAGGTAAACTGAAGAAATGGTGAAAATTATTGATTTTATAGATGCAAATATTAGGAAACTTAAAAGTTATACCTAGCGTGAGGGAAGGAACTTCAAACAATTACATTTAGATTTATTATTTAAAAAGTAGACAAAACAGGGTCCATATATAGTAAAAATTAATAAATAAATCCAATACACATTAATCTCCAGACTGCAATTGAGATTATTTTTCAAATAAGAATTCCATTGAGGACTTCCCTCGTGGTCCAGAGGCTAAGAATCCACCGACTGATGCAGGAGACATGGGTTTCATCTCTGGTCCAGGAAGATTCCACATACCACAGGACAACTCAACCCGTGCACCACAACTTAGCCTGTGCTCTAGAGCCTGGGAGCCACAAGAATCACGCTGTGCAATGAAGAGTTCCTCGCAACTAAAGAGAGCTCAAGCATAGTAAGAAGACCCAGTGCAGCCATAAATAAATAATTTTTTTTATAAAAAGAATTTCATTGCTAGGGTACCTACTAAGAGATATGTAAGGGAATCTATAAAACAATACCACCACAAACCTGTTCAATTGCAAGGTGATAGTAATTCTCTGAGCTAATACAAAAGCTACAGATATAATTCCAAGCTGTACACAGTAATGAAACACCATGAAATAAAATGACTGCTTGTTTCTCGTACACTTTTTCAGAATGTGTTTGGCCACCTGCCCCCAGTATCCTTGATGTCACTGGAAAAATAGGACAACAGCCAACGAAAGTCACAACCATCACTGGTTTCCTAGTGTAGCAGAATGAGTTTCCAAGGGTCTTTCCTGGGAGTGGAGTAATTAGCTCTGAGATCCAGAACTTACAGCTACTCCAAACTCAATTATAAACCTCTTTGGCTGAAACTACGAACACTGTAATATTATCTTCGGGCATCTCGGGGACCTGGAGACTTCATAAAATGAGAGCTCTTCAGAGGTCAAGTGCAGCATAAATCTCCTTAAGCTTGCAGCACTTGTTCCAAAATGTAAGCTATTATAAATAATCCATGGAAAACTGACCCACGTGCTCAAATGACATTTGTTGAGGATTTAAACGTCTTTGCCATTGTAATTCAAGGAGAGTCTCAGTATAGTCAGGCAAAATGCACACGTCAGAGACAGGAAGAACAAGAGTGACAGCTCTAGAAGACTGAAAAGAAAAAATTGATCATGCATTTAGAGAAGGTTGATCAACGTATTCTTCATAGAATTTAAAGTCCAGGTAGAAAGGACTACTCCCCTCCTCTATGCTGGATGAAATCTTGCAGGAAGTATCTTGAAAAGGACCCCTGATGACATGCTGCATGCTAAGTTGCTCCAATCATGTCCAACTCTTTGCGATCCCATGGACTGTAGCCCACCAGGCTCCTCTGTCCATGGGATTCTCTAGGCAAGAATACTGGAGTGGGTTGCGATGCCCTCCTCCAGGGGCTCTTCCTGACCCAGGGATCAAACCCACATCTCTTATGCCTCCTGCATGGCAGGGGAGTTCTTTACCACTAGTGCCACCTGGGAAGCCTGATGACACGTTATACTTCAAGAAAACATCATTGGCACTCTTAATATATGCAGCTGCTGTTTCGCTAGACCTTGGCTTCCCTGAGCCCTCCTTACCATATTTCAACTTATGTTCAAGTCACCACTGACCATTCTCCATGTCCTACTCTATCTTTTAAAATATTGATTAGCTTTCTAGTGAGGAGATCCTATTGGGTCTGTTCTCTGTGCTGAGAGAGATATTTTATATTCAGATATTTTATATTAGGACAACGTTCTTTCAAAGCTGGTTGGTGTAAGTATTATACTCTTGATTGATGCAGCTCTAAGCTTCTGTCTTTTGTTTGCCTGGCCTGACAGTTTAATTGTCAGCTCTTCTTCCAAATGCAACTGATCAGAGCTTCTCACTCGAGGATTCCATAATTGGTTAGGATATACCTCAGTAATTTTAACTACCTGACTTACCTCCTGTTGTAGAAAAACTCATAAACTGCTCAAGAGCTCTAAACAGTCCTGTATTCACCATGCTGCCTCCTTTACTATAAGGATAAACAGCATCGCTCCACTCCGTTTAACTCCCATCATTGACACATCTTGAGATTTACGCTCTAGGTAGTGCCCTTATCTCCCACTTCACACGCACGGCCTGCTTAATGGCGAGCTGAGCTTTCTACCCGGAGTTATTAAGTGACTTGTTTACCTTCACACTTCTGAAGAAATGATCCAGTATTTTGCTCAGGGCCAATCGCATCCCAAGAAACTGCTTTTTTTTCCCCCTTTGAATGTGGAACGTTTCTCTTCTCATTGAATTTAGACTATTATCAGCGGAATACCAACAAAGTTTAGAGCGAGATGTTTAAAAGATATGGAAAGCATCCAGAAGAAAGTAATGAAAATAAATAAAAGGTTGCAAAACAAAACTGATAAAAAGATAAGCAAACTGATACAAAATGTCTGAGGATGAATCCCTTATGCTACCTGGTTCATCAGTGCAAAAATGTTGTGTGATTATAAACATACATTTACATGAATCACTTAGTGTCTGTTCAGAGGGCTCTCTGTCCCAGGTCTGTAACACTGTTGTCATCAATCTTAAAGAAGGATTGACATACGCACACTACCATATATAAAATATGATAATCAATAAAGACCTACTGTATAGTACAGAAAATTCCACCCAATATTCTGTGATGACCTATAGTGAATAGTAAATCGCTCAGTCGTGTCCAACTCTTTGCGACCCCATGGACTGCATGTAGCCTATCAGGCTTCTCTGTCCATGCGATTCTCCAGGCAAGAATACTGGAGTGGGTTACCATTTGCTTCTCCAGGGGATCTTCCCCACCCAGGGATCAAACCCAGGTCTCCCACATTGGAGGCAGACGCTTCAACCTCTGAGCCACCAGGGAAGCTCCGTAATGACCTATACAGGAAAATAATTTTAAAAAGAGTGGATATATTACATGCATAACTGATTCAGTTTGCTGTGCAGCAGTAACTTGCACAACATTGTAAATTAACCATACCCCAATAAACGTTTTTTTTTTAATTTAAATTTATTTATTTTAATTGGTGGCTAATTACTTTACAATTGTATTGGTTTTGCCATACTTTAAAAATATTTTTAAAAAATCTTAAAACTGAAGTGGACTCCCCTGAGATTATAGGAGTGTACCAACTGTGTTGGAGGTTTTGTGGCAATGATTGTTACTCTCGAGAGTAGTAATAATTATTTTTATAATTTTTAAATTTTTTATAATTTATTTAACATTTTTAAATGTTACAAATTTAACATTCTAAATTTATAAGTTAATAATTATAAATTATGTCAAGTAGACTATCAATAATAATTAAATTTTAGAATTAAAAGATGATATGGTGTCATTTTTTGCAAGTATTTTCTCCTTGCATGACTAGTTTTCTATTTTCTTGACAGTGTCTTTCTAAAAGTATATATTTTAATTTTGATGAAGTCAGTTTATAATTTTTTCTTTGTATTTATGTTTTTTGGAATTGGTTGTTTACACCAAGATTTATAGTAGTAATTGGGGCTTTCCTGATGGCTCAGATGGTAAAAAATCCACCTGAATTGCTGGAAACCCAGGGTCTATCCCTGGGTTGGGAAGATCCCCTAGAGAAGAGAATGGATATCCACTCCAGTATTCTTGCCTGGAGAATTCTATGGACAGAGGAGCCTGGTGGGCTATGGTCCATGGGGGTCACTAAGAGTCGGACATGACTTTCACTTTTCATAATAATAAGAGCTTCCCAGGTGGCGCTAGAAGCCACCTGCCAATAGAGGAGACACAGGAGACTCAGGTCAGCAACCTGCTCCAGTGTTCTTGCCAGGAGAGTCCCTGGCATAGTAGTAATAATTACAGAATTACTTAACATATAATATATATTATATATATATATAAAGATGTTATAGATATATATAGATATTGTATAATATATAATATAGATATTGATGTAGTATTTGTTTTCTAATATCCATTATATATGATTTATTTTACATATGATATATTATTTATAATTACAAAAATAAGATACTTATAAGTGAAGAGGAACTAAAAAGCCTGTTGATGAAAGTGAAAGAGGAGAGTGAAAAAGTTGGCTTAAAGCTCAACATTCAGAAAACGAAGATCATGGCATCTGGTCCCATCACTTCATGGCAAATAGATGGGGAAACAGTGGAAACAGTGTCAGACTTTTGGGGGGGGCTCCAAAATCACTGTAGATGGTGATTGCACCCATGAAATTAAAAGACACTTACTCCTTGGAAGGAAAGTTATGACCAACCTAAATGGCATATTGAAAAGCAGAGACATTACTTTGCTGACAAAGGTCCATCTAGTCAAGGCTATGATTTTTCCAGTGGTCATGTATGGATGTGAGAGTTGGACTGTGAAGAAAGCTGAGCACTGAAGAATTGATGCTTTTGAACTGTGATGTTGGAGAAGACTCTTGAGAGTCCCTTGGACTGCAAGGAGATCCAACCAGTCCATCCTAAAGGAGACCAGTCCTGGGTGTTCATTGGAAGGACTGATGCTAAAGCTGAAACTCCAGTACTTTGGCCACCTCATGCGAAGAGTTGACTCACTGGAAAAGACCCTGATGCTGGGAGGGATTGGAGGCAGGAGGAGAAGGGGATGACAGAGGATGAGATGGCTGGATGGCATCACCAACTCAATGCACATGAGTCTGAGTGAACTCCGGGAGTTGGTGATGGACAGGGAGGCCTGGCGTGCTGCGATTCATGGGGTTGCAAAGAGTCGGACATGACTGAGCAACTGAACTGAAGTGAACTGATAACATATTTTATTCTTATAAAGCCAAAATTATTTTTGTACAAGTTTATGTCTCAAATTAACTGTGCCCAATCATTAAGATAAATGAATATAAAAATGCAAATTCATGTGCCAATATGCATGAATACAAGCCTCTAAAAATGTATGATTGTTTTTCATTTCTTTAGGTGTTAGGGTGTTGCCTTGTCAGATTAACACTGCTGCAGAATTTAAATTCTAAGCTTCATTAAAAGTATACTCAAGTGATTGTTCACCTTTAGCTCACAGTTTAGAAAAAAACATTATGATCAAATACTGCTGTTGCACAAAAAAAATATACACAAAGCACAACTATTGAACAAAACACCGCTCTTTAATAGCATCACCTTAAGTGCTGGGCCTCAACTCAATGGAGCAAATTGTGTTTTAACAATAAAATAATAGTGTTTGCCATCCTAGAATTGCCAAACATTTATGACTTTGAATGCATTTTACACATCTGAAATAATAATCATTATCCTCATTTTCTACACGATAACCTTCATTCCATGTTAAGTACTTTAAAATTCAAAATCTCTGCTGCCAATTACTCCACTTGTCTTTGGCAACATCAAGTCTAGAAGCCAAGAAAAATATGTTTGAAGGACTCAGCCAGGTTTTAGGGATAGAAAGGGAGGCTATAAATACATTTTTGCTTCCTCCACCAAAATACTACTTTTCTCTAAACTTCTTAACTTGAGAATTTCAGTTTTTAATGGCTTAGCAGGTCAGCTATAGCACTGTTGCGTGACTGTGGCCCCACTACTGGGCAGAATACTTGGGTACTGTGACACACAGAGACTGAAGGAGGAAGCACAGATGAGACAGCTGAATGCTTTGGAAAGAGTAGGGGCTCAGGGTCGAGAGCCTGAGTTTATTAAGTGAACTCACGTTACTACATTTATAAACATCTTACCTCCTGCCTCATCTCCTCATCTGCAAGCTGAAGCTCACATCTACATTGTACAGCTAGGTCAGGAAATCTATACAGCAAACATCACACATCTGGAAAACAGCTCCCCAGTTTAATATTAGTTCCCTCCTTCCAGCTCCCTGTCTTGAAAGGTCTTACAACCATGGGGGAAGGAAAGATTATGATAGATAGAGAGAAAAATCTTCAGGTAAATCTCTACCTTTTATCAAAACATGTTCAGGCAATTTAAATACTTAAAGGTTTGAAATGAAGTCACTAAAAGTAACTAGAAAAAAATTAAGGCTGCAATCATTCTTGATTTAGAATGATCTTATCATTCTGGAATTAAGAAGTCTTTCCTCAAGCTGAATAGGAAGAGTAAAACTAAAAAAAAAAAAAAAATGTATACAATCAACACTGTAAAAATAAATATTGGGCTTACCATGTAGCTCAGCTGGTGAAGAAGTCACCTGCAATGCAGGAGACCCCAGTTAGATTCCTAGATTGGGAAGATCCACTAGAGAAGGGATAGGCTACCCACTCCGGTATTCTTGGGCTTCCCTGGTGGCTCAGCTGGAAAAGAATCCAACCGCAATGCAGGAGACCTGGGTTATTTCCACAGGCACAACTTTAAATTCTCGAAGTCAAACCACTACCATATTGTAATCAGCCTCCAATTAAAATAAATTAATTTTTAAAAATATAAAAAGCAAACTGGGAAAAAATATCTGCCCTACAAATGAGAAAGAGATAATTTAGTATATAAAATGCTCTACAAAAGCAATGGTAAAAAGATGAGCACCTTTTAGGGAAAAAATGAGCAAAGAACAGGAAAGGTAATTCACTCAACATCCAACAAATAGTTGAGCTCCTTCTTCTGTGTGTCAAGCACTCTTCTAGGAATGGAAGATAGAAAAGAAAAAAAACAGATGAACATCTCAACCTGTATGAGCTGCTCTTCTAGTAAACACAGAATAAATACAACTGGGAAAACAAAAACCTAAGCAATTAAGGGAATGTAAATTATAATGAGTTCCCACTTCTCTTGGCAAAGATTAAAATATTTTGTAGAGGGCAGTAGAATAAAATGTTTTAGAACCTTGAAAGATTGCACACTAAGAAATTCCTGTTCTAAGGAAATCTATAAAGATACAGGTCTGAGGATATACAATTTATAAAAAACTGAAAATAACCCAAACATTTACCCAGATGTTGATTTTATAAATTACAGACAGTCCATACAATGAAATGCAATGCAAGCATTAAAAAAACCATAACATTAAAAAGGAGGTCCACAAAAAGCATGTGTCAAAAGTATGTATATTACATGCTACAATGTTTGTGTTTAAATTTATGTGTGTAGATTCAGATATCTTTAAGCATAAAAAAGAATCTTGAATGATTATACATAAAAATATTAACAGCAGGGACTTCCCTGTTGGTCCAGTGGTTAGGAATCTGCCTACCAATGCAGAAGACATGGGTTCGATCCTTGGTCCAGGAAGATCTCACATGCCTCAGAGCAACAAAGCTCACTTGCAGCAACTACTGAGCCCACATGCCTAGTGCCATGCTCTGCAACAAGAGAAGGCATGGCAGTGAGAAGACTGTTCGCCTCAATGAGAGAGTAGCCCCTGCTGGTAACAATTAGAAAAAGCCCACACACAGAAATGAAGACCCAGTGTAGCCAATAAATAAATAAAATATTAAAAGCAGATATCTTTGGATGGAGAGCTGACAGGTGTTTTTATGATCAAAAAATTCTAAAACTATTTGCACTGGAATTTTTTTAAAACTAAAAAGAAAAAAAGGACAACAGCCAACAACACACACATTCCTGGAAGAACTACACTCAGAGAGTAAGAGTCCACTAGGTAGTCTAAAGCACCAATACCCAGAGGTGCCATATCCCTCTCCTCTTTTCTGGCAAGCAAAAGATGCCTTTGCCATAACCGATTCATGGAAACACCAGACTTTGGGGACAACAGAAGAGTCTGTGCTCTCAATAAGATTTCCAACTGGAAGAAAAAGATCCCCCAGAGAACCAGCCAGTCAAGTTAAGTGAATATATAGTACCTGTGAAAACAGCTCTCCACTCCTGGCCGTTAAATATTCACCACATGGACCATAAAGGCCCAAGTAATTGAAACTGGAATGGCTTTTTATCCGTGGCACTCAATTTTTAATATATAAAATCCAGCTCTAAAACCCATTTATGGAAATCTGTCACAACTAAATTACAGATCTCACAGTGGTCAGGGAGCATCTGTGCTCTCGGTCTCCTTAACCAGGAAGCAATAAAATTAATTATTTTTATTTCAAACTCACTTAATTTTCTGTCACCAGCAGTAACATTTATACCACATTCAGGAGTTCTTTCAGGGTTATCAGTGTTTCTGCCGAGGGTCTTCCCATTTCAATCAATCAACATAAAGCTCTTTTATCTCCAAAAATATGCATATCATATTCATAACTAAAGCATTTTTTAATGGCTCTTCTGACCCACCTCATTAACAGTGTAAAATTCACTGGTCAAATACATACCATTAGCCAGTGAACTACTATCCTTTTTGAAAAGCCATATATATATACAAAGGATTTAATTCAAAGGTGAGTTTTTTTTATTCTCCCAAAAAGGTGCTGCTGCTTTGCTTGGTAACATGCTTGATAGGTTGCTAGAAAGGAGAATTATTAGACAGAAGCAACATAAATAAAAGAGGGGAGGAAAGCAAAAGGGATGGCTTCCCCCCCCATTTCCACCCATTTGTACTACATGGTCTTTGCACTGCGTTCCACCGCATACTTGGCTTCTGCGAGGAGGAGACACACCTGCACCGGAAGTGGGAGGAGCTGGAGTTTCCCACTTCTCGCGAGCAAACTCGAGAGTGGATTCTGCACAACCCACCAGAGTAAACTAAGCTGACACTGGAACGTGCCTGACGTCCTCTTCACCAGCTCTCGCCTCAAAATTTGTTAACTTGGCGACACCTGGGGGAGGCAGATAGGAGCTGGGAGACCTGGTCTCTGGTCCAAGCTGGGGCATGTGTCCAAGGATGTGATCTTGTTCTGTGGGTGTCTGTTTCCTTATCTGTCAAAGGAGGGGACACGATCCAGATGCTGAGACTTTTTTTTTCCTACTTACAAATTGTGGCAAGTCCAAAGCTATGCCTAAGATATCCACAAATTTTCGGAGTGGTGGGAATTTGGGGGTCATGTTCCTGGGGTCACCTCTGGCTTGGAGCTTCTGCACCGGATCAGCCCTGATGGGGATTTCTGAAAGTACCTCCTGTAGTTCGCCTAACTGGCCAAGACTGAGAACCATGGCATGGAAGAGTCACCACAGGTTTTCCTAGCTCTGACAGCAGAAGCTTGACTGATTCTTGATTTACTGAACTGATTGTTCAAAAAGATCTGGGAAAAGAAAGTTTGTCATAATGACCCAGATTAAAGACAGCTCTCTTGAAAGAAGATGAGAGAACAAGAAAAAGACCTTCCAAGAATCAAATGCAGAAATAGAAGTGGCTGCCTTCATGTCATATAGCAGAGGCTCCATGAATTGGTCTGCCCAAGTGGTCTGCAGGACAAGACAGAGAAAATAAGCCTGGAAATGCCTAGGCTACTGCCCTGACCAGTCCCCCAGCTCAGACCATCCCAGTGGTTTCTCCTTTTCCTAGAAAATAATGACCCCAGGTTGCAAACAGTATTCTTGATTTCTCCCAGGTTTCCCTCTCCTGCCCAATACCATGCCCCTGATCCCATACAACTGTTATCTTCCAGAATCCCTCAGTGCTAAAACTTTGAAAAATCATGCTGGTCTCTAACTTATCACAAGGTCTTGAAAAGAGGAACAGCGCACACGGCATTACTGAGTTCACATGAAGATATGATCGTCTTCTGTCCTTTCTTGGGAAAACTCAGCGCTAGGAACGGAACTGGCCCAAACTATCAGCTCACAAGGAAAATGTCCCACAAGGAAATAGTACTCTCAAAATAGGATGATCTGAGGAGAGCTTATTTACAAAGGTCCTACTTATGCAAACATGTGACTAAGGCAACCAAAAGGGGTAATGTAATAGCAACTTGAAAAGCAGAGACATTACTTTGTCAACAAAGGTCCATCTAGTCAAGGCTATGGTTTTTCCTGTGGTCATGTATAGATGTGAGAGTTGGACTGTGAAGAAAGCTGAGCACCAAAAAATTGATGCTTTGGAACTGTGGTGTTAAAGACTCTTGAGAGTCCCTTGGACTGCAAGGAGATCCAACCAGTCAAGGAGATCAGCCCTGGGTGTTCTTTGGAAGGAATGATGCTAAAGCTGAAACTCCAGTACTTTGGCCACCTCATGAGAAGAGTTGACTCATTGGAAAAGAGTCTGATGCTGGGAGGGATTGGGGGCAGGAGGAAAAGGGGACGACAGAGGATAAGATGGCTGGATGGCATCACCGACTCAATGGACGTGAGTTTGAGTGAACTCCGTTGGTGATGGACAGGGAGGCCTGTCATGCTGCAATTCATGGGGTCGCAAAGAGTCGGACATGACTGAGCGACTGAACTGAACTGAACTGAACTGAATAGCAAGTGAGCTGAAGGACCAAGGAGAGGGAGCTGTAACTGGATATATGTGTATTTTGTATATTCTAGCATATATAATATATGTACATAAAATTTTTATACTATATAAATATGTTGTAATTATATTTATATCAATTTTATAAATTTTCATTATGTAATATACAATTATTTTATAATATAATACATAATACACTATTATATGTGCTATATATTCCTCCGTATTCACTATGTATATGTTTGTAGGGCTTCTCAGGTGGCTCAGTGATAAAGAATCCTGCCAATGCAGGAGACATAGGTTCAATCCCTGGGTCAGGAAGATCCCCTGGAGAAGGAAATGGCAACCCACTCCAATATTCTTGCCTGGAAAACTCCATGGATTGAGGAGCCTGGCAGGCAACAGTCCTTGGGGTGGCAAAGGGTCAGACAAGACTGAGCATGCACACACACACACACACAGAGTATACATGTATGTACAGGTACAAACATTCTTGCTCAAAACAGACTCACCTACTTAATGCTAACCTGGAAACCATGGTGGTATCTGATATTACCCATCACCAGCACCTGAAGCAACAAATTTCATAATTTAGACATTTCACATGGATCAACCCCACCTAAAGATTCAAACCTCAAATATAAATATTTTGGACATAAGAATGGATAGCACATTCTTTGTTAATCCTAAGTGACTGATCTGTATACTGATTTCCTATTTATTATTTAAACACCAATATAAGATAATACAAAAACATATAGACTTCCTTGAAAACTGTGAGCAACATGACATCAATAGTCACATCAGATCACTCACCTGATCAAGGTGAGTCAAGAATACCTTGATATAACCTTGAAAGTTATATCTTAAAAGTATGGGCAGACAGTAACTGCCTGCCCATACATTGTTAGAGCTGGGAGTTTGTTCAGATTAGCCGTATGTAAAGCCATATGTGTATCACCCTTGTTGTTGTTGTTTAGTTGCCAAGTCGTGCCTGACTCTTCTGTGTAACACCCTTACTCGCTACCTAAATAAAGACTTTTGAGTTTTCATGATGATGATGCTGAATTCATGGCTTTAAAATACACTAATCGAAATATATCACTCTTCCTTGCCATTCTCTATTTACATTTAAACTACCTATAAAAGAGATAAAAATCCCATTTCTAGACTAAACTATCAACCTTCAGATCCAAATATTTAACTGCCTGCTAGAACTTTCCCCCCTTCCCTTTCCATTTTCTTTTCCACATAGGCTGCAGTTGGTTCCTTATGTCTCTTCCACTCAACTGTAAGCTCCCCAAGGACAAGGAACTTCCCCCTACCATCATCACCCCAGCACCCTCCTGGGTGCAGCACATATAACAGAAATCTAACAAACATTTGTTCGATTAAACTTGATTCCTAAACTTTCCTTCTCCAAAGGAGAAAATGACCACAATATTGGATATGAAATATAACACAAGCTGCCTACTAGAAATCTCAAAGCGGACACAGCTCTGCAAAAAGAGAGGGTAGAGAAAAGAAAGTTAAAGCCAGTGCTTTCTTGGAAACAATTCCAGACTACTTCACCCAGAAATGGAAATCTAACCATCTTTAAAAAGTGGAACCATTAAAAGAAAGAAAAGGCAAACCAGAGACTGGGAGAAAATACTTGCAATACACATATCTGATAAAGGACCAGTATCCAAAATATACAAAGAACTTGTAAAATTCAACAGTAAGAAAACAAAAGTAAACAATTTAGAAATGGGCAAAAGATCTAGATATCTCACCAGAGAAACTATACAGATGGCAAATAAGCATATAAAAAGATGTTCCACATTGTATGTCATTGGGGAAATGCAAATTAAAACAACAACGCAATTCAGCTACACAGCCATCAGAAAGACTGAAATCCAACACACTGACAACACCAAATGCTGACAAGGGTGTGGAGCAACAGGAACTCTCTCACCCACTACTGGTGGGGATGCAAAATGATACAGACAATTTGGAAGACAGTTGGGCAGTTCCTTACTCTTACCACACAATCCAACAGTCTTGCTCCTTGGTATTTATCCAAATGAGTTGAAAACATGTCCACACAAAAACCTGCACTCAAATGTTTGTAGCAGCCTAATTCATAATTGCCAATAATTGGTGCAACAAAGATGTCCTTCAATAGTTAATAGATAAGCTGTGATACACTGAATAATACCAGCGATAAAAGGAAATGAACTGTCAAGCCACAAAAAGACATGGAGGGACCTTAAAATGTATATTGCTAAGTTAAAAAGACAGATTGGAAAGGCTACATGTTATATGGTTCCAACTTTTAACTACATTCTGTTAAAAGCAAAACTATAGAGACAGTGGTTAACAGTTTAAGAGGAAGAAAGAGTGATGAATAGATGGAGCACAAAGGATTTTTAAGGTGGTGAAACTATGCTGTATGATGCTGTAATAGTAGCTATGTGTCATTTTACATTCATCAAAACCATCAGAATTATAAAACAAAGAGTGAGTCCTGATGTAAAATTCAGACTTGAGCTAATAATAATATATCAATACTGGTTCACCAATTGTTATAATGTACCACATTAACACAAGAGGTTAATAATAAGGGAAACCGGGGCATAGGTGGGCAGTGCAGGAGAGCATAATACAGAAACTCTGACCTTCAGCTCTAATTTTTCTATAAGTCCAAAACTTCTCTAAAATATAAAGTGTATTCATTAATTGTTTTTAAAGGAGTAGGACCAGAGACTGGGACTTCCCGGTGGCTCAGATGGTAAAGCGTCTGTCTACAGTGCAGGAGACCTGGGTTTGATCCCTGGGTCGGGAAGATCCTCTGGAGAAGGAAATGGCAACCCACTCCAGCACCCTTGCCTGGAAAATCCCATGGATGGAGGAGTGTGGTAGACTACAGTCCATGCGGTCGCAAAGAGTCAGACATGACTGAGCAACTTCACTTTCACTTTCAGGACCAGAGAAGCTGTTATCAAAGGCCGTCATCCACGGAGCTAGACTCTTCCCAATGTACCCGTACACACTCATGACCGCATCACAGAGTTGGAGAAAAGTATTAGAAGGCCAAGTGGAAGGGAGTTACTTTAGGGTGTCCTTCTCTACCTTCAATAACTAAGCCCTCCTGGGAGGGGTCTCCCCAGAGCCAGGTGGGACTGAATGCCTCGAGTGAGCAGGATGGAGAATGAAATAGCTACTGATGTTGTGGCTAGAAGTACCAGGGTAGGATGCTTGGAAGACCTGTATCTATTCTATGACAACGGCAACAAATTCAAGCCCTTTATTCCTCAGCAATTTTTTTTTCTTTTTGGCTTTTCTAATACATATGTGTGCATGTGTGTGTGTGTATTTAATCGCTTCAGTCATGTCCAACTCTTTTTGACCCCATGGACTGCAGCTTGCCAGGCTTCTCTCTCATGGGATTCTCCAGGCAAGAGTACTGGAGAAGGTTGCCATTTCCTCCTCCAGGGGATCTTCCTGACTCAGGGATTGAATGTGCATCTCTTATATCTCCTGCATTGACAGGCAGGTTCTTTATCACCAGTGCCCTGGGTAGCCCTCTAATATATATAAGCCTTCCTTTTATTACTTACAATATGACGATTCCTTTTCCTGTTACCTAGAGAAAGAACTTTCTGGATTCCTCAAAACAGCAGCATACTGGTTAGGGATGTGAGCCCTGGAGACAAGGAAACTTGAGTATGGTCCAGTGGCTAAGACTCCACGCTACCAAGGCAGGGGGCCTAGGTTAGATCCCTGGTCAGGGAACTAGATCCCACATGCCACAGCTAAAGATCCTGCATGCTGGAACCAAGGGCCAGAGCAGTCAAATAAATAACTAAATAAACTTGAGTCTGAAACTAGAGTTCAGTAACTCTGCCATTTTCTAGTTGTGCAACCATGTAGCATTTACTTAACTACCTTGCCTGTAAGATGGATTCATCATGGTGCCTCCATCAGAGGAGGGAAATGAGATAATGCATGTAAAAAACTGAGTCCAATAACAGCTTAGAAGCAACAGCATAATAAGCAGAAGCTATTATATTTATTATTCCAAATCCTATACTTGTTCCCCAGTGCCATGAAGCCTCTCTGCAGCTGACAGATGGTAATGATTAATGCTGGAAAACAGTCAAAGATATTATGGTCTCTGATGCTGTCACTTCTATCTCACAGCAAATGAATCTCATACTATGCTAACCCTTCAGTCCATCACTTCTAAGTTACCCCAAACTACACTTCTCAAGTTCTATACTTCTATATATTCCATATTCAAACCTCCATCCGGCAAAATCTATATCAAATCTGTCTTCCCACTTATACTTAGTAGTTGTTATTCAGTCGTTAAGTCATGTCCAACTCTTTGTGACCCCATGGAATGCAGTACGCCAGGCTTCCCTGTCCTTCAGCATCTCCTGGAGTTTGCTCAAACTCATGTCCATTGAGTCAGTTCAGTTCAGTTCAGTTCAGTTCAGTCACTCAGTTGTGTCCGACTCTTTGCAACCCCATGAACCGCAGCACGCCAGGCCTCCCTGTCCATCACCATCTCCCGAAGTCTACCCAAACCCATGTCCGTTGAGTCAATGATGCCATCCAACCATCTCATCCTCTGTCATCCTCTTCTCCTCCTGCCCTCAATCTTTCCCACATCAGGGTCTTTTCCAATAAGTCAGCTCTTCACATCAGGCGATGATAGTATTGGAGTTTCAGCTTCAACATCAGTACCTCCAATGAACACCCAGGACTGATTTCCTTTAGTATGGACTGGTTGGATCTCCTTGCAGTCCAAGGGACTCTCAAGAGTCTTCTCCAACACCAGATTGAGTCAGTGATACTATCTAACCATCTCATCCTCTGCCACCCTCTTTTCCTTTTGCCTTCAATCTTTCCCAGCATCAGGGTCTTTTCCAATGAGTCAGTTCTTCACATCAGGTGGCCAAAGTACTAGAGCTTCAGCTTCAGCATCAGTCCTTCCAATGTATATTCAGGGTGATTTCCTTTAGGATTTACTGGCTTGATCTCCTTGCTGTCCAAGGGACTTTCAAGGGTCTTCTCTAGCACTACAATTCAAAAGCATCAATTCTCTGGTGCTCAGCCTTCTTTATGGTCCACCTTTCACATCTGTACATGACTACAAGTCATAGCTTTGACTATGTGGACTTTCATCAGCAAAATGATGTCTTTGCTTTTTCATACAATATCTAGGTTTGTCATAACTTTTCCTTTCAAGGAGCAAGCATCTTTTAATTTCCCTTATACCTTGTAGTAGCCACCTCAATCTATTTGAATAAACTCAGTAAATTTATATAATGTATAAAGGGCATCAATAAAAGACAACTACAATAACCCCCTCAAATGTTATGAGAAGTGTTTACCCCGAGCAAAATGACAGAGGTAATATTTTTGCAAAGGTATGTTTGTTCTCAACTTGTCCCTTTTTCGGGGGCCCTCTCTCCCTCACCAGAGCCCTATCAAGGCTAGTCGCCTTGGTGAGGTGGTAGCTGATAAATGTTTAAAATGCTGGACTTTCTGGAGATATCTGCTCATAAATAGGGCATTCTTAAGAACCAGAGGAGCCCTTGGATTTTAAGGGAATGATTAAGCATTTTAAGGAATCTAGCTTTTTACCTCCTGCTTGGGAAAAATCTGGGACAAGAAAACTTTTCTGGTATTTTCTACATCCTGCCAACATGATTGTCTAAGGTCAACGTGTAAAATTTCACCAAAATGTCTTAAAAGCCCAGGCCACCATAGCTAGGTTCACAAAAATTTCATTCCAGAACCATAGCACTGAAAATCTTCCCAAGGTGTCATCAAATTAGTCCTATTTTGACCAAGATTTCTCCTAAGCTCTCTGGCTGCACGGCTGGTGAGTTGACTCCAGAAGGGCCATAGATATTTGATTAAGCCAACAGGTGTTGCAGATTTATCTGGGGACCACAAAAGCAATTAGAATAGTGGGGGAAGTCTGATTAACTTCATTATTGCTGGTGCTCAGCCAAGAAGAGAGTTGCCATACACAATATTAATGAAAAGCCGTTCCAGAACAGGAAAATGCAAATAATGTTTCAGCTGCTGATTTTCTGTCACCAACCCAGCAAAGCTGAGTGAAATAGCAAATCTTTCTCTGCCAGTCACTTCAACGTGGCACAGTTGCCAGGCTAACCAAATGGAACTTAAAGCCATGTTTTATTATTGCCTGTCTTACTCATTAACAATAGCAGGAGGACAATATTTCAAAATAATTACAGAAGTGAAAGGTAGTAATCAGCAGTACAAATTAGCTATTAAGTGATTCCAAAATTTCAAAGTGAGAAGATGACCTTTTCACTTCTTACCTGGCAGTGATAAATTGGGTTCTGATTTGAGAAGAAAAATAAAGCCCTCTAACACAGTATGGATTTTCTTCACCTTCCAATGGGAACTGAGCCAAGTTAATTAAAAATATGGTAGAAAGCAGGAATTTCAGGATGTTCCTAGGTGGCTTTCTCACCTGCCTACCTGGAAGGGTCACCTTCCTCTTCAGCCCATCCTCAGCACCTTCCCTCATAGTTATGAGAAGGAAAAATGGGGATTCCTAGTGCATAATATTTTATTTAATTACTGGATGACCTGGTAAACCTATGTCTGTTGTGACAACATTTCCCACTCTAATTAAAAATTATTGGCTGAAGATACACACGCTGAGTGTTCATTAATTCCTCTAACAAATAATTTCACTATTCAGTAAACATGGCATTGTAGTTCCAGTCTTGGATATTTTCCATCTAAAAATGTTGCCAAGTTATTCTTGCCATTTTACCTGCTGAGCAAAACTACACAGATTCCACCGTGAAGAGCTAACCAGGGCATTCACCTCTATTAAGCTGCAGTCATGCTAAGCACCTTCCATTGCTGCTTCTCTTGGAAAAGGTACCCTCGGCTCAAGAACTGTATATTTCTCTTATAGGCTAGAGTCTCTTTTGTCACCGCAGTCTTGATGCAATTGCAATCTAGGCTACTTCTTTACGAGTCAAAGTATGAAAACCTTTTTTCTGCACTTTATGGTGAGGCCGAAGATTTTGACTTGAGAAGGCACAGTGCCACGGGGGTGGGGGAGTAGGGCGGGGAGTTGGCACGGAGACAAAGGTAATGATCTCTTTAACACAAAGCAGCAGATGAACACAGTGAATCATGGGATACCCACGGGGCTTCCACCTGAGAACGCAACTCAGAATCACCAAACTGCAGAAGTAAAAGGGACCTCAGATGTAATTAAGCTTAAACCACCTTACTTATAAATGATGAGACAAAGACTATCAATGCATATATGTGGAATCTAGAAAAATGGTACAGATGAACCTATGTGCAGGGCAGAAATAGAGACACAGACGTAGAGGACAGACATATGGACATGGCTTTGGGGAAGGAGGGGGCAGGACAAATTGGGAGGGTAGGACTCACGTATATACACCACCATGTGTGAAACAGAGCTAGTGAGAAGTAGCCACACCCCGCTGGGAGCTCAGCTCAGTGCTCTGTGATGCCCTAGAGGGGTGGGAGAGGGTGGGGAAGGGAGGCCCAAGAGGGAGGGGATTTTGTATACATATAACTGACTCACTTCATTGTACAGCATAAATTAACACAACATTGTAAAGCAATTATACTTCAACTGAAAAAAAGACTCATAGTAAACAGGTTTTGCCCATCAGCACACAGCTACCTGGGGGCAAGCCAGCCTAGATCCCAGGTCATCACCTGGTTCTGGGTCCAGTGCTTCTTGTGCCTACCTGCTGCTCTTTCAAAGGTTTCCCCCTCCCCAAGCTGGAGATAAAGTGCAAGTTTCATTATTTGCAGATTTCATATTTGCAAATTCTCCTACTTGCTAAAATGCATTTGGAACCCCAAAATCAATACCCACAGCACCTTCACAATCACTCATGAACATGCACACAGAGCAGAAAAAAGTTTGAGCCACTTGGCATGCCAAGCCATCTCAGCCAAGGTCTAACAAAGATACCCTCTACCTCCTCGTTGCAGCTCTTACACTATACAAATATCCTTTATGCGGCCTATTTCATTCCACTTTTTTATATTTTGTGTTTTTACTTGGTGATTTCACTGTATAAAATGACACAGTGCTGAAGCACCATCTAGCATTTCTAAGTGTAAGAAGGTTATGAGGAAGACACAGAGAAAACACGTGTTAGATATGCTTCCTTCTGGGCATGAGTTATAATGCTGTTCACTGAATTCAGTATTATTTAATCCACAGTCTGTATTAAATAAGATGCCATTAAACAGAAACACACATAAAACAAGGTTATATATTAACTGGCTGACAAAGTTCTTCTGACCAGAGGTTTGCAGGAAGCTAACCCTGTACTTCCTCTAGCAGCGATGGCTCAGAATTTGCTCATTCAGTGTTCAAGGCAACTTTACAGACCATAACTACCATGAATAGAGCTTCCCAGGTGGCGCTAGTGGTAAAGAACCCTCCTGCCAATGTAGGAGACATAAGAGATGCAGGTTCCATCCCTGGGTCAGGAAGATCCCCTGGAGGAGAGCATGGCAACCCACTCCAGTATTTTCCTGGACAGAAGAGCCTGGCAGGGCTATAGTCCATAGGGTCCCAAAAAGTCAGACACGACTGAAGTGACTTAGCACGTATGCACGCATCATGAATAGTAAGAATCACCCATATATTTGAATAGGCCATCAGTTGATGAGGGCTTCCCTGACACCTCAGTTGGTAAAGAACCTGCCTGCAGTGCAAGAGACCCTGGTTCGATTCCTGGGTCAGGAAGATCCCCTGGAGAAGGGAAAGGCTACCCACTCCTGTATTCTTGGGCTTCCTTGAAGGTTCAGCTGGTAAAGAATCTGCCTGCAATGTGGGGGACCTGGGTTTGATCCCTGGCTTGGGAAGATCCCCTGGAGAAGGGAAAGGCTACCACTCCAGTGTTCTGGCCTGCAGAATTCCATGGACCGTATAGTCCATTGGATCACAAAGATTCGGACATGACTACGTAACTTTCACTTTCAGGTGATGGCTCAAAAATGTTAAAACAATACAGGAAAGGTGGGACAATCCCAAGGTCATGGGCAGGTGCATCTGGGAGATGAGGCAGGCTCCCTGTGGGTGCCCACTCTTATCAGTGGTTCTTGGTTTATAAGTATTTACAGGGCAGAACCAGGTCCCTCAATTGAGCATCGTGTACTAGCATCATGTACCTATTACTGAGCATGTGAGGTGCCTCCATTAGGAAATGAATGATCTATGATGATTTCTGAGAGCAGAGTAGCAAGCATAGAAATTCAAGAGAGCAAAATCGCAGCTGATGTGTACATTCGCCGCTCTGCCTCAGACACTGTCTCCCGCAAAGGCTACTGGGATTCACTCCAGGCTTTCTTTTAGCTGAGTCTCCATGACCCTGACAGCAGCACTACTCTTTGATTCTTGCAAGAAAAGCAGATTGAGAAGCTGCCTCCTGGGAAGTCACAGTGAAAAGAGCTCCATTTTAAAGAGCTCCATTGATGCTCAGCATTTAAGTGCACGTTTCCAAAACAATGTTAGACCCACACACCATGTTTGGAAGAACATATACCAAGCATCAGCAATGGTTGTTTTATGGAGGACAGAATTACTAGGGACTTTCACTTTGTCCATTATTTATTTCTGCAATGTTTCGGTTCTTTGTGAAAAGCGTCTATTACCTTTTGCTATGGACTGAATTATTTTCCCCCTTAAAAAATGTTGAACCTCTAACCTCCAGAGTGACTGCATTTTGAGATAGGCTAAGAGGAGGGGATAAAGGTTAATGGGTGTGATAAGGATGGAGCCTTAGTCCGGCAGGGCTGATGTCCTTATAAAAAGATGAACAGACCCCAGAACTCACTCTTTTTCTGCCATGTGAGGACACAGCAAGAAGCTGTCTGCAACAGGGAACTACATTCAATATCTTGTGATAACTCATAATAGAAAAGAAAATGAAAGACAATATATGTATAATGTATAACTGAACCACTTTGCTGTACAGGAGAAATTAACACAATATTGCAAAAATCAACTACATTTCAATAAAATTTTGTTTGAAAGGTTCAAAAAAAAAGAAGCTATCTGCAAGCCAGAAAGTAAGTTCTCACTAAATCAACTGGCACCTTGATCTTAAGACTTCCTGGCCTCCAGAACTGTAAGAAAATAAATGTGCTTTGTTTAAGCCACCCAGTCAGTGGAATTTTGTTATGACAGCTGGAGCTGATTAATACATCTTTGTAAGCAGGGGGAGAAAAGATACATTTAATAATTAAATACATACGCATTTGCAGAGCTCAGACAAATACACTCAGTGCTGACCCAGCTGAAGTTTCTGTTTTGTATTTAGCAAATGTGTGATCCCAATGAACTATTTGAAATATATCATTAAACATTAAAAGGTAGCATCTATATAGAAGTGAAAAGCCCCTGAGCTCGATCATTTCTGTTTTGCTTGACAATGTTCTTCCCTAGGGTATATTTTGTGAAAATTGAACTCAAACATGTTATCAAATCAATTCCAAACAACTCACATAGTTTTCTGTGTATTCTATCACCCTTGAAGACATCCCACAGGTAGAATTTCAGTTCTACCATAGTCCACTCCAGTGGCCACTCTGGAAATCTCTGCAAAGACCATCAGCTAGCTGCCCTCCTCTTCCAACCAGGCTGGCATCTAAGTAAGGCCTGGGAACTTTGGAACCAGGCAGCAAACGCATACTTTTCAAAAGAAACCACTGCACACACCCATTAAAATGCCCACTATCAACAACCGGAAAATAACAAGTGTTAGCAAGGAGGTGGGGAACCTGGAAGGCTTGTGCCCTGTTGATGGGAATGTAAAATGGTACAGTCACTGTGGAAAGCAGCATGGCCGTGAAACCATGTACAAGCCTCTGGGTCCTCGTCTTTTGAAGTAAAATGCTGACTTGGGAAGTATGAAGACATGGAAACAAAGAATAGCTATTGGGCTAAGGAACTGGTAACAATTTAGACTATAATTCTGCCACATAACAGAATCACCAAACTCCAGTATCCTGATAGATAGATAGATAGATAGACAGAGGCCTGACACACATTCCTAAGTTGTTTTTACAGGAAGCAGACCCCTCTCCAGGTGAAAACTGCTGATGGCAAGAACATAGACTCTAAACTAGTTGAAACCAGAAGGCTGATGATGCTTGAAACTTCACCTTGATGCCAACCAATCCAAGAAGTGTCCACAACCTGATCACGCCCTGCTCCTTGGACACTGTAAAGCCCCTCACTACCCCTTCCAGGGTGGGTCACACGGTCTTCAGGGCATTAGCCCACTGTGGCCCCCTTTGCCTGGCAAAGCAATAACAGCCACTCTTTTCTACTTCATCTAAAGCTCTGTTTCTATTCAGCGCTGGTGAACAGAAGCTGAGTTTCAGCAAAAGCAGTTACTTAAAAAATTAAAAATAGTGACAATGGGTAGCTCAGTGAGTGGGACATGTCAGGGTCACTGGGGATGGCACTCTCTGCCCACTCATTCCTGCTGGTGATCATTTGTCTGTTCAGGGCCACAAACCACAGACCAGGGAATGGGGACCAGGAACCAGACCTAGCAACATTTTTCTCCAACATCCCTGGGCAAAGTACGCCTGCTGGGGAGAGGACAGATTGCTCCCTCTCAATGCTGGGCCAGTTCCTAGCATCAGTGGCTTCCAAGGTTCATGAGGCCACCCTCAGTTGGCTCAAATGTGTTGAGAAATTTTCACCATCATCTTGGGTCAATATCCCAACATTTATACATGCATGAAGAAAGTTTTGTTTTGTTTTGTTTTGTTTTTTAACCCCTTGCTGCCACTGCAATGAAAGAACATCCACAAATGAAATGAATAAACACAGGGTAATATTTAAAATTAAAAAAATGAAAAATACAACTACCACATGACCCAGCAATCCCAGTTCTGGGTATATGCATCCTAATGAATTGAAAGCCAGGTCTCACAGAGGTATTTGTACATCCAAATTCATGGCAGCATCATTCACAACAGTCAAGAGGTAGAAGCCACTCAAGTGTCTCTCAACAGGTGGATGGATAAACAGAATATGGTCAGTACAGTCAATGGAGTATTATCCAGCCTTTAAAAGGAAGAAAGTCTGACACACGCTGCAACATGGATGAACCCTAAAGACTGGCTGGAATGGAGGAATGGAGGTAATAACTACCAGGGCCACGCAAGGGCTTCTGGGGAAACGATATTGCTTTGATTCTTGCCTTGGGTGCTGGTTACACAGGCGTGTTTACTTCAAGACAATTTTTCAAGCTTAGGAGACCGAAGATATGTAAATATGGGTATTATAATTCAATTAAAAGCTTTTTCAGAAATTCCCAAAGTGAATGCAAAACTTCAAGCTACAGCCACAGTGGATCAACTGACCAGAAGCCAGGAGGGACTGAGAGACAAAGCAGAATTTAGGCTTGGGAGATTCAGTCACTTCCGATTTCCAAACAATTGGTACAGGTGCTTCTGAGCTGTAGAGCTGGACCCCAGGTGCTCAGCCAGATGTTCTCAACCCTGGTGCATATTGGAATCCCCTGGGGAGCTTTAACAGTCCCCAGTGCCTGGGCCCTACCCTTAAGGATTGTGGTGTAACTAGCCTGGGCAGCAGCCTTGGCATCAGATTTTCAAAGGCTCACGAGTGTTCTGTGACCATCCAAAGCTGAGTACCACAGCTCTGGGGACCAGGTTAAATCCTTTACATCATTATCTCTAATCCCTCACTCTTCTACAGGATGATAAAATGAAGCTCTGAGAAACTGTCTTTTTCCGAGACCACACAGCAAGTAAAGAGCCAAGGTGGATTAAACGTTTGTCGGTCTACAAAGACCGCTACCTCCATAACTTTATTTAGAGTTGTTCAAAGTCACGAGTTTTCTTATAAATGATTTGCAAACTTGCCATGTGTTTTTCATCTGGCTCTTATCCTCGCCAGTTTCTTCATACTACGAAAGAAAGTGAAAGTGGTAGTCCGACTCTTTGAGACCCCATGGACTTTAGCCTCCCTCGTTCCTCTGTCCATGGGATTTCCCAGGCAAGAATACTGGAGTGGGTAGCCATTCCCTTCTCCAAGGGATCTTCTCGACCCAGGGATTGAACCCAGGCCTCCTGCCTTGAAGGCAGATTCTTTACCATCTGACCCATCAGGGAAGCCCTCTTCAGGTATATTCCTGCTTAAACTGGTGCCTTCTGAGAAAAGCCTTTCCTCTTCTCTTAGTCCTCCACCCACACACATTTAACCACCCCCAGCTACCATTTCTATCACAGTCGAAAACGGCCCAGCAATTCGTTTCTTTCCTTGTTTTCTTTCCTTCCCTACTAAATGGTAACCTCCAGGGGAGGGGGAATGCATCTGTTTTCCTCCCTAATGAATTCCCAACACTTAGCACAGTGCCTGACATTTCATAAGGACTAAATAACTCACCGTTGAATAATAAATGAACCACTCAATACCGAAGTGTGTCACTGGAAGCCTGTGGAAATGGGGCATCCCCTCCTTTCGTAGGCCCCCTAGAGGCCACTGAAGTGAATGCACCCCCTCCTCGTGAACACTAGGAAGGACCCAGGGTCATCCACAGAGAATACAGAGGAGAAAATAGAAAAACAAGAGGCAGAGATGAAAACCCAGAGGTGGAGACAGCATCTCACCACAGGCAGCAAATCACACACGCAGCTCGCATCTGTCTCCAGACAATCTTGTTTATTCCCCACCTCGCTCAGTTTATCCTGGGGCTGCAGAAGAGACAGATGTTCCTGAAGCTCAACCCCAGCTCCTCGGGGTGGGGGGTGGAGGGAGGCCCTGGGCGTTCACCTGCAGCTGCGGGAAACATCACAGGAAGCATCTCTTGTAATCTGGCCCCCTGGGCGCTGGCTCCATTGTAAGCAGGCACAACCCAGAAGGATGAGGGGCTTAACCTTGCCACTGCCCCTCCCCTGGACAACCAAAGGGAGGGGAATCCAAGGACAAATGCCCCAGGCCCTTGTCCTCTGCCAGGCTGATCTTTCAGAGGTCCTGCAGAGGGTCCTCGTGGGATTGAGACCCTGGCACTCACCTAGGGTACCCATTCATTCCCACACTTAATGAGCTCATCTCCTTCCCTGCTTCACCTTCCCTACTTCCTCCCTTGTGCTTCCTGATATGAACTCCCGAATAAACCACCTGCACTCAGTGCTTGCTTCAGGATCTGCTTTAGGGGCCCCAAGTTAGGGCAGGCTGTTATTTCTACTGCACAGGTAAATAAGGGAAGGAGGGAAGAAGCAGAGTCTTGCTTAGAGTGAGTTGGTTTCTTTGCATTTCCCACAAAAACTTAGGGATTCCCGCACTGCTTAGGGATGACCTCTCATGGAACTCTGGAGGCAACAGCAGGGCAGCCTTCACATCAGAGCAAAGCAGGGAGTTCCTGACCTTCGATCCAAGTGCAGACAGGCCCCAGGGGCTGCAGAGATGCTGGGGTGGACACGTTATGTTCTCAGAGACTTAACCTCTGCCTGGGAGGCATTGGCACAAATTGTCACTATTCCCATGTCCAGCTGGACAGCAAAAACTGACTGCAGACACGCAGCCAGACTATGAGGAGTCCCCCTTGTGACGGTGTCTGTGGCGGACACAGAGAACCCGACTGCATTCCCCTTCCCTCTGAGAAGCTGGATCTGAGTGTCAACACGTAAGACCCCTCATGGGAATTCGCTGTCCTTCTAAGCACATCCGTGTTCTGAAGTTCTTAGGGATCCTAGTTTAGTCCAAAGTAGAAATTTCTTCCCCTGTTCAGGGCAGAAACTGGTGTCCCCTGAGCAGTGTTTGTCCCATGAATGTGTTCATTTGGGGGCTGGATGAGGATGATAAAATGAGATTTCCGAAGAACAGGAATTTCTAGTTGAAAAAAACCAAAGGATCTGGCCAGCCTGGGCCCACACTCTCACCTGGGAAGTATTGGCCAGAACCAAACAGTGGCTGCCTTTTCTAAACAGGCCAAGTACAAGGGCAGTGGCAGGGGTGCGGCAGAGAGGATTGACTAGGAGACTGGGATTGACATAGATACACTATTGATACCATGTATAAAACAGATAGGGAGAAGGCAGTGGCACCCACTCCAGTGCTCTTGCCTGGAAAATCCCATGGACGGAGGAGCCTGGTGGGCTGCAGTCCATGGAGTCGCTAAGAGTCAGACATGACTGAGTGACTTCGCTTTCACTTTTTACTTTCATGCATTGGAGAAGGAAATGGCAACCCACTCCAGTGTTCTTGCCTGGAGAATCCCAGGGACGGGGGAGCCTGGTGGGCTGCCATCTATGGGGTTGCACAGAGTCGGACACGACTGAAATGACTTAGCAGTAGCATAAAATCGATAACTAATGAGAACAGACTGTATAGCTCAGGGAACTCTACTCAGTGCTCTGTGGGGACCTAAATGGGAAGGAAATCCAAAAGAGAGGGGCTATGTGTATACATATAGCTGGTTCACTTTGCTGAAACTAACTGAGTAGTTAGTAGAAACTAACTCAGCATTATAAAACAACTATACCAAGTCACTTCAGTCGTGTCCAACTCTGCAACCCCACGAGGCTCCTCTGCCCATGGGATTCTCCAGGCAAGCATACTGGAGTGGGTTGCCATTTCCTGTTCCAGGGGATCTTCCCAACCCTGGGATCGAACCCCGAATCTCCTGCATTGGCAAGGGGATTCTTTATCACTGAGCCACCAGGGAAATCCTAAATACCTACTTTAGCTACGCTCTAAATAATAACATGCATGAAATCATGGTTTCGGAGTGCCAGTTTAATTTTCCTGTTAAACACTGAGATAAACACAAACCTTTTAAAATCTTTAAATGTCACTTATACCATCTCAAATTGTCTTGCCTAACATATTTGTTAGGGTAATGTCAACAATTATAATAAATAACCAAAAACATAATGGCTCCAACACAGTCAATGTTTATTTCTTGCTCTCGTGGCAGTCCTGGGCAGGTGAACTGAACAGCAGGACCAAGTTCCTCCACACAGCCCAGCTGGGCCCTCTTCAACACAAGGCTGCGGAGGTCACCCTATGGGTCACATCCACTCCAGCCAGCCTGTGGGAGAAAAGAAGATAGGAGGGCATGCACGGTTGCCATGGCCAAGCCAGAAGGGGGTGCCCTTCATGTCCACTCAATTTCCTAGGCTAGATTCCAGCCCTGTGTTACACCTTCCAGAGAGGCTGGGAGAGGGGATATAGCCAAGTTACAGGAGAAAAAGAGAAAACTCTAAGCTGTGTTACGGCCCATTACATATACATCTATTCCTTACTAGTGTCTGGGCAGTCTGAAGACAAGAAGAGACTTTACATCCCTGTACTCACTCATGATTCCTGACAATGTGGCTAAATAAGTATTCATTCCACGGTCAACAAAACAATCTTTTCAGGACAGCAACATTCCAGTAAAGAGCAGGCAAGATGTTGTTCCAAACCGTCTTGTTTAGTTACAAGAGCCGATTTAGTGGGAAACAGAAGGAACTATCAACACGAGAGAGCTCCAAGTAAGACCAGATTCTATCTAATGGGGAAACTTAGTCTTTCTTAAGCCAAAGCAGAATTAAGAGACACTGTCATCGATGATCTCCAGAAGCACAGAGGGGATGATGCTAGAGATCTTCTTCTGGGCATCAGGGGGGAAAAAGATCAAGAAAACCTCTGGAAGAATAGAAAAATGCTTCCACTTGGCAACAGAAAAGAACAGAGATGAATGGATTTAGAATATAAAAGGCACCTTCTAAAATCAACAAATTTCTCTTTTTGCTCAATTAAAACTCAGTAGAAATGGCAGAGAAAGAAGGGAAGAGCAATTTTCTTGTAAATCACAAATTCCAGGAGGTGATGATGTATCACACTATCACATTTCAAGTGGTGCCCTGGGAAGAAGTCGGTAAAAATAATTTATAAAAAAGAAATTGACGAGAGATAAAAGGAAATGAAGAAAGTGGAGAAAACCACTAGACCATTCAGGTATGACCTAAATCAAATCCCTTATGACTATACAGTGGAAGTGAGAAATAGATTTAAGTGACTATATCTGATAGACAGAGTGCCTGATGAACTGTGGACAGAAGTTCATGACATTGTACAGGAGACAGGAATCAAGACCATCCCCATGGGAGAGAAATGCAAAAAAGCAAAATGGCTGTCTGAGGAGGCCTTACAAATAGCTGTGAAAAGAAGGAAAGTGAAAAGCAAAGGAGAAAAGGAAAGATATACCCATTTGAATGCAGAGTTCCAAAGAATAACAAGGAAAGATAAGAGAGACTTCCTCAGCAATCAAAGAAATAGAGGAAAACAATAGAATGGAAAAGACTAGAGATCTCTTCAAGAAAATTAGAGATACCAAAAGAACACTTTATGCAAAGATGGGCTCAATAAAGGACAGAAATGGTAGGGACCTAACAGAAGCAGAAGATATTAAGAAGAGGTGGCAAGAATACACAGAAGAACTATACAAAAAAGATCTTCACAACCAAGATAATCACGATGGTGTGATCACTCACCTAGAGCCAGACATCCTGGAATGTGAAGTCAAGTGGGCCTTAGGAAGCATCAGTACACACAAAGTTAGTGGAGGTGATGAAATTCCAGTTGAGCTATTTCAAATCCTGAAAGATGATGCTGTGAAAGTGCTGCACTCAATATGCCAGCAAATTTGGAAAACTCAACAGTGGCCACAGGACTGGAAAAGATCAGTTTTCGTTCCAATCCCAAAAAAAGGCAATGCCAAAGAATGCTCAAACTACCACACAATTGCACTCATCTCACACACTAGCAAAGTAATGCTCAGAATTCTCCAAGTCAGGCTTCAGCAGCACGTGAACCGTGAACTTCCAGATGTTCAAGCTGGTTTTAGAAAAGGCAGAGGAACCAGAGATCAAATTGCAACATCCACTGGATCATGGAAAAAGCAAGAGAGTTCCAGAAAAACATTTATTTCTGCTTTATTGACTATGCCAAAGCCTTTGACTGTGTGGATCCCAATAAACTGTGGAAAATTCTGAAAGAGATGGGGATACCAGACCACCTGACCTGTCTCCTGAGAAATCTGTATGCAGGTCAAGAAGCAACAGTTAGAACTGGACATGGAACAACAGACTGGCTCCAAATAGGAAAAGCAGTATGTCAAGGCTGTATATTGTCACCCTGCTTATTTAACGTATATGCAGAGTACATCATGAGAAACGCTGGGCTGGAAGAAGCACAAGCTGGAATCAAGATTGCCGGGAGAAATATCAATCACCTCAGATATGCAGATGACACCACCCTTATGGCAGAAAGTGAAGAGGAACTCAAAAGCCTCTTGATGAAAGTGAAAGAGGAGAGTGAAAAAGTTGGCTTAAAGCTCAACATTCAGAAAATGAAGATCATGGCATCTGGGCCCATCACTTCATGGCAAATAGATAGGGAAACAGTGGCAACAGTGTCAGACTTTATTTTGGGGGGCTCCAAAATCACTGCAGATGGTGAGTGCAGCCATGAAATTAAAAGATGCTTCCTCTTTGGAAAGAAAGCTATGACCAACCTAGACAACATATTAAAAAGCAGAGACATTACTTTGCCAACAAAGGTCCATCTAGTCAAGGCTATGGTTTTTCCAGTAGTCATGTATGGATGTGAGAGTTAGCCTATAAAGAAAGCTGAACGCAGAGAATTGATACTTTTGAACTGTGGTGTTGGAGAAGACTCTTGAGAGTCCCTTGGACTGCAAGGAGATCCAACCAGTCCATCCTAAAGGAGATCAGTCCTAGGTATTCATTGGAAGGACTGGTGCTAAAGCTGAAACTCCAATACTTTGGCCACCTGATGTGAAGGGCTGACTCATTGGAAAAGACCCTGATGCTGGGAAAGATTGAGGGCAGGGGGAGAAGGGGATGACAGAGGATGAGATGGTTGGATGGCATCACTGACTCAATTGACATGGGTTTGAGTGGACTCCGGGAGTTGGTGATGGACAGGGAGGCCTGATGTGCTGTGGTTCATGGGGTCGCAATGAGTAGGAAACGACTGAGTGACTGAACTGAACTTAAAAGGAAACAAATACCCCAAAGCAGACACTGTCAGCAGCGCTTTAAAGGGTCAATAATTATTGACAGTTCAGCACTTGCACAATGATAAATAGCTGGTGATACAGGCTTTATATAGCCGTGCTGGTGGCTCAGGTGGTAAAGAACCTGCCTGTAATGCAGGAGACCTGGGTTTGATCTCTGGATTGAGAACATACCCTGGAGAAGGGTATGGCTCCCCGCTGCAGTATTCTTGCCTGGGAAATCCCATGGACAGAGGAGCCTGGCAGACTATAATCCATGGGGTTACGCAGAGTTGGACACAGCTGAGCAAATAACACACAGGCTTTATAAGCATACCAGTATTTATAATATGAAAAATGCTATCAAATCATTTTCTGATGCAGACATGAGACAGTGTAGCTCTCGGACAAAGAATTAGGGTCTGTCCTCTGCACAGGGGATGGGGTGCATGGGAGAGAGTATCAGTTTTCTATTCCTGCTGTAACAACTTACCACAAATGTGACTCAGAATAGCACAAAGTTGTCATCTTACAGTCCTGCATATCAGTCAAACACAGGTCTCCCATGACTAAGGCCAAATTGTCAGCAGAGTGCCTCCCCATCCGGGGGCTCCAGAGAGAACCCACAACCTTTGTCTTTTCCAGTTTTTCCACAGGTGTCCACATTCCTTGTCTCATGACCCCACTCCTCTGTCTGCAAAGCCAGTGGCAGCCCTCCCATCTCTGAGTTTCCCTCCCGTGAGTCTCTCTCTCACTTTTAAGGTCTCCTGATTACACTGGCCCACCAGGGTAACTCAGGATTATCTTCCTGTTTTCAAGTCAGCTGATTAGCAACCTAACTCCATTTGCAACCTTAATTCCCTCTGGCCATGTGCTATGGACTGAATGCATCCCCTCAAAATTCATAAGCTGAACACCTAACCCCTCACACTGTGATGGTGTTTGGAGTCAGGGCCTTTGGAAGGTGATTAGGTCATAAGCGTAGAGCCCTCGTGAATGCAGTTAGTGCCCTGATAAGAAGAGGTTGGGCTTCCCTTGTAGCTCAGTCAGTAAAGAACGTGCTGTGATGCAGGAGACCTGGGGTCGATTCCTGGGTGGATTCCTGGAGAAGAAAATGGCAATCTACTCCAACATTCTTGCCAGGAAAATCCCATGGACAAAGGAGCCTGGCAGGCTACAGTCCACGGGGTCGCAAGAGTCGGACACGACTTAGCAACTAAACTACCACCACCACCACCAAGAGGCTAGAGAGCTCTGTGGCCCTTCCCACTATAGAAGGATATCACAAAAAGTCAGTCATCCGGACCCAGAAGGATGGGATGGGGAGGGAGGTGGGAAGGGGGTTCAGGACGGGGAACACATGTACACTCATGGCGAATTCAAGTCAGTGTATGGCAAAACCAATACAATATTGTAAAGTAAAATTAATTAATTAATCTTTAAAAAGTCAGTCATCTGCAACCCTGAAGCAGGCCTTCTCTGTAACACAACCATGCTGACATACCCCAATCTTAAACTGTGAAAAATGCTTGCTGATTAAGCCACCCAGTGAATGGCATTTTTGTTATTGCAGCCTGAACTTCCCAAGAACCATGGAATTTAACAAATTACAGGATATAGGGATTAAGACATGGGCATCTTTGAGGGGAGCCAGTATTCTGCCAACCATAGGGATTATGTTAAATGAGCCACAAACCTTGCTTTTATGACGCCTATATGTAAGTAAAGGAAATGTTACCCATTCCCCAATAATAACAGCCACAACCGGTTACTGAGCACCATGCTCTGCCCTCAGCAGCGTATCTAGTAACTATGGGGTTAGAAAACTACAGCTCATTACCTGTTTTTGTAAATAAAGTTTTATTGGAACACAGGCACACCACTTGTTTATATACCATCTCTGGCTGTTTTCTCAGTACAACAGTAGTTGTAACAGAATATATATGACCCACAAGCCTTAAATATTCACTAAGGCCCTTCACAGGAGAAAAACTTGCCAAACCTATGTATCAGCTCATTAAATAACATTTTGTAGTCAGTTGTCTTATTATAATCCCCATTTTACAGATCAAAAACCTGAAGCACAGAGAGAAAAGGAACTTGGCTCAAATCACACAGTTCACAAGAAACAGAGTCAGAATTTAAAGGTCCTTTAGCCATTTTCAGTTGCTAAGTCATGTCTGACTCTTTGCAACCCCATGAACTGCAGCAAATCAGACTTACCTGACTCTCACTGTCTCCTGGAGTTTGCTCAAACTCATGTCCATTAAGTCGGTGATGCCATCCAACCATCTCATCCTCTGTTGTCCCTTTCTCCTCCCGCTAAATCCTACCCAGCATCAAGGTCTTTTTTAATGAGTCAGCTCTTCCCATCAGGTGGCCAAAGTATTGAAACTTCAGCTTCAGCATCAGCATCAGCTTCAGCAATGAATATTCAGGGTTGACTCTCTGAAATAACCATACACTAAAGACCCAAACGCTGTCTCATAAGAATCCTGCTGCTGCTGCTAAGTCGTTTCAGTCGTGTCCGACTCTGTGTGACCCCATAGATGGCAGCCCACTAGGCTCCTCTGTCCCTGGGATTCTCCAGGCAGGAATACGGGAGTGGGTTGCCATTTCCTTCTCCAATGCATGAAAGTGAAAAGTGAAAGTGAAGTCACTCAGTCGTGCCTGACTCTTAGCGACCCCATGGATTGCAGCCCACCAGGCTCCTCCGTCCATGGGATTTTCCAGGCAAGAGTACTGGAGTGGGGTGCCATTGCCCTCTCCCATAAGAATCCTACATACGTATTATTGGGTTTCCCAGGTGGCACTACCGGTAAAGAATCTGCCTGCCAATGCAGGAGACGTAAAAGATGCAGGTTCTATCCCTGGGTTGGGAAGATCCCCTGGAGGAGAAAAGGGCAACCCACTCCAATATTCTTGCCTGAAAAATCTGATGGACAGAGGAAACTGGCATGCTACGGGCCATGGGGTCACAAAACCATCAGACACAACTGAGCAACTTAGGACATAGGTATTATTGTCCTCATTTTAGAGATGTAGAAACTGAAGCTTACAGTCCTACAGCCTGTCTGACTCCAGAATGTCTGCTTCCCTAACATGCATGAAACACTGCATCACTCAAGGGGAACCACCCTTACAGGCTGGGAAACAAGGGAGGCTGCCTGGCCAGTTATGTGTGAGTTGGGATTTGAAGAATAAATGAGATTTTGAGCTGCAGAGCTGAGGCTGAAGAATGGGGTATTCCAGGAAAATGGATAGCAAGAAAGAAATCTTGGAGGTAAAAAAAAAAAAATCATTATGTTTGGTGACTGGTGAGGAGGCTGGAGTTGAGAACTTCAACCAGAGAGCAGTGGAGATTGGACTGAATTGATGGGAGAACCAAAGTATTTGGATCTTAAATGCCAAGTGATAGTATGGGATTTTATCTGAGGACAGAAAAGAATTTCAAGTTGGAGCTTATCTATCATCATCTATGAAAAGAGAAATACGGTGATGGTGGAAGAAACGGAAGGAGAAGGAAAAAGGCACTTGGTTAAAGAAGAATCACAGGAGAGTCACAGGAAAGAAAAGGTCAAGGAAGACAAAGGCAGACAGGGATCTCTGAGCTGGACACTAGGTGAAAAGGGCGATGCCACGGATAGAAAAGAGATGAGGGACTTTGCTGGTGGTCCAATGGCTACGACTTTGAGCTCCCAATGCAGGGAACACGGGTCAATCCCTGGGGAGGGAACTAAGATCCCACATGCCCCAGAACAGCTAAGACTGCACCCTGCAACTACTGAACCCACACACCACAACTAGAGAAGAGCCTGTGCGTCGCAACAAAAGATTCCACATGCCACGACGAAGATCCTGTGTGTCTCAACTATGACCCAGCACAGCCAAATCAATCAATCAATCAATCAATCAATCTTTTTAAAAATTAAAAAAACTTTTTTTTCAAGGAGATGACAAAAACTGGTTGTAGAGAGTAGCTGACAGTTATTTTGGCTTTGGCTCTGCTGTATGTGGGATTCTAGCATCATGTCCAGGTAGGTACACTAGCAGAAGCTGAAAATTCAGAAATAGGATTCAAGGGACATCCTTGCATTAGACAGAGCACTAGGTGGAGAGGGCTGTGTGTGGAGGTCATGGCTGGAACTGTGGACCTGGACAAGGTCTCTGGTGTCATTCTCTGTAAGATCTGCAAAGGTGCATGGACTCTGTGGGTCCTCACCAGCAGCATCTTTGATCTCAGGAGTGGAGACTCCCAGCATATAACATCTTTCAGGAGAGCCAAACTCAGCATGTGCACTCAGCCACATAGTCTCGTCACTCTTTGCAACCCCATGAACTGTAGCCCACCAGGCTCCTCTGTCCATGGGACTTTCCAGGCAAGAATACTGGAGTGGGTTGCCGTGCCCGCCTCCAGGGGATCTTCCTGATCCAGGGATCGAACCCAAGTCTCCAGCATTTCCTGCTCTGGCAGGTGGATTCCTTACCGCTGAGCTACCGGGGAGGCCCCCGCTTACTCAGACTCCTCAGTAAATCCATGAGGCCTTGTGAGAGTAAAACCAACAGCTCCTCTTTCAGTGCTCTTTCCTCTGTGTCCCACCCAGGCCCCTGACTACCCCCTCCCCCACCAGAAGCACAGTTCAGTCCTTGCAACTGGCTGATGCGATTCTGGAATCAAATTTATTCTCCACAGAGGATCAAGCTTTTCTGCACTAGCTCTTTTGTGTACATTGTAAAACAAATGCTCTGCTCAGACAGGATGATTCACTGATAGGTCTATGGCTGGATCATGAATTTTAAAGTTAGTAACAAAGTGTTTAGCATGTTTCACTTGTATCAACATGCATGGAAACTTGTCATCTCAGCCTATCCTTGTGAGACTCGGCCTGTAAGGGTGAATATGGGGGTCATTCTGGTTTTACAAATGAAAATAAACTGGGATGAAGAGTCTCTGTGTAGTTCCCCAAGGTGACCTTGTATTCTGTCCCTTCCTCGGTGCCAGAATTTCCAAGTCAGCTCCAAGGGTCAGTGAGAAAGACTAAGCACCTGAGTGCTGAGAGGAGGGTCAGGTGCTATCACATGACTGCTGATGACAATAGGTGCTTCAGACTCCGCACTGCTCTTCCAATAAAGCTGTTTCTTAAAGAATAAGACCATAAAAATTCTACAAGGAAGATAACACTCTGGCATTGATGGGCTTGCAAGCTATTCTCTGTTGCCTTGAATTTAGCAAGGATAAAGTTTTACACCAAATGCAAGATTTTGTATTTGTATTCCCTTGGGTTCTTTTAAAAAATGTTCTTCATTTAGATTAGTAATAAGAACATATGTTCTAAATAATTCCCATGTGGACAACAGATCAGAAACAGCTAACTAACATAATAGCATGACAGTGACTTCAAAACATGTTGACTTAAGGAAAAAGACTTCAAAGGGAAAAAATGTTTTTCAAAGGAGATTCTGTTATATTCAAGCAGTTAGAAAGATTTATGAATCTAAGTGTCCTGCATTTAACAGATGACTTGTACGCCTTTAATGTCAACTGGCTCATCTCTACCTACCTCATGTTAGACAAAATTAAGTGAAAGGAGGTATAGAGTAAAATTCAGACGAAATAATGTGATGACTAAACTGTGCAGGATGAGAGAACATGGATTTATCCATTCATAGGCTCAGTGACCACCGACATAATGCTCTGAATCAGAATAGAAAAAGTGGGTCAGAGTATGATTTCAGCTTTCTAACGAAGTTGCCCAAAGATTAAGGGAGCTTCCTTTGGGCTTCCCTGGTGGCTCAGCAGTAAGGAATCTGCCTGCCAATGCAGGAGGCATGGGTTTAATCCCTGGCTCAGGAAATTCCCCTCGAGAAGGAAATGGCAACCCATTCCAGTTTTCTTGCCTGGAACATCCCATGGACAGAGGAACCTGGCAGGCTGCAGTCCATGGGGTCACAAAGAGTTGGGCACAACTTAGCAACTAAACAACAACAACCTGGGGACTGGAAAATTCTCTCTCACTGCTAGTGTTCAGGCTCATCAAACTTTCTCTCAGTTTAGTTCAGTCTCTCAGTCGTGTCCAACTCTTTGCGACCCCATGAATCGCAGCATGACAGGCCTCTCTGTCCATCACCAACTCCTGGAGTTCACTCAGACTCACGTCCATCGAGTCAGTGATGCCATCCAGCCATCTCATCCTCTGTCGTCCCCATCTCCTCCTGCCCCCAATCCCTCCCAGCATCAGAGTCTTTTCCAATGAGTCAACTCTTTGCATGAGGTGGCCAAAGTACTGGAGTTTCAGCTTTAGCATCATTCCTTCCAAAGAAATCCCAGGGTTGATCTCCTTCAGAATGGACTGGTTGGATCTCCTTGCAGTCCAAGGGACTCTCAAGAGTCTTCTCCAACACCACAGTTCGAAAGCATCAATTCTTTGGTGCTCTGCCTTCTTCACAGTCCAACTCTCACATCCATACATGACCACAGGAAAAACCATAGCCTTGACTAGACGGACCTTAGTCGGTAAAGTAATGTCTCTGCTTTTGAATATACTATCTAGGTTGGTCATAACTTTTTTTCCAAGGAGTAAGCATCTTTTAATTTCATGGCTGCAATCACCATCTGCATTGGAGAGGCTTGCATCACAGACCTTCTCTGACTCTAGGAGAAAGGGATCCTAAATGGTGGCTCTCAAAATTATTTTGATCTATGAACACTTATTGAGGAATCTCTGGCCCTCTGGGAATCTAGGGCTGTACTTTGAGAAAGGATGTAGCAATTCAACCAAGATGTGTTGAGGACATACTATCTTCCAGGTACCATTGTTCAAACTGCTGATTCAACAAATATTTACTGAAGGTTTGCTGTATGCCAGACATTGTACTTGGCCTTGGCAATATAGTGCTGCTCATGGGGATAAGACAAATACATGAGTAAGATACAAAGATTTTTAAGTATTATAAATAAATAAAATAGGGCAATGAGGATGGAAGCCAGTGATTAGGGGGGTTGGGGGGGCCTCTTTTGGATTAAGAGCAGGCTTCCCTGAAATAGCTGTCTTGGGGTTAAGAGGTGAAATATGAGAAGAAGTGAACATCTGAAAAGCAGAAGCCAGAGGAAGAAAGAGCAAGTTCAAAGCTCTGAGGTAGGAACAAAAGAGGGTTGTAAGAAGACCAGGGTGGCCAGATATAAGGAGAACAAGATGAAGTGTGAGCAGGTATGGGAGTCAGGTTAGAAGGATGTGCAGGTTGTAGTAAGGGGTGCAGACTCCATTCTAAGTTAGATGGGCAGCCAGGAGAAGATTCTAAGCAGAGGATCTCACTATCCCCTTCACTTGGGATTTCATGAAAAACTGTACAGAGAGGCCTTGAAGCTGAAAACAAGGAAGAGGGACACACCTAAAAACATAGTGGAGAGAGGAGATCACCTCAACCCTGAGCAGAAAGAGTGGAAAGGTCTTGGGAAAGGGCCGGGAGAAGACAGCAGAGCGGCTGCCTCTTCAGGAAGGGAGAGTCGGTCCACGTGATCTTATTTGCAAAGCAAAAATAGAAACACAGACGTGGAGAACGAACATGGATACCAAGGGGGAAAGTGGGAGGGGTGGGATGAATTGGGAGATTGGGATCAGACACATATGCACGACTGAGAACTATGCGTAAGACAGACAACGAATGAGAACCAACTGCACAGCACAGGGAGCTCTACCCAGTGCTCTGTGGGGACCCAAAGGGGAGAGAAACCCAAACAAGAGCGGGTATATGTATACGTATAGCTGATTCACTTTGCTATACAGCAGAAACTAATACAACATTGTAAAGTAATTGTACTCCGATAAAAATATTTTAATTTAAAAAAATTTTAATTAAAAAAAATATTTTAAGAGAAAGTCTACAGACCTGAGTTCAATCAGTGACCCGAGGTAGCTCTGCATGAGGTGAAAACCTGGTTCGAGAAGGACAGGATGACGCGGCTACTCCGAGAAGCCTGGGTCCAGAGTGGGGAGGAGAGTTTGGAAGAAGAAGCCAGCACTCTGGATGCTGTTTTATTTATTTATTTTTTTTTTTTTGGATGCTGTTTTAGCCCCCTTCTTGGGCCAGGCTCTGACCCAAACACCCTGAATTCTACCCCCCTCAGTTCCAAAGCTCCAGAGTCCCCTTCAGCCTCTTTTAGTTTCCTTTAAAGGGTCAGAATGGGGCTTCCTACATGGCTCAGTGGTCAAGAATCAGCCTGCCAAGGCAGGAGACATGGGTTTGATCCCAGGGTTTGGAAGGTCCCCTAGAGAAGGAAATGCAATCCACTCCAGTATTCTTGCCTGGGAAATCCCATGGATAGAGGAGCCTGGCAGGCTATAGTCCATGGGATCACAGAGTCGGACACAACTGAAGTGACTGAGCATGCACGCATGCAATGGGGTCAGCATAGGAGAGAAACCACTGCAGAGAGAAGTCCAAAGATGCCCCCACATTACCACTGCTCCTTGGCTACCAAAAACACTTTTCCCAAAGGACAGAAGGAATGACAGTGCCCCCCCCAAAACAGCCATTTGCTCTTGATTTAATATCATAAAAGAACGTATGTCTCCACACCTGAACAAGAGCTGTCATAACCACAGTGCTGTAACTAGTTCATGGGTACAGCAGTACTTGACCCATGAGCCTCTTGCAAGACACGCAGCAGCAGAAGGAAGGCAGGCTATGCCTTCAGATAGGCTTGGGTTTGAACACCAAACTTGAAAGCTGTTTGACCTTGGGCAAGTTACCCTGGCTGAGCTCTGGATTCATCTTAAAAGGGGATAAAAACATCAGCTGTTAGAGCTGCCACGTGGAGTGGATGATGTATGCAAACCCTGAGCATGGTACCAGGCACATATGCTGCTGCTGCTGCTAAGTCGCTTCAGTCGTGTCCGACTCTGTGCGACCCCATAGACGGCAGCCCACCAGGTTCCCCCGTCCCTGGGATTCTCCAGGCAAGAACACTGGAGTGGGTTGCCATTTCCTTCTCCAATGCATGAAACTGAAAAGTGAAAGTGAAGTCGCTCAGTCATGTCCAACTCTTCACGACCCCATGGACGGCTGCCTACCAGGCTCCTCCATCCATGGAGTTTTCCAGGTGAGAGTACTGGAGTGGGTGCCAGTGCCTTCTCCGACCAGGCACATATACTAGATCATTAAAGTTGCCTCCCTTTCTTCCAGCTGGGATCATTGGCAGCTCTTTAAGTTAGCCTGTTCTTTTCCTCTTTCTGTAGACATTTTGAGCTGAGCCACATAAAGGTGAAGGGCATAGAGACCTTGGCACTGCTACACAAAACAAGGTTGAAAAATAATTTACTCTGTATGCCTAGCAGCCTGCCCAGCACAGAGGAACTCCGGCAAGCAGTGATGGTCTTTGTTGTTGTCTCCAGCACTGGCGCTGAAGGACTAATACAGAAGCAAGATGTCAGATCACCAAGAGCTCTTCTCCCCACTGAAAACATCTTAAATTTGATCTGATAGTCAAGAAGCCCATCTCTAAGACCCAAACAGAACTTTCTTCATGGGAACAGGCCATTCTGAATTACGCTACTGGCCCCCTTATTTTCTATTTCCCTCACTTCTTAGAACTCTTGAGAAATCTTCCAACCCCTTAATTTGGAAGCTGGAGGCCAGTTTATACAATCTGATCCTGGCAGAGGGAAGGCCACAGAGACTTTTGCCCATCACAAAACGGGGCTGCATTTTTTCTTTCACAGAAGTCAGGCAAGCCACAGGCACTAGACATACAACTTCATAACTCTGTTTGTTCCACTAGGCACTGGGGTTAACTGATCTAGGAAAACAGCTCCTGACAGCCCCTGGGTTTTCCCTGTGTGGGTCCTGAGCAGGTAGGAACCATCAGGCCCTTGTTGAGACCTCCAGTATTACCTGTCAATGCTGAACTAAATCACAGAGGAACAGGTTCAGCAGCTTCACCTTTAAATAAAAGCATCAAGTTAATAACAAACAATGAAAGAAGAAATTGCTGACCAAGTTTGCAATCACAAGAAAGGTACTTGTTCTGCTGCAAAATGAATGCTGGTAAAAGTGCATGAATTTTAAAAGCCAAGTGAAGCTAGTGTCTTGCACAATGGCACAGAAGGGAATTCTTCCTGGATGGATCAAGTAAATGACAGGATCTTATCTCTTTGCAAAAGAAGAGAAGTGTCCATTTTATCACAGTCAAGGTATTTTTTTAAATATTCATTTATTTCACATTCTGTGAATCCGTTATTGACTAGGCTTCAGTATGAGCATGGTAAAGATAAGGTTATAAATGTAACCTGGATTCAGTGCTGAATTTCATCTGGGTATCAATCCTGGGGGATTTTCAGGCATAGCCCGGTTATTGCTGGACTCAGTATACATCTGAGCTCCGGCACCTATTTCTTGAGGAAGAGGGACAGTGAGGAAGTAGGTGAACTATAATCTGGGGCTTTTGTTGAGCCTTCTGGAAAGTCAAGTTCAAGTGCTACCAAGGGGAATGATGGGTCTAACCCACAACAGCCCTCAGAGAATTTGTGGGTTATGAGAGCTCCCCTGGATGCCAACTACAGGGTATTTCTGTACTTCTGTTGCTCCGGTATGACTGCATCCTCCTTCTGGTACTAAATTCCCTTTCCTGTGAGGAACCAACCCCGATACAGCCCCTCCCAACCACCCTCATCAGGAAGCTGTCAAAGACTCATGCCAGACAATCAGTCTTCTCTGGGATTTTGCTGCTAGTGCTGTTTGGGGCGGGGGGGGGCAGGTCACCCTGCTCACAAAACAGGCTTCCCTTCTCTGGTGGGTCAGCAATAAAGAATCTGCCTGCAGTGCAGGAGGCCTATGTTCAATCCCTGGGTCAGAAAGATCCCCTGGAGGGGGGCATGGCAACCCACTCCAGTATTCTTGCTTGGAAAATCCCATGGACAGAGGAGCCTGGCGGGCTACAGTCTGTAGGGTTGCAAAGAGACACGACTGAAGCAACTCAGCATGCACACACACAAGCTACAGGACATGAGTCTAGAGGCAGCAGGTGGCCATTTCACCCCTCACATGGAGGACCCAGTCTAAGAGGTGGGAGAATGGTTCATGGCAGCATTATTTAAGCCTCTGGACCCAAACAGACCTGAAGTCAGATGCACTCCTAGACATGCAAGTTTTGAGAACTAATATCTATCTTGTGTCCTTAAGCAACTTGAGTTCATCACTTACAACCAAAAATACAAAATTGATCATTAAACCATAGAACAGACCCTGGAAGAACTGTTGCAGGAAACTCTGAGTAGTATTTCCCACAGCAATTTGGGAAACCCTTGAGGATCTGTCTTTTGCCAAGTTTGTGTTCAACACCAAGCTGATGCTAAAGATTCCCAATGGGGCACTTCTTGGAGCTGTTCCCTGGGCCTGGTGCTGAACAGAAACCTTTGTGTGACCTGCATCTGAGCTCTAGAATAAGAAACGGAAGGTCCCTATGGAAACAGCAGCTGGGATCACCAGCTCCCAGGGGAAGCCTTCCAATTGGCTCTGCAGTTTTAAGGGAATTCAGAACCATTGACTATAGCAAGAAGGTATGTCTGGCTAGTCCAAGGGAGCCTAGAGGCAAAGACTCTGGAAATAAGCAGAACCCTACAGTTAGCAACAATCTGGAAGCAAAAATCCAGGCACCCCCAAGAACTGGAGTTAAGAGTTGTTGCATGTGAGAGAGAAGATTGAGAAAAGTAGGACAATGGAGTACTGAAGTCAGAGGCCCTGGGTTCAAGTCCCAGTTCTCACATTTGTAAGACATCTGGCCTTAGGAAAGTAGCCATTCTCAGCCTCAAATTAAGGAAGTGGATGGTAATTAAAATCAAAACAAAGGCCTGAGTTGGTTTTTATCTCTCCTATTAGAGTTCTGTACTTTCTGAATTGTGGTAGTTTGTATGTCTGTTTATATGTCTACCCCACTTCCCGCTGTACTCATTTTCTTTATCCATCCTCCTTTTAACTCAGTACATGAAACTCAAAATTATATACATAACAAGTTAGTGAAATTAGACACTCATATCAGCTCACTTCAGTTCAGTCACTCAGTCGTGTCCAACTGTTTGCGACCCCATGAACCGCAGCACGCCAGGCCTCCCTGTCCATCACCAACTCCTGGAGTCCACCCAAACTCATGTCCATTGAGTTGGTGATGTCATCCAACCATCTCATCCTCTGTCATCCCCTTCTCCTCCTGCCTTCAGTCTTTCCCAGCATCAGGGTCTTTTTAAATGAGTCAGCTCTTCACATCAGGTGGCCAAAGTATTGGAGCTTCCACTTCAGCATCAGCCCTTCCAAAGAACACCCAAGACTTATCTCCTTAAGAATGGACTGGTTGGATCTCCTTGCAGTCCAAAGGACTCTCGAGAGTCTTCTCCAACACCACAGTTCAAAAACATCAATTCTTCCGTGCTCAGCTTTCTTTATAGTCCAACTCTCACATCCATACATGACCACTGGAAAAACTATAGCCTTGACTAGACAGACCTTTGTTGTCAAAGTAATGTCTCTCCTTTTTAATATGCTGTCTAGATTGGTCATACTTTCCTTCCAAGGAGTAAGCATCTTTTAATTTCATGGCTGCAGTTACCATTTGTAATTTTGGAGCCCCCAAAAATAAAGTCTGACACTGTTTCCAGTTTCCCCATCTCTTTGCCATGAAGTGATGGGACCGGATTTCATGATCTTAATTTTCTGAATGTTGAGTTTTAAGCCTCTCTTTCACTTTCATCAAGAGGCTCTTTAGTTCTTCTTCACTTTCTGCCATAAGGGTGGTGTCACCTGCATATCTGAGGTTATTGATATTTCTCCTGGCAATCTTGATGCCAGCATGTGCTTCTTCTTCTGCACACAGCACTATTATATAGAACTAGTGAGCAGAACAAAGCTAGTGGAGGTGATGGAATTCCAGTTGAGCTATTTCAAATCCTAAAAGATAATGCTGTGAAAGTGCTGCACTCAATACACCAGCAAATTTGGAAAACTCAGCAGTGGCCACAGGACTGGAAATGGTCAGTTTTCATTCCAATCCCAAAGAAAGGCAATGCCAAAGAGTGTTCAAACTACTGCACAATTGCACTCATCTCACACACTAGCAAAGTAATGCTCAAAATTCTCCAAGCCAGGCTTCAACAGTACATGAACCATGAACTTCCAGATGTTCAAGCTGGATTTAGAAAAGGCAGAGGAACCAGAGACCAAATTGCTAACATCCGTTAGATCATCGAAAAAGCAAGAGAGTTACAGTAAAAGATCTACATCTGCTTTATTGACTATGCCAAAGCCTTTGACTGTGTGGATCACAACAAACTGTGGAAAATTCTTAACAAGACAGGAATACCAGACCACCTGACCTGCCTCCTGAGAACTCTGTATGTAGATCAAGAAGCAACAGTTAGAACCGGACATGGAACAACAGACTGGTTCCAAATAGGGAAAGGGGTACGTGAAGGCTATATATTGTCACTCTGCTTATTTAACTTATATGCAGAGTACATCATGAGAAACGCCAGGCTGGATGAAGCACAAGCTGGAATCAAGATTGCTGGGAGAAATATCAATAACCTCAGATATCCAGATGATGCCACCCTTATGGCAGAAAGCGAAGAACTAAAGAGTCTCTTGATGAAAGTGAAAGAGGCGAGTGAAAAAGTTGGCTTAAAATTCAGCATTTAGAAAACAAAGATTATGGCATCTGGTCCTATCACTTCATGGCAAATAGATGGGGAAACAGTGGAAACAGTGAGACACTTTATTTTGAGGGGTCCAAGATCACCGCAGATGGTGACTACAGCCATGAAATTAAAAGATGCTTGCTCCTTGGAAGAAAAGCTATGACCAACATAGACAGCACATTAAAAAGCAGAGACTACTTTGCCAACAAAGGTCCACCTAGTCAAAGTTATGCTTTTTCCACTAGTCATGTATGGATGTGAGAGTTGGACTATAAAGAAAGCTGAGTGCTGAAGAATTGATGCTTTTGAACTGTGGTGTTGGATAAAAGAGTTCCTTGGACTGCAAGGAGATCCAACCAGTCTATCCTAAAGGAAATCAGTCCTGAATATTCATTGGAAGGACTGATGCTGAAGCTGAAACTACAATACTTTGGCTACCTGATGTAAAAACCTGACTCACTGGAAAAGACCCTGATGCTGGGAAAGATTGAAGGCAGGAGGAGAAGGGGACAAAAGAGGATGAGATGGTTGGATGGCATCACTGATGCAATGGACATGACTTTGAGTAAGCCCTGGGAGTTGGTGTAGGACAGGGAACTGGTGTGTTGCAGGCCATGTGGTGGCAAAGAGTCAGACATGATTGAGCAACTGAACTGAACTGAACAGTAAGCGGAAAGCAAAATCAGAGACCAGGACAGGGACTAAATTACTGGACCTGAATATGCCAGGAAGGATCAAACAGGGGAGGACAAGAGTCCTGGACCCTGGCCTAAGTAACTTAATGCTGTATCCCAAGACACAGAAAGCAAAGCCTTCCTGAGTAGGTCCCATACTTATTCCCTTCTTTAAAGGCAACATGATTTAAATCCTCAGTAGGAGGCATCTCGTAATAATGAACCACCAGCAATGCTCAGTGTCCACTGGAAGGAAACAGCTATTAGAAATACCTGAGAACAGATTAAGGCCCAGATGTCTCTACTGTCCCAGTACTTGTGATCACTGAAGGAGACAGAGGTTAAGTTCCCACTGGGAACGGTTTATACTTTTATATATTCTTTGCTTAGAAGAATGCATCTGTATCTTTTTTCAAAGTCTGAAAAGTGTTATCTAAGATGCTGTAGGTGGCCACTGGAATCAATTTCAGAGATAAGCAATAACACACACTTTAGGTTCTCAGTCAGGGAAAGAGGATTATAAGACATGGAAACCACTAAATAGTCCTGCTTAAGACATGGACTGCACTTTCTAGTTTTAGTAATATAAGTTCAAAACTATATGCTTCCAAAGGTTAAAAGTGACTATATTTCACAAAAGATCTAGGTATTTTATGTTATCTTCCATCCTGTTTCCAAAATTATATCCATCCAAATTATTGAAGCAAATTAACAGTTTTTTATATCTCAAAAGATTTTCTCATAATTTTTCCTCCAGTTCTATTATACGTAAAAGTTCATGATACTCAAATGTCAAAAGGATTGTAATTGATACACTAAACTGGTATCACATCTCAAACATAGATGACTGTCCTTGGTATTTTTCTATTTCCTACTCATATAATGATATATTCATAAAGCACATCTGGGGACAAAAATTATGGTTTCTTTTAAGACAAAGAATCTATTGTTTCTTCTTTTATAAAGCTCAATTCACTTTCTAAAGATAACCCTGAGATTATATTCAATTGACCATGAGCATTAATCAATATCTTATTTGCTCAAATAAAAATACTATTATTATTGGCCAAAGATAGTGATACGAGTTATACAGCAAAGTTAGTAAATGAATCCATAAAGTTAGAAATATAAAAATAAAATGGGGACACCAAACTGTCTCAGCGTGTTTTGAAGACCTGTGAAGATTGTAAAATTAAAATACACAGGGTTGGGAATTCCCTGGCAGTCCAGTAGTTAGGACTTGGCACCTTCACTGCCGTGCCCCAGGTTCAATCCATGGTCAGGGAACTAAGATCCTACAAGCCACACAGTACAGTAAAACAGAACCGAATAAAATAAATACAGAGGGAAGTAGCTGGAATGATTCATGCAGCAATGGTTTAGAATTAGAGACATCAGTATGAATGCATATTTAGCTTAATATAGATACAGACAGAAATACAGAAATACTTGTAGATACATGCGTTGGTATACACAAAACTATATCCTTGTTCTGTCAGCTGAGAGGGCCTGGAAGCAATGACACCCAAGTAGAAATGAACACACCTAAGAATCTTGGTTTCTAATATCATTCTCAAAAAAAAAAAAAATCAGGGCTCCCTGGATAAATGACTGACTCTCAAGATTGGAGCAAGAAATATATAAGATGATCCTGGAGTATCTTATTGTGCCAGAAAGTAAGAAAGTCCTTTAAAAAATGAAAGAAAGAAAACTAGAGTGATGAGATTATACCGAAGGGACCCAGAAATCAACTAAAAGAGCTTCCAATGGCTAGAGCTAGAACAATTTGAGCACAAAAAGTACTGGGTTATAGTCAAAGGACAAATAAATATCCATGAGTCTATTCTCACATATAAGTAAATAAATAAATGCTTCAATAACTATGCCTGCCCTCCAGAAATGTATTTTAATAGGTCTGAAGTGAAACCTAAGCCTAAGTTTTACTTTACTTTTAATTCCATGAGGTATTCTAATTTGCATCCAGGCAGATAACCATTGGAATAGATGACTCTTGAGGTTCCATCCAGTCCTCAAAATCTGCCATCTTTAATTTTCTTTAGTAGGAACCTTCAAGCCAAATATTTAGTAGGAACTCATCTCACCAGAATGACATTTATATACTTGCATTTTTTAATCTAATGCTGGAATACCAGACCACCTGACCTGCCTCTTGAGAAACCTGCATGCAGGTCAGGAAGCAACAGTTAGAACTGGACATGGAACAATAGACTGGTTCCAAATTGGGAAAGGAATATGTCAAGGCTGTATATTGTCACCCTGCTTAACTTCTATGCAGAGTACAACATGAGAAATGCCAGGCTGGATGAAGCACAAGCTGGAATCAACATTGCTGGGAGAAATATCAATAACCTCGGATTTGCAGATGACACCACCCTTATGGCAGAAAGTGAAGAAGAACTAAAAAATAAAAAGCCTCTTGATGAAAGTGAAAGAGGAGAGTGAAAAAGTTGGCTTAAAGCTCAACATTCAGAAAACTAAGATCATGGCATCCAGTCCCATCACTTCATAGCAAATAGATGGGGAAACAGTGGCTGACTTTATTTTTCTGGGCTCCAAAATCACTGCAAATGGTGATTGCATCCATGAGATTAAAAGACATTTACTCCTTGGAAGGAAAGTTATGACCAACCTAGATAGCATATTAAAAAGGAGAGACATTACTTTGACAACAAAGGTCCATCTAGTCAAGACTATGGTTTTTCCAGTGGTCATGTATGGATGTGAGAGTTGGACTATAAAAAAGGCTGAGTGCCGAAGAATTGATGCTTTTGAACTGTGGTGTTGGAGAAGACTCTTGAGAGTCCCTTGGACTGCAAGGAGAGCCAACCAGTCCATCCTAAAGGAGATCAGTCCTGGGTGTTCATTGGAAGGACTGATGTTGAAGCTGAAGCTCCAAAACTTTGGCCACCTGATGCGAAGAGCTGACTCATTTGAAAAGACCCTGATCCTGGGAAAGATTGAGGGCAGCAGGAGAAGGGGACGACAGGGGATGAGATGGTTGGATGGCATCACCGACTCAATCGACATGGGTTTGAGTGGACTCCAGGAGTTGGTGATGGACAGGGAGGCCTGGTATGCTGCAGTTCATGGGGTCACAAAGGGTCGGACATGACTGAGTGACTGAATTGAACTGAACATAATAAATTACCCAAAAACTTTTCCTTGAATTTGTCTAAATTTTTGGTCCTCAAACCTTTTTAACTCAAAAGTACTGAGGACTCCAAAGATCTTTTGCTTATGTGGCTTATATTCACTGATATTTAGTGCATTATAGATCAAAACAGAGATATTTTGTAAATATTTACTTGATTTAAAATAACAGTAAAAAATCCATTACATGTTAGCAGAAATAATATATACTTAAATGAAAGTAACTATATTTTACAAAACAACATAATTAGGGAGAAGAGTGGCATTGTTTTTCACTTTTGCAAACTTCTTAAATTACTGACTTAAAAGAAAACACCAGGTTCTACTACCTGTGTCTGAATTCAACCTGTGGCAATATGTTGCTTTCATTAAAAAAAAAAATCTAATCTCACACAAATAATTAGAAACAGGAGAAATATTATAATAGTCCTTTCATGTCCCCGTGGATTTCTTTCCTGATACCACGTCAAACTTGACAGCTGATAGTTTCTTAAAGGTTAACTGCAAAGTGTAATCTGATATCATATCAATGACCTTTTCACATTCTGCTATATTAAAATTAATTGATCTGTACTACAGTTGAATGGATATTTTGTCTATACATGATTTTGCCATTTCATGCTTTGGTGATTTGGAAAATAGTTCACAGAGTAATATGGATATTACAAATGTTACCATATTTAATCATAAAATATCAAAATTACATTTGTTAACATCTTCCCTGATCCCATCAGAAAAGTGTTAAAGTGTGGGGAAACTGGCAAGATCATGAGAGATACAAGTTGTCCCAACTTTCACCTTTTGCTTGAAAACTGAAATTTTATCACTGACAGCAAATCCAGTCAGATGTTTTCCTTTAAGAAACAAACTCCCTTGGTTCATTTTTGAGCAAATATGTAACAAATGCCCAAGTCTGAAAAACTAGTTTTGCCCATCTGCTATTTCTTTCAATTAAAAATGGTGTTTCCTGAATGCAGAAGCTCAGCTCACAACTCCAGCAACCAGGCACAGGATTCCTCCTGGGACAACCATCCTACTTTGATAGAACAGCTGAAGGGTGCTCCTCCCATTTCATCAATCTGGGCGCTGGACTTTGTTCAGTGTTCTGCCTATGTCATACAGTCTTTTGCCCTTAGGAATTCTGAGGCCATAGTTTGTTCTTCAGTTAGTTCTCAAATCATACAGACTGTGTGCATTCTTTTGTCTAAATCACCCACAATAAGCATATATAGGAGAATTTTAAGAGGCTTCTCAAAATAAAGCCTTTCTCAGTACATTATATCTGTTGTTTTCATATACGAAGTAGAGCTTTTATTAAAGTTGTAGTGTTTGTATCATCAAGGAGAAATGAGCGTTCTTCTGATGATGATCCCAAAATTACTGTGAACATGGGACAGGCCTCAGAATAACTAGAAATTCCTAGTGTTTCAGTGGCTTCAGTAAACCAAGGCAAATACAATTTATACCTTCTCTAGCCTCTACAATTTACCGCATGCCTTCAAGTTTGCCTCTTACAATTTAGCCTGCATTCCGGTATGACACAACATGGCACTAGTGGCGAAGACTCTGCCTGCCAGTGCAGGAGACACGAAAGACGCAGGTTCGATCCCTGCGTCGGGAAGATCCCCTGGAGAAGGAAATGGCAATCCATTCCAGTACTCTTGCCTGGAAAATTCCATGGACAGAGGAGACCGGCAGACTACAGTCCATGAAGCCGCAAAGAGTCGGACACGACTGAGTGACTGAGCACACACACGTACACATAGAAGTACTCCGTTAATATCCAATATATATAAAAAACTGATACAACTCAACAGCGACAGATTTTTAATGTGCAGAAGAGCTAAATAGACTTTTTTTTTCCTGAAGAAGACATACAGATACCAGCAAGCACATGAAAAGATGCTCAACATCACTAATTATCAGGAAAATGCAAAGCAAAACAATAAGATATCATCATATGCCCATTAGAATAGCTATTATCAACATGGATGGGCCGTGAGGGTGTTATGCTAAGTGAACTAAGTCAGACAGGGAAAAACAAATACCAGATGATTTCACTCATATGTGGAACACAAATAGGTAAATAAACAAATAAATAATCAAATAAAAACAGACAGCAGACACAGAAAACAGAGTAATGTTTACCGGAGGTAAAAGGGGTTGGGGGAGCACAAAATGGGTAAAGGGGGTCAAGTTTCTGGGGACTAAACTTTTGGTGACGAGCAAACTGTACTGTGTTCTGAAGTCAAAATATAATGTCAGACACGTGACACTTATTGTTCAATGGCTCAGCCATGTCCATTTGCAACCCCATAGACTGCAACACGCCAGGCTCCCCTGGCTTACATAATGAGACTTACATACTTTTATAAACCAAAAGAACTATTTTCCTTCTTCTGTATTTACTTCCAGTCAATGTGCACATCCTTTTACCTTTCAGAAAACTTTACCATTTCATTCTGGGGAACTGAATTCTAAGGCAGTGGAGGACAGAGAGAGTTAACGGTAACTATATTAACAAGAAAGCTGATGGCTTTCTTCATATCTTTAGACAATTTCTCCTGGAAGTTCAGAGGAAGGAGAGGAAATTGGGGGGTGCTAATGTTTCTCTCGCATGATACCATGTTTGAGTTTTTATTTATTTGGTAATATGGAACACTGTTTCTTCTAATGGCCCTCTGCTTGCAAATATTTACAGAGATCTTTATTCATAGATTTTCAGTCCTGTTTTTGTCCTTATTTCAAAGGTCAGTTGTTTTGCCTTGAGATCTAGAAATCTATTTTCATTTCCAGCTTATTTACTCTCCATATATTTTAAATTGGCAATTTTCCATTCCAATTTACTTATTTATGACTAAAACCTCTATTTCAGGTCTAAATCTACTTACAAAAAGAGAGGACAAGACTCCCTTTACTGAAGCAGCTAGGACTAGCCAGAATACTGCTTAAAACTTTCCGAGGGTCTATTTTCTAAGTCTCCTATTGATTCATCTTCATTTTGTTTGCAATTTTGAATCTTTGTCCAATCTTCTCTTTGGGAAAGACTTCCAAAATAGCTTAATGGAATACACTATCTTTCTTACCCTCTCAAGGCAATTATTAAATTATGGACCACTGGGCTGTTTAAACTCTCTTTGTCTTTCTCATCCTGTGCTTTTAACCATTTTCCCCTATCTGAAGGGGCTAGCAATCAAATGAACTAGTTGATACAGATTTGATAGTCCAGAACAATAAATATCTAATAAAATCTCAAGCTCTGCAGTAAATTTCTGTCCATCTCACTGAGGTTTAAATTTTTTTTAACTAGTGTCCTTTACTCAATTCTAGACCATTGGCTTAAATTCAGCTTCCATGCTGCAATCTTTCACTTTAGATATTTATAGTGTGATAAAAAGGGCATGTTCTTTTATTAAGAAAACCTTGAAGAAAGGAAAATTCATTTAGGAGGTCAGAGAAAGGAACAGAAGGAAGAGAAGAGCTGTAAAGCGGGTGATGAAGACAACACAGAGATGGGAGAGGCAAGAAGAGTGGGTTCCATGTGGCCTGAATGATAGTGAACTAGAGTGTTTTTTTAGAGAAAATACCTTAGAGTCAGCATTTTGTTCTGTGGGTTCCTTGGCTTAACAGTTTTAAAGAAGCTGGCATCGAACCTTTGAATGTTATTATTTCCTAATTTTTCGAGAATTCTTCTTTAGCGTGTTAATTTTGACATGTCAAAAGTTTTCCCAAATGGGCATTGTTATTCTAAATCAAAATACATTTGCCACCTACAAAGGTAAGTGCAAAAGTGAGGATTACAGAGCAACTTCACGTAGGAAAGAGTTCTTGAGAAGAGTGAAACACCGACGCAGATTAACTAGAAAGAGATCACGCAGTAGAATCCCAGATAATTACTGACTCCACCCATGAGTGAAACAACACAACCTCCGGTTGACTTGACAGTGTCTTTATGAGGACTCTGAAGGGGATAGAAGGCTAAGTATTAATATAATCCACCAAGTCTGCATGAATTGGCTACAGATCAAACAGATGTCCAACCAATTGTCTTCTAGGTGGGTTTGGATTGAACAGGAAATTTATTGAGCCTGCACCTACACCTATTCTCTGTGGAGTACTTTTTCATGTATTCAACAGGCACAAGGTGATCCAGGAAGTAACAAAAACACCATAGACATTACTGCACAAATAGTCAAACAATTGCAAAAGCGAAGTGATCCGTGGAATTCTCCAGTAGGTTAATGGCAAAAATATTTACCAAGCAGTACAACTGCAAACCAAAACCTCTAATGACTGTATACATATACTTAAAAAAAAAAAAATTTGCGTGCCTACAAACCAAAAGGTCTAATTTCCTTAAAATAATTTTGTTAAATAAATTCTAAGATACAAAGCACAGAATATGAAAATAAACTCAGCAGCCAAAGTCACTGAAATAAGCCAGAAACGGTTTGGTTACAAACCCTGGGATAATAAAATAAGCAACAAGAACACTAAAATCTGTTGGAAGCCAAATCATTGTAGAGACAGACTTACTTGGCAGCAAAGACAAATGACAAATAATATTTGTACCAAGTTGCCCAAAAGACATGTCCTAGGCCCAAGGAACCCATGCAATGCTACAAGTGAAAGCCTTAGAAATTGTTTTGGTGGAACATGTGAAAGGATGAGACTCATCACTTAAAATATGAATTCAAAATGCTGAATTTAGCACCTGCTTAAATAAGGGGGAGATCCCACAAAACTTCATTGAGCAAAGCCAACTGCTATCTACAAGATTTAGGGGGAAAGGCAGGAGGGAGTGGGAAGATGTCAGCCTTAGAAATGTTTCTGTGCTAGCTGCAAAAACAGTGGGAACAGTGACAGACTTTATTTTCTTGGGCTCCAAAATCACTGCAGATGGTGACTGCAGCCATGAAATTAAAAGACACTTGCTCCTTGGAAAAAAAGCTATGACAAACCTAGACAGCATACTAAAAATGGAGACATTACTTTGCCTACAAAAGGTCCATCTAGTCAAAACTATGGTTTTACCAGTGGTCATGTATGGATGTGAGAGTTGGACTGTGAAGAAAGCTGAGTGCCGAAGAATTGATGCTTTTGAACTGTGGTGTTGGAGAAGACTCTTGAGAGTCCCTTGGACTGCAAGGAGATCCAACCAGTCCATCCTAAAGATCAGTCCTGAATATTCATTGGAAGGACTGATGCTGAAACTGAGGCTCCAATACTTTGGCCACCTGATGTGAAGAACCAACTCATTAGAAAAGACCCTGATGCTGGAAAAGATTGAAGGCAGGGAGACAAGGGGACGACAGAGAATGAGATGGTTGGATGGCATCACCGACTCAATGCACATGAATCTGAGCAAGCTCCAGGAGTTGGTGATGGAAAGGGAAGCCTGGCATGCTGTAGTCCATGGGGTCACGAAGAGTCGGACACGACTGAGAGACTGAACTGACTGAAGAGTATGCTCACTGGAGCAGGTCTACTGCCAGCTGACTAACTTTCATTACACAATATATTATACACAATATATTATACACAATAATTACAGCCTGAGTGGCTGGCTTTCAGAGTTCTGCTCACTGAAGCAGGCTGTCATTGACTGACCTAAAGTCAGTTCAGGTGTTTACTGGTTGAAAGTGAAAGTGTTAGTCACTCAGTGGTGTCCTACTCCTTGAGAACCCATGGACTGTAGCCTGTCAGGTTCCTCTGAAAATGGAATTCTCCAGGCAAGAATGCTGGAGTGGGTAGCCATTCCCTTCTCCAGGGGATCTTCCCAATCCAGGGATCAAACTCCGGTCTCCTGCATTGCAGACAGATTTTTTTTTACCATCTGAGCCACCAAGGGAGTCCCATTTACTGGTTCAGTTCAGTTCAGTCGCTCAATTGTGTTCAACTCTTTGCAGCCCCATGAACTGCAGCACACCAGGCTTCCCTGTCCATCATCAACTCCTGGAGCTTACTCAAACTCATGTCCATTGCGTCAGTGATGCCATCCAACCATCATGCTCTGTCGTCCCCTCCTCCTCCCACCTTCAATCATTCCCAGCATCAGAGTCTTTTCAAATGAGTCAGTTCTTCACATCAGGTGGCCAAAGTATTGGAGTTTCAGCCTCAGCATCAGTCCTCCCAGTGAATATTCAGGATTGATTTCCTTTAAAATGTACTGGGTGGATCTCCTGACCATCCAAGGGACTCTCAAGAGTCTTCTCCAACACCACAGTTCAAAAACATCAATTCTTCTGCACTCAGCTTTCTTTATAGTCTAACTCTCACATCCATACATGACTACTCGAAAAACCATGGCTCTGACTAAATCTAATTAAAGGGTTATTTCCCTTTAATTCTTTGTGGACTTTTGTTGGCAAAGTAATGTCTCTGCTTTTCAATATCCTCTCTAGGTTGGTCATAACTTTTCTTCCAAGGAGCAAGTGTCTTTTAATTTCATAGCTTCAGTCACCATCTCCAGTGACTTTGGAGCCCAAAAAATAAAGTCTGACACTGTTTCCACTGTTTCCCCATCTATTTCCCATGAAGTGATGGGACCAAATGCCATGATCTTAGTTTTCTGAATGTTGAGCTTTAAGCCAACTTTTTCACTCTCCTCTTTCATCAAGAGGCTTTTTAGTTCTTCTTCACTTTCTGCCATAAGGGTGGTGTCATCTGCATATCTGAGGTTATTGATATTTCTCCCAGCAACCTTGATTCCAGCTTGTGCTTCATCCAGCCCAGCATTTCACATGATGTACTCTGCATATAAGTTAAATAAGCAGGGTGACAATATACAACGTTGACGTACTCCTTTCCTGATTTGGAACCAGTCTGTTGTTCCATGTCCATTTCTAACTGTTGCTTCTTGACCTGCATACAGATTTCTCAGGAGGCAGGTCAGGTGGTCTGGTATTCCCAACTCTTTTAAGAATTTTCCAGTTTGTTGTGATCCACACAGTCAAAGGCTCTTACTGGTTACCAACCTATAAAACATCTGTCTCTTTTTAAGCGTATGAAGAGTTTTCATTCTCAATCTCTTCCATAACCTCTTGGTTAGGTTCACAAAGAATTAAAGGGAAATAACATTATAAACTCAGATTATACCATCTCTTCGCCTGTGTCTGTGACTGTACACTGTTTCCAAAGGAAATGGTACAGACGTGGCCACGTTTGTTTCCTATAGAAGCAGGCTGTTTGCTTATTATTCCTATGATCTCCAGATTCCAGATTGATTAATAATTTCTCTTTGCTTTTTACTATGGTCCTGTGCACAACTGATGATAAAATAGGTAGCTTTTGTTTTCCAGATTCAGTCTTCTAGTTCATTTTTCAAAGGAAAAATTTGTAATCTTTTCAGGCCCCCTGGACTCCTGCTGCTCATCTTCACTTCTTTTTTTTTTTTTTAAGTTTCAGAAATTTATTTATTTACTTATTTATTTATTTTTACTTTACAATTCTGTATTGGTTTTGGCATACATTGACATGAATCCACCACGGGTGTACATGTGTTCCCAAACATGAACCCCCCTCCCACCCCCCTCCCCACACCTCTACATTTCGGAGCTGAGCCAATGAAAATACGAGTCAATCAGTTCTGCTAATGTGAACACGCCCAACTTTTCAAAATGGGCATTTGCTGGATGGGAAGTGTGTAGGCTGCATTGTTTCCAAAGCCAAGGGCATTGCAGAGACATTAAGTACTTAAATAATTCAGAGGTAAGAGTAACACTGTGTCCTAGGGAATCAGGAAAGCCTTCACAGAGGAGATGGACTTGATCTGGCTTTAAAAAATCCATTAGTATTTTAATAGGCAGAGAGGAGGACATATTCAACATGGATGACAGAGTACTCTAAGAGTCAAGACAGAAAATGTTTTATATATTTAAAGGTAATGTGCAAAAAGTTGTAAGAGACCATTCAGTTCAGTTCAGTTCAGTTCAGTTCAGTTCAGTTCAGTCACTCAGTCATGTCCGACTCTTTGCGACCTCATGAATCACAGCACGCCAGGCCTCCCTGTCCATCACCAACTCCCGGAGTTCACTCAGATTCATGTCCATCGAATCAGTGATGCCATCCAGCCATCTCATCCTCTGTCCTCCCCTTCTCCTCCTGCCCCCAATCCCTCTCCGCATCAGCGTCCTTTCCAATGAATCAACTCTTCGCATGAGGTGGCCAGAGTACTGGAGTTTCAGCTTTAGCATCATTCCTTCCAAAGAAATCCCAGGGCTGATTTCCTTCAGAATAGCTACAACCAAATGAGATGGCCAAGCTATGAATGCATACCAAACTAAATTTTAACACCAGTTAATGACCAGCCATTTGGAGGAGAAAAGATACCCACGGCTGCTCTCCTCACTGGCTGAGCAACAGGAAGAGGATAAACCCTACAAGGGTGGGAGTGAAGAGGACCCAACCAAACCTCAAATGAACTAATGGCGCGTGTGAACTGCAAGGACAGATGGGGACTCCAGGAGTCCTGACCCCAGAGCGGGCTTGCTTCTCCCAGCCCGTTCTTTCCCACAGGTCCTCACAGAGTGCTCAGGGCTGCGAACTGTAGCTGGGGACCAACCAGAAACGAGAGATATTTCTCCCAAGGCACACAGAGCCTCCTCCTGCAGCAGGGCCAAGTCTGAAAAGGTGGGAAGGAGAGCAGGCTAGCTGAGAGGCAGCAATTCCTTTGAGGAAGAGACATAGGGCTCTTAGCTGGAAAGAGCTGAGAGAAACCTCCCTAGAGCATTCTGGAAAGCAGAGAAATCTCCTGAGGTGCAAAATGCATAGGGGAGGATTAGAGAACAAAGGAGACTATCTAGAAATCCAAAAGGCGAGGCATAGACTGCAAAGAGAGCACTCCTACCACTAGGAAAACAATCAGTTCAGCCATAACACCAGTCAATCCTAAAGGAAATCAACCCTGAGCATTCACTGGAAGGACTAATGCTGAAGCTGAAACTCCAATACTTCGGCCAACTGATGCAAAGGCTAACTCACTGGAAAAGACCCTGATGCTCGGAAATATTGAGGGCAAGAGGAGAAGAGGACAAATAACAAAGTCCAAAGAAACCACAGACAACATAAAAACAGTTTTAAGATTTTTGTCATCTTTTGCGTATTGTTTTTCTTCCCTTTAACTTAGGTCGGCTTCTTTATTTTGTATATTTGAAGATTTTAAAAAGCAAACATTTCTAACAAGCCAAGGCAAATTATGTATTCTAGACCCAAATTATCTAACTGTGATGTTGGAGAAGACTCTTGAGAGTCCCTTGGCCTGCAAGGAGATCCAACCAGTCCATCCTGAAGGAGATCAGTCCTGTATAGTCATTAGAAGGACTGATGCTGAAGCTGAAAGTCCAATACTTTGGCCACCTGATTTGAAGAACTGACTGACTGGAAAAGACTCTGATGCTGGGAAAGATTGAAGGCAGGAGGAGAAGGGGACGACAGAGCATGAGATGGTTGGATGGCATCACCGACACAATGGACATGAGTTTGAGTAAGCTCCGGGAGTTGGTGATGGACAGGGAAGCCTGGTGTGCTGCAGTCCATGGGGTCGCAAAGAGTCAGACATGACTGAGCGACTGAACTGAACTGATCTGACAAATTATAAATTTTTACAAGTTTCAGAGTAAAAATACTTATACAATAAAGCCTCTATATCTGAGTTCCTGTAATGAAACAAGGACATGCCCAATCCCTACACTCTAGCTGACATTTACAAGGAATTGATGACTTATGTTTTAACACATAAAGTAGCTCTTAACTTTTATTGAAAACTCTTAATTCTTTACATGATACATTGGCAGTCACTTTACCAGCAGTTATCATTCAAACCAACTCTTAAATACATAAGTGTATTATCATATGCAAATACTTCCCCTGTTTCATTAATGACTAACATGCAAAAATAAAAGTTTTCCACTTGATTGTATTTGTTAATCAAGGATAAGTTAGAGAACAAGATGGTCAACCTTTGTCCTGGTTTTCAGAGGAGAAAATCATGACTTAAGCAGTAGTTAAATTCACTGAGTATGCCAAAGCTCAATTAACTGACACCATTACGTGAAGATCAAGCTTTACTTCATTAAACTCCAACTTACTGATGGTAATATTTCAAGCCTATGATTCTTGTGTCTTCCTCGCCTGAAGGCCTTTGGAGGTTTTAAAAGTACCAACCCCATGCTGATTAGTCAGATTTTTCATTCAGAATTCATAAAGATAGGTTATATTTAACTTTACACATTTCTTTGCATCTGCTATTCCTAAAAGAGATTTTGTTTTCTATCCATCCTAAGAAAAAGCCTGAGGAAAAGTGTGACACAAACACATACAAAAAAATTAAAACCTCCTTACGAGACCAATGGAGAAGGAAACGGCAACCCACTCCAGTATGCTTGCCTGGAGTATCCCAGGGAAGTAGGAGCCTGGTGGGCTGCCCTCCATGGGGTCAGACAGAGTCAGACATGACTGGAGCGACTTAGCAGCAGCAGCAAGAGACCAAACTGGGACTTCTTGCCAGTCCAGAGGTTAAGACTCTGTGGTCCCAACACGGGGCATGAGTTCGATCCCTAGTCAGGGAACTAAGATCCTGCATGCTGCAAGGCTGAGTCAAATAAATAAATAAATATAAAGGCAAAGAAAAGAGACCAAACTAGCCTTATTTTATGAATTACAATATAGAAGCAATTTCCCCAATAATTTGATAATTATAATTGGAAGGAAGTAGGAAAAAAAACTTTAAATATCTCAAAAAATAAGTTCTCAAAATAATTTACAAAATCAAAATAATTTCACCAACCATTCCCAGACTTACTTACTAGCACTGTGAAATGTCTTTTATTATTCCATTTTGTTTCATGCCCTGCATCAGACCTCTCCTCTCATTTGCCTTCACAAGTGCAACCCTGGCAGCCACTTGCTTAGAAAACACTTTCTCTCTGGCTGTAGATCGGGCTTCCCTGGTGGCACCCAGTGGTAAGGAACCCTCCTGCCCATGCAGGAGGTGCTGGAGACACGGGTTCAATCCCTGGGTAGGGAGGATCCTGGAGGGGGACATGACAACCCATTCCAGTATCCTTGCCTGGAAAACCCCATGGACAGAGGAGTCTGGAGGGCTACAGTTCATGAGATCACAAAGAGTCAGACACGACTAAGTGACTTAGCACGCACGCTGGCTGTAGATACTCTCATTCTGATGGCTTCCATGGATGACTGTCAGCATTCTCTCTACCGGAGAGAATGGGGAAGGTAACAGACTCCAAACCGTTTTCCCCTACTGTCTGTCCCCCTGGGCTGCCACTTAATAAGAATATCACACACAGAATGCAGTGACATAAATTTTCCTTGGACATTATGAAACTGAAGCTTACGCAGGGAATCCCAGAGGCTCTCTGAAATGACCCAGGAGTGGAATGGGGGAAAAGGAAGGAGGAGCTTACAGAGAGACAGACAATAGAGAGACTGAAATAGAGAGAACCAGACAGCAGAGGAAAGAGAATGGTCAATCTCATGAAAACCAGACCCCCAGGGGACTTCCCTGATGGTTCAGTAGCTAAGACTTTGTGCTCCCAATGCAGGAGTGCCCAGGATCTATCCCTGGCCCAGGAACTAGGTCCCATATGCTGCAGCTAAGAGTTCATATGCAGCAACTAAAGATATTGCATGACCCAAGTAAATAAATAAATAAAATATTTTTAAAAATCAGACCACCTAAGTATTCTGAAATCTAAACTAAAGGATAACATATGCTTAGGTAAAGAGATGTTTCCTTACATTTTTTTCCATTTCCAGATGTTTACCTAGTGTCCATATTTCATGAAAACTATAATCTAACATGCTTTTAAGGGAGGGCTTTGCTGAGTTATCAGCAGCCAAATATCAAAAACTTCCTCCTCCTCCTCTCAACAGTCAACCTTCACCAACATTTCATGTTTTATTCTATCCAGGAAAGAGAAGGGGAGGGTACCACTCAAGAGGGTCCACACGTCAACTAAAACTTTCCTGACTTCCACAAGCCCTGAGAGACTAACCGCCCCACAGTCTCCACCTCACTCGTCTTGAGACCCATCAGTTTGCCCCAGGGCTTGCTAGTCTTCCTTACCCTTCATTTCCCTTCCCCTAAGTGTATAATCCTGCAGCTATGATTTAAGGAAGATTCTTTCTTGGTTCCAGACTTTCCAAGGATGGAGAGTGTGGGGAGCAACAAAGAAAAGCAGAGAACCCACGAGTGTAGCTGGCAATAGACCAGTCCTAAGGATAGCGTCACCTACAGAATCTCCTATTGCCATACCACTTCTTCAGTTAAGAATCTGGCTAGGAGACTTCCCTGGTGGTACGATGGATGGGAATCCACCTGCCAAAGCAGGAGACCCATGTTTGATCTCTGCTCCTGGAACAGCCCACGTGCCACAGAGCAACTAAGCCCATGCATCACAACTACTACTAAGCCCAAGTGCCCCCGAGCCCGTGCTCCCCAACAAGGGACGCCGTGCTGCTGCAACTAGATAAAGCTCACGCACAGCGACGAAGGCTCAGCACAAGCAAAAACCAAAATAACAATAATCCAGCTAGGTCAGTTGACACTAAGTGCTGAAGATGGATCTTATAAAATGAGGGGATTAAACCAAAGCTGTAATATTTTGACAGTCTAGAATGCTGTTCTCTCCATGTCCTACAGCCCCGAGTTTGGCATTTACTGTAGGGTTGCCAAATTTAACAAATAAAAACACAGAACACCCAGTTAAATTAGACCTACAGGTAAATGATAATTATTATTAGTGTAAATATATCCCATGCAATATTTGGGATATACTTAGAAAATTCTTTATTGTTTACATGAAAATTTGCCTGGAAGTCCTACATTTTATCTGGAAACCATAAATTAGTGGATAAATCATAAAGAATCATTCATATAGGCCACCACTTACTGAGCACTGACCTGACTAGGACCTCAGATATGTAAGACTTATCTTATTTGATTCTAATAGCATGGGGTTGCAAACAGTCGGACACGACTGAGCAACTGAACTGAACTGAACTGAATAGCTTTATGAAGGAGGTAAATACAGAGGCTTCTAGAAGTGAAGCACTGAGCTGGAGAGCAGTGAATGCTAGGACAGGAGTCCAGGTCTGGATGACTACATGCAATTTATAGGCTATTATTTACAAATTATTGCAATGTTGAAAATGCATCAAACAGTTTTTGAATAACATGCACAGAACTCTACTTGTCTTTGAGGAGGAAACTTTTGAATCCAGAGGTGAGAGACAGCATTATTTTTCACTGCTTTTATCTGTACCGTTTGTATTTTTTTTAATAATCTATATGCATAATGTACATAATTATTTTCATTTAAGTAAAATTAACCCCCAAAGATTGTTACAATATACAACTTTGATAAATAGACCTTTATCAACCTTAGTATTTTTTTCAATAGTAGTAGCAATATTTATTATTACAAATATGTTGACTTTACTTCTTTTTTGTTGGAGGTAGATTCCTACTTCAGAGCAGTTTTTAGTTGCTCGCAGACTGTTAACACAGTCTCACTCTGCCATTCAAGAACCCTTGCCAACCCGTGGCTGATTCATGTCGATGTATGGCAAAAACCACCACAATATTGTAAAATAATTATCCTCCAATAAAAATTAATTAATTAAAAAAAAAAGAACCCTAGCCAGTTACATAAGGAGGAAATGCCCGTGAAGCCTGAGATGCAGCGTTTCCCAGGAGCTCCACTGCCTGCATTTCTCCCTAAGGCAGTAAGCAGATCTTGCCTGGAAGAATAAGTTACCCCAGGGAGTGCGCCAAGGCAAAAGCAGGGAGCCCCTCCCCTGCAACCCAGACCCACTGGGCAGAGCCTTTGATCTTCCACTACTGACTAAAGGGGCTCCCGTTAGAGGTGCCAAATGTCAGGTGTCACATCCCTCCAGTCCTAATGGCCACAGTACCCAGTGGATTCAGCTCCACATTTTTAAAGAGGAAAAGATATGTCCATGAAAAAGGAAAGTTATAGTGACAAAGTTTTCTCCTAAGTGGACTTCAGTCCCTCATTGCTAGTTATCTCAGACATACATTTCTGTAGTTGGAGAAGAAATACTCACCTTTTTGAAAATTCTCTGCTTGCAACCCTTACCTCCTAACTGGTAAGGGTTGAATTGAATTGAACTCTTCAACTGAAAAGAATTGAAGTCCCACTTCACTTCTTAAAAACCAGGTTGTCAAGATTGCGAGGGGCCATGGATAAAGGGAAATGAGCATGCTTAAGGCATTTAGGTAGGTGTTCCTTGGAGCATAGTCTGTGATGCCTTTGCATCTGCCTCACACAATTAGCAGCTACTGCGCCTGCCCGCACAGGCGGGAGGCAGGCTCTCATTGCTCCAGGCGCTTGCAAACACCAGCCACAGAGGAGGCACCACAAGCGAGCTTCCATCAGAGTTAACTGATAAAAATTAAATCCCATTAATAAAAAAGGGAATATTCAATGCCCACCAAAGTACCAAATGGCAAAATGACAGTAAGCTCTTCATGTATATCAGAGTTTAGAATACAAAGTGTGCAAGGGAGAAAAAGGGAGGAAGTTAGTGCCTTCTTCAAGGACAATGGAAATTGTGTGAAAAGCAGAGACAAATGGACCAAACTGCTCTCCATTAACATCCAAGCCAGTCTCACAATGTCAGAAGCGCCATTCAGGTAACAGGAGACCTGGTTTCTCTCCCAGCTCTGCCATTGCCTCCCTGGAAGTACTGGGATTGAGCAGAGGAAAGGAACTCATAGTGTGTTAGTCGCTCAGTCCTGTACAACTCTTTGTGACCCCATGGACTGTAGCCGGCCCGGTTCCTCTGCCCATGGGATTTCCCAGGCAAGAATACTGGAATGGGTTGCCATTTCCTTCTCCAGGGGATCTTCCTGACCCAGGGATGGAGCCTGGCTCTCTTGCACTGCAGGTAGATTCTTTACCATCTGAGCCATCAGGGATATGTAAATTTGTGATTCTCCCAAGTCCAGTCCTCCTCATCCTGCTTTATGCTTTTCATAGGATTTGCCATCAGCCAGCATATTACATGTTCACTTGTAACCTGTCTCTCTCCAGGCGCTGTTAAGCCCCAGCAGAATAAAAGCTTTCTTTAGCTTTCTTCACAATCCCCAACTGCTAGCACACAGTGGTGGTGGTTTAGTCGCTAAGTTGTGTCCGACTCTCATCCTTTCACTCACTGAGCACTCATCAGGCACCTGGGGATTCTGCTGATGGATTTGCATGCTGCTTATTTAACTTATATGCAGAGTACATCATGAGAAACGCTGGGCTGGAAGAAACACAAGCTGGAATCAAGATTGCCGGAAGAAATATTAATCACCTCAGATATGCAGATGACACCACCCTTATGGCAGAAAGTGAAGAGAAACTAAAAAGCCTCTTGATGAAAGTGAAAGAGGAGAGTGAAAATGTTGGCTTAAAGCTCAACATTCAGAAAACAAAGATCATGGCATCTGGTCCCATCACTTCATGGGAAATAGATGGGGAAACAGTGGAAACAGTGTCAGACTTCATCTTTTTGGGCTCCAAAATCACTGCAGATGGTGACTGTAGACATGAAATTAAAAGACACTTACTCCTTGGAAGAAAAGTTATGACCAACCTAGATAGCATATTCCAAAGCAGAGACATTACTTTGCCAACAAAGGTCTGTTTAGTCAAGGCTATGGTTTTTCCAGTGGTCATGTATGGATGCGAGAGTTGGACTGTGAATAAAGCTGAGTGCCGAAGAATTGATGCTTTTGAACTGTGATGTTGGAGAAGACTCTTGAGAGTCCCTTGGACTGCAAGGAGATCCAACCAGTCCATTCTGAAGGAGATCAGCCCTGGGATTTCTTTGGAAGGAATGATGCTAAAGCTGAAGCTCCAGTACTTTGGCCACCTCATGCGAAGAGTTCACTTATTGGAAAAGACTCTGATGCTGGGAGGAATTGGGGGCAGGAGGAGAAGGGGATGACAGAGGATGAGATGGCTGGATGGCATCACTGACTCGATGGACGTGAGTCTGAGTGAACTCCAGGAGATGGTGATGGACAGGGAGGCCTGGCGTGCTGCGATTCGTGGGGTCGCCAAGAGTCGGACACGACTGAGCGATTGAACTGAACTGATCTGATGAATAAATAAACAGAATATGTTATATTTATACAATAGAATATTTTTCAGCCATGGAAAAGAAAGATGTGCTGATCTACGCTACAACACAGATGAACTCTGAGAACATTATGCAAAGTGAAAGAAGCCAGACACCAAAAGCCAGATACTGTGCGTAGTGGTTCCAGGGGCTGGGCAGCAAGGGGCTTGTGAGAACGGGAGGTGATAGCTGAAGATGATACAGGTTTCTTTTTAAGCTGATGAAAATGTTCTAAAATTGATTGTGGTAATAGTTTCATACCTCTATGAACAGACTAAAAGTTATTGAATTTACATTTTAAATGAATGAATTGTATAACATGTGAATTAGATATCAATAAAGCTATTATAAAAATAATACTAAAGCTGACCTCATCATCTCACCAAAATCCATACTTCTGCTTTTATTTGTACCTCACCTCCCATTAAATTGCCTTTTCCAGGTAAAACATACTAATAGAAACATGTGTAAGAATGGCTGAGTCCCTTTGCTGTTGACTACCTCAGCTGAAACTACCACAGCATTGTTAATCGGCTATACCCCAATACAAAATGTTTTGGGAGTTAAAAAAATTTTTTTAATAAGAAATACTAATGACCACATAGTTCTTCAAACTATGTTTTTCTAGTTATTATTTATAAGGTGGTTTTAGTATTTTAAAGTTTTCATTGAATTTGTTACAATATTTTTGTTTTATGTTTTGGTTTTTTGACCACAAGACATGGAATCTCAGCTCCCTGACCAGGGATCGAACTTGCACCCCCTGCATTGGAAGGCAAAGTCTTAACCACTGGGCCTCCAGGGAAGTCCACCTCCTATTTTTCTATATCAATCCTCATGAATTATGAGGTGGGCCCACATAGGGTTCATTGCTTCAGATGAGTCCCTGTGCTCTTACCATTGGGAGCTGGACTAACCTCTTCCATGGAAGGATAAAGTGTTCACGCCTGTGTTCATTGTCACAGAAGGAAATGCATAACATGAGATGTAATGTCCTTGGAAATTCAGGGTTTCCTAGCCAGAGAAGACGTAATTTTAGCAAGCAGAAAGTTTACTTTGATTTTTAACCCACTTGGCGAGGAAGTGATGAGATGTTGTCAATTGTCACATGGCCAGCTAAGTTTTCAAAAGCGGTAAAATAAAACTATCATATCTGTTATTTTTAAAAATGCAGAGTGATTCTTAAAACTTAAGCCCCTGCTAGACTTTCCTATTCTCTGCCGTCTTCAGTCCCTCCATAATATTTTTAAATATCTACCCAGGTTCCAGTAAAGAATCCACCTGCAATGTGGAAGACCCCGATTTGATCCCTGGGTTGGGGAAGATCCCCTGGAGAAGGGAAAGGATATCCACTTCAGTATCCTGGCCTGGAGAATTCCCATAGTCCATGGGGTTGCTAAAAGTCAGACATGACTGAGCAACTTTCACTTCACTTCCAGACAATCTAGAATAACAACTTTGCCTCACCTCTTTTCCTTGGAGAAGGCAATGGCACCCCACTCCAGTACTCTTGCCTGGAAAATCCCATGGGCGGCGGAGCCTGGTGGGCTGCAGTCCATGGGGTTGCTAAGAGTCAGACACGACTGGGCAAGTGCACTTTCACTTTTCACTTTCATGCATTGGAGAAGGAAATGGCAACCCACTCCAGTGTTCTTGCCTGGAGAATCCCAGGGATGGGGGAGCCTGGTGGGCTGCCGTCTATGGGGTTGCACAGAGTCGGACACGACTGAAGTGACTTAGCAGCAGCAGCAGCAGCAGCTGCTGAGCATGATTTACAGATGTGGGTTGACTTTGTCTCTCCCTAAAAGGACAAGAAGAGGCCCCATCAGAGCCCCAAGCACTCTGAACCCCCAGAAAGGATCTCCGGGTCAAAATGCTAAGAGCAGCAGGCTTGCATCCCATTAAACAACAGCTCTGGGAGTCTCCTTGGAAAGGCAAAGGAAGGAAATGTTGCACAATAGAAACATAGACTTATACCAAGAGTATTCAGCTCTACTGACTTGCAGAAAGGCACAGTCTCTAGGATCAAAAGAAAAAAAGCTATTTTATTTTTGTCCTATTTTAAAGGGAAAAAAATAACTTATTTCCTTTTCCCAAAGGCATTGAAAGTAATTACGCATAAAAATGTCGGGGAAATATCAGCTCTGAAAGATTCCCACTACTCACACAGTAGGATCAAAACAACAGATCAGGTCACACTAGGGCTGTGGAGTTCCAGAACACAGCGACTGTGTCTTAGCACAAGCATTCTGAGGACCCACTGTGTGCTCTGCTCTGGGCTGGGCACTGGAGACCCTGTGCATGCATGCTCCGTCACTTCAGTTGTGGTCAACTCTTGGTGACCTCATGGACTGTACCCACCAGGCTGCTCTGTCCACGGAATTCTCCCTACAAGAACACTGGAGTGGGCTGCCATTTCCTCCCTCAGCGGATCTTCCCCACTCAGGGATTGAACCTGCATCTCCTGTGTCTCCTGCACTGACAGGCAGGTTCTTTACCACTGAACCACCTGGGAAGCCTACTGGAGAGCCCCGCACATCAAGAACTCTATCTGCTCCACTCACATTCATGCCAATGCTAAACTGGTTCAGGATGGATCTACGACATGGCATGAGAGCAGGGTTTCTCAGCCTCACCATTACTGACACCTTGGGCTGGATCATTCTCTGTTACGAGGGGCTGCCCTATGGATTGGAGGATGTTTAACAACAACCCTGGTCCTACCCTCTAGGCGCCAGCAGCACCTTCCGGAGGGCAAGTGGGGCTCCATCAAAGTTGCTTCTGGCTGATTTGAAGAGAGAACAGCAAAGAAAATAGCATTATGCTGAAGAGCCAGGGGAAAGTTAGGTGATTTTAACAAGCTACTGAGGGTGGTTTGGGCAGGTGTCTTGTTGCTAAGAGCATCCAAGTAATGCAAAGTCTAATCAGCCCAGCTTCCACTCAGTGAGAGTCTGGAGCCAGAAAGACAGGGACTCTTCCCATCTGTGGGACTTGGGCTAGAGAACTTATTAAGCTTTCCTCTAATTCCAGGACTTCCCTGGTGGCTCAGACATTAAAGTGTCCGCCTACAATGTGGGAGACCTGGGTTTGCATCCCTGGGTCAGGAAGATCTCTTGGAGAAGGAAATGGCAACCCACTTCAGTATTCTTGCCTGGAAAATCCCATGGACAGAGGAGCCTGGGAGGCTACAGTCCATGGGGTCACAAAGAGTTGAACACGACTGAGTGACTTCACTTCACCCAAAGGAAACACATAAGGAGCGAGGTTAAGTACTGGGTTGGATGGCATCACTGATGCAACGGACATGAGTTTGAGTAGGCTCTGGGAGTTGGTGATGGACAGGGAAGCCTGGCATGCTGCAGTCCACGGGGTCACAAAGAGTCGGAAAATGACTGAGCGACTGAACTGAAGTACTGGCTCTGCTTTTCCCAAAACGGCCTCCCAGAGCCAGGGAGAGGGGCTGAACAAACTCTCCATGCACAAAGGCGCACTGTATTAGAAGGGCGGTTTAATTCATTCTTACGAACACACAAGAGATCCACATCTCCGATCTCCAGGGTAGTGAAACAAGGAGGCGAATGATAACAGCCTAATTTAGCCAGCTCAGTGAATAAATAATCATTGCAAATGAAGCAGTCATACCAGGTAATTAAATTAATTTGTCTCGCAGACATGATTCACCAACTCTCCACTGACAAGAGTTGCCTTCTTAGAGGTTAACTTTTACTCTTGGATCTTCTTTGGATGTTGAGATTAGTTCTCAGCTTCTTATTCTCAGATAGCCAAAATGAATATTTATTTCTCCAGTGATTAACCATTCAGCAAATATCAGAGCTCCTAAGATATGTTGGGCTTAGAAACATGATAAAAAAAAAAAAAAGGTGCTTATCCTCATGCAATTGCATGTCTAGCAAGAGAGACTGATGTTAAATAACCACAAAGGTGTTGGGTGCAGTGATGTAAAAAAACAGGCCGCTATGGGTTCAGTCTTTGGAGAATAACTTCCTTTTCTTTTCAAACAGAAACATAGGACCTCATGTTCATTGGCTGGACCTCTGCTGAGAGGGGGTTCAATAGTTCATGGCAGATAATCCATTCCAGGAGAGTAAGAGGGTCACTCAGAAAGGGTATGAAGAACTATAGACTAAATGTCCATCCTTCATCCTGTGTTGCCAGACCCACCAGGTCCAATGGGTGAAATGTGGAGACCGGTACCATCCTATTTCTTCACACCTTCCCACTGACTCTTTGAATATTCACGTTAAAATTGTAACTGCTTTAAAGTTGAGGAGTGGGAAGGAGGAGAGAAGAATCAGGAATGAAGGTTATTTCTATAAATTATAGTTTTAATATTATTCCTATACAGCATCTCAAAGATCTAACTTACAGGAAGATCAGGACAAAATTAAAAGAAAAATGACCTCTTGAAATAATCATCTTTTTAAAAAAAATTTTTTTAAGACCTAAGGCTCAAGAATGCCATACTTAGATTTTTCCATGGCCTGGAAAAAAAGGCACACTCAACTAACCACAAAACGTGAGCCTCTGAAAAAAGTCAGTGCTGCTGATTGCCAGGCTGACAATTACAAGACACAATGTTTTCCAGGGTGTGAGTCCCGGAACACGTGTGTCTACTCATCAATGCTATGCTTTATATCAAAGACTACTTTCATAAGACAAGGCACTCAGTATCCTTTATCAAACTGATGATTACTTGTAATATACCAATATACTTTTGGTATATTTTTTGCAGCTGTGAAGAGCTATTTGGGTTGAAAATTCAGGATTTAAAGCATGCTGATCCAGGAAACAGACATTATGAACAGTGGTATATAGCCAGCTCTATGTCCTAAGGTTTCAGGAACAGTTGGTCTAAACTTACTGGTCAGCGAGGAGTAGCTAATTCATTTTTAGGGGGTACATTAACCCAATTTAGACACCATGCAATGCTGGGAAAATTATTCTCCAGTACATTAAACAGTCTCCTGGATCTACTCAAGTGCACTTATTCACATTTAGGATATCATACTGCCCATTTTTGTCATTGCAATATGCCAGCCAGGTTTTTAAATGACATTATGAAAATGGAAAGCATTTTTAAAGGGAAATATCAAAAATACCTCTCCATGGGGGACTTAACAACTCTTCTCACCACTTTAAGTCTGGCTGAAACTAAACTCTGAAACACAGCTCTCCAAGGATGGCCCCCTGAGGCCTCCCAAACCCCAATTCAGAAACTCAGTGTGTACCTCACTCTCCCAAGTCTTTCAGCAGCATAGGAGGGCCTTCACACATTCATTCTCTCTCTCTGTCTCTCTTTCATAAGTTTTCTCCATCTCTAGCTTCCCAGGTGGCACAACTGGTAAGGAATCCACCTGCCAATGCAAGGACATGGATTTGATCCCTGAGTCAGGAAGACCCCCTGGAGGAGGGCATGGCAACCCACTCCAGTACTCTTGCCTAGGGAATCCTACGGACCAAGGAGCCTGGTGGGCTCCAGTCCACAGCATCGCAAAGAGTCAGACACAGCTGAGCACGGAGCTTTTAAAATCTTTCCTGCTGCTGCCTGGCTTTCTACTACTGCACACTCCTGTCCTTCCTATTATTAATTCATTTTCTACCCACCATGGGGCTCTGACCACGACCTCTACCATTCTCTCTGGGCTCTTTCTCTATGCCCTCCCTAGTTCACTCGCCCAGCCTCACCTCGTCCATAGAGACCCAATGACAGTTCTTCTCGCTGCCTCCCTAGCCTTTAAACTATGCAAGCCCAGCTCACTGCCTTCCCTCCAAACAGCACCACCAGGCTTCCCGGCGTCTGCCTCGCCATCCTGCTGGACACAAAGCGCAAGGGCCCACTTGGTCTTGGCTTCTCCCCTGAGATCCTTCTCCCAGCGCACCGATCATAGCGTCCCCTCCCTTCTACTCCCACTGCCCTTACACCAGCTGCCCTAGGCCACTGTGACCCCAGCCTGGTCTCCTTTTCTTAACGGGTCTTCTTGTCATTCTCTCTAAGCCATCTCTGAATGGCTGCACTTAAAACTAGAGGGCCAACCCAAAGGGTAACCCAGGATGGCGGCTGCATTGTTTGAGGTACTTTGCACTCAGGACTGCAAAATACCTCTTAGACACTCTCCATGAGCCCCCATTACCTACTGAATAAACTACCCCCTCTTGCCCTCAGAATTCAAGAACCTCCAAAATAAAGACACCAGTATCCAAGTCTTACCTCACATTATTCCCCTACTTTAAACTCTAGACTATATTACAAAATGGGATATTATAAAATGAAGTGTTCAGTCTCTGCTTTTACCTGAGTATGCCTTCCTGAGTTTTCCTTTGCACAGGCTCCTTCTGGGCTAGGGCCACCCCACCATCATCCCCACCTCTTGAAAGTTCACACACTCCTCCAGGCTCAGCTGCAAGTGCTCTCATCCATGAAGCCATCCCTGATCCTCCGTCATGATGTGAGTGCCTTGAATCTCATGCACCTTTTCTCTGGACTGAAGGCTTCTGTTTTTCCATCTTTCAGTCCCTCCTAGACAATCACCTCCTTGAGCATGTCCTGGTCTCCCTCTCTCCTGCAGTATTTTCCTCGGGTTAAAGAGTTCAGTAAGCACTGTTCCATGGATACAAGGTTCATTCAAAGGGGTTCTCTGGGACCAAAAATTCATAGAAAGCATTCATATTTCCTAAGAGACTAGATCTCATCACACGCACACACACAAACAGTAATTTTGTGAGCAGATGGACATGTGAACTCACTGGACTTCAATGACCACAATGTCTGCATCTATCAAAACATCAAGGTGCACATCTTAAATACATATATTAATAATTTTTACTTGTCAGCCATAACTAAACAAAACTAAAAAAATAATGGTGACTCTTAGCTACCAAAATCCTGGCTCTTCATCTTTACTGCCTCACCACATCCCCACCCCCGCAGATGGCTGCATCTCCAACAGAATCCCACCTCTGGGACCAGCCAAGCTTCAGGAAAAAGGTTATCTAGGTCATAGCCCCTGGTCACACCCCAAAGCCAAAGCTACTTCAAGGTCACTCAGGTTCCAGCAGCCCCAGGGTCCCAAACTCTTTTTCCCAAATAAAGAAAGGAAGGAAAACAGGGCAGGAGAGATGGAGGGAGGGAGAAGAAAGGAAGGGAGGGAGGGGGGAAGGAGGAAGAAGGAAGAAAAAGGAAGAAGGAAGGAAGGAAGGAGGAGCTTCCTGGGGTCTGACTCTGCACACCTGATTCCCTGTGCCCACCTGGAATATCTGATTCTCTTGTATTTGTCACAAATTCCTCCTCAGCCTTCAAGACCCAGCTCAAATATGTCCATCTCTAAAGCACGGCCCATTCTTGTTCCAGGTCCTCTGGGTTAAAAGTCAGAGGTACGGCTAAAAATCCTCTACAGTATTTCTAGCTCTAAATTCTGTGAGCACGTGAACTAATCCACTTCCCGAGCACGTGAGCCAAGGTCATAAACACCCACTGACCACTGTGCTGTCCCCTGACCTGAACGTGTACTCTCCTCTGAGATCACAGGGGAAGGCAGGCAGCCGGGGCCCCCAGGCAAGGGCGGGGGGCTTCTAAAGAAGCCAGCCTAGCCTCCGATGGGCTCTCCCCCTTCCCTGGAGGCACCAACCTATGTCCCGAGGGGGCAGAGGAAGGCAGGTTCCAGCAGAGCCTCAGTCCAGGCTGCAGCCACCCTGGAGGAAATGGTGCTGCAGTCAGGCTTAGCAGTCGAGGGCAGAAAACTCGTGCTTTGCTTTCCACTGAGGTGGTGCCAGACAGAGTGGCAGGCAGAGGCAGGGGCCTGAGGACACCCCGCAAATCGACCCTAGACCCATTTTCACTGCCCCCGTCACTTCTCTGCCCACCCATCACCCAGATGTCCCCATGCCACCTGTCAAGACGACCTCTTTCAGGAACTTTGCTGGTGGCCCTGGCTGAGCCCCAGCAGGCACCCAGATCAGATGGCATTTACAATTGACTGTTTTCCTGTCTCCACGGAGACTCAACTTGTTTTCTGGAAACACCACAGACTTTATAAGTCAATTCTGTGGGTGGCAGGTTGTTGTGGTTCAGCTGCTCAGTTGTGTCCGACTGTTTGTGACCACATGGACAGTAGTACTCCAGACTTTCTTGTCCTTCGCTATCTCCCAGAGCTTGCTCAAACTCAACTCCATTGAGTCAGTGATGCCATCCAACCATCTCACCCTCTGTTGCTCCCTTCTCCTCCTGCCCTCAATCTTTCCCAGTATCAGGGTCTTTTCCAATAAGTGGGCTCTTCATGGGCTTCCCAGGTGGGGTTAGTGATACAGAACCCGCCCGCTAATGCATGAGAAGACTCCAGTTTGATCCCTAGGTCGGGAAGATCCCTGGAGGAGAAAATGGCAACCCACTCCACTATTTTTGCTTGGAGAATCCCATGGAAAGAGGAGCCTGGCAGGTTGCTCAATCCATAGGTCAAAAAGAGTCGAACACGACTGAAGCGACTTAGCATGCATCAGGTGGCCGAAGTATTGGAGCTTCAGCCTCAGCATCAGTCCTTCCATTGAATATTCAAGGTTGGTTCCCTTAAGGATTCACTGGTTTGATCTCCTTGCTGTCCAGGGGATTCTCAAGAGTCTTCTCCAGGACCACAATTTGAAAGCATCAGTTCTTTGGTACTCAGCCTTCTTTAGGGTCCAACTCTCACATTGGAAAAGCCATAGCAAAGTGATGTGTCTGCTTTTTAATATGCTCTTTAGGTTTGTCATAGCTTTTCTTCATAGAAAGGTATCTTTTCTGAGACAAGAACTTGTATTTGTGTTTCCTCTCAGGTAAAAGCAGATGAGAGTTGTAGGCTGCTGTTCCATTTACTAATTTTCTCATGTTCTTTCCACAGCCTGTCATCCAAAGCCAGAGCCACTCAGGACCCCTTGCAAGAGCCCTGGGGTCCTGGGGGCATAAGGGAGGGATCTAAAGCAGAGGGCGAGGCAGCAGGACTAGAGGCACCTGCCACCTGCCCTTCCCCAGGTCTGGCCTCTAGCCCTGTGGTGTGGAGCCAGCGTCCCTGCCTGCCACTGGAGCACAAAGATCCTGGATGTCTGCCCTTGGCAGGAGCCTCAGTTTCCCCAGAGTACTGTGTTTGTGGGGGGTCTGACCCCACCATGTCTGAAGAAGAAATATATGCTGTTTGCCAATCTCCCCCACCCCTCCCAACATACACACAGAAAGAATTCCCCACCGTAGAACATGTGTGACCTCACTTACCAAAAAAATTAAAGGCACTGCCTCTGCCCTCAAGGTTAAAGACTAATTTGGGCCGAATAGTGAATACTGTAACAATTCGCAAATAAAGGAGTCTCAAAGGTAAAATTCTTAAAAAAGAAAACTTACAGATTCCTGGGGAAAATTCAGAGTATCACAAGGACAAATACATAAACTCGCACTCCACATTTCAGTGAGGCTACTCCTAGGTTTATGATACTCTAGAGTGTTTAAAATCACATTAAAAGGAGTCATACTTAGAAGCTAGCAACTCGATGTAGTTTCAATTAATATGAAGGTTTAAAAGGGGTCGATCACATGAGGCACTTCTTTGAGAAGGCTCAGGAGACGGCAGAGCAAGACACAGTCACAAAGATCAACCAGAATGAAGTCAGCTCCAACAATACTGGAAACGTGCTTTTCTTTGATGATAAATGGCCTCTCCTGTTATGAGACCTGGGCTGGTGGGCAGCTTTTCTAGGGCCACCAAACCCAAGCCCTTGGGAAAGAAAATCTTCACCAATGGTTAATGTGGGATCATGAAAGAAGCTTCATGATGGCTTCCAAAGGAAGGACTGGCCACCAATTAACTACGTGTGTTGAGACTAAAGCATTCATTGTGTTAGGAAAAGCAGCCATTCGGCATCTGCCAGTTCTTACATTTGCCTATATTCAGAAATCCAAATATCTCCAGCATATTTGCTTATTAGCGCCACAGTTTTACCCCTAAGAGCCTCTTCGTTACGGTGTCCATCACAGACTTTAAGCTGGTTTCCCAGCTCTGCACTGTGTGCACTGGTTTCCTCGGAGCTGCCTCTGGCCCTGGAGGTTGGGGAAACCACTGGGAAGCCATTCTGAGCTGCCAAGATAAGAGCAGATGTGTCCCCAGGCCTCTGCTCTAATGCCCTTCCCTGAGTTAGCTCAGTGTTTGGGTCTCAAGTCTACTCAAAATATAAATCCTACTTCCCTTCCCCTCAGATCTAATTCCAAAAGCCAACCAGTCAAGCCTCGCACTGCTTTGTCTTTTTTTGCTTTGAACTCATTTTCTGTGATCTTATACACAGAATATGGAAATCAAGGATAATGCCTGTAACAATCATAATGGCATGGCTTGGGAGCAGTTAAAGAGATTCAGGGAATTTGTCTTAATATAACAAAGTTTTGCTTGGAAGTATGCAAATGCACATACATGCACCACATACATACTACATACTCTGATGTCTTAGCTGCAAATAGACTAGCAGTCTGGTAGTTTCCGGGTTTCTGCTGAAACTCACCTGGTTTTCCGGTGCCAAGGTGTGTACACACCTCCACTGAGTTACAAAGGACAAGTATTTGGCTCACTATTTCATATTCATCTAGATGTTTTTGAGTTGGGAGTTTAAAAGCAATTTAATTGCATTAATTAGGCTTCAAAGCAGTGCTGCAGTATCTTCTGTATTTTTCTAAAGCCAGAACAAAAGAAAGTTGTACCCTGAGACCATTCGTCAGGTCCCCAAAGCAAAATAATTTCATCTAAAATTTAAACTAAGTTAGAAAAACATTTCAAAAAGATCACAAACCCCTAAATAACGGAAAAGACATAAAAAAAGAGAAGTGAAGAAAAATAAAAGGAAAAAAGTAAACTCTGTCCTCAGAAGTCATATCTCCAAACACAAGGCATTTTTATTTGATAATATTGCTTACATTTTTGGAATACTCTTTAAAACAGCTATCTGAATTCCTAGATGATAATAAGATTCTTTTGAGTCTGACAGCAGGAATTCAACTCATAAACCCGATACACAACCAGAGCCATATCTGCTTTTATGTTTTAAGCATAAAAGTATTTTTAATATCTACTCTGAATGCATTATCAACTTGGCAATGGAGAGGAATACTCATAGACTCAAAGACTTCCAAAGTGAATTCAACCCCATCATATGAGCTCAAAAATCGCAAAAGAGTTTTTGTTTCATTATTTCAGTTCTTTGAGTTTTATACCTTGGTTCTCAGAAATGGGGAAATCCATGGCAAGAATGAATTAGAAAATTAATTTGCAGGGTAACTTTCTCTTGTTATGAAAAGGTTTTTTTTCCCCCTCCTAAAGACATGACACACTAACTGTATATTTCAAGCAAATTTAATTGCAACATCTTAACCAAGTAGTCTATAACTCTGCTGCCCAGATCATAACTATAAACTTGAAAGGGCCCCCTAAATGCCGACTAGTAGCTCTTGAGCTGAGCACCATTTCAGAGCCTTCAGCAGTGTGTTCTGCCTCGCCCTCAGACTCTCAACAGTTCATCTGCTAGTCCTTGCTTACATCCAAGTTGGTCATTTTATATATGTGCATCCCACACAGTACTTGCCAGGGAAATGCAACGGAAAAAACTTTCCTCCTCCCATCCTCCCTTTCTGGAACTTGGCCCACTTAGAATATTGCTTCCTGATCCTTCCAATAAGCTAAAACCCCAGAGGCACATAACAATTAAAAGAAGAGGCCAGAGGTGTTCATTTGGAACATGTACATATATAAAATCTAATTGTTCTCTTTCATGATTGCCATATTGCTAATATTGCCCAACTAGAAATGGAAAACTGCCACATAATTTAATGTGCACAAGATTCTTACCTTTATGCAACAAGAAGAGAATAAATTAAGAAGTTTTGATTTCTGCTTTTTCCCTCCCCTAAAAGAAGTTAAAACTCTAAAGCCATTAAGAGATTTCAAGTTCACATTGAATTCCACTGGGCTAAGAGATACCGGAGATCATGAGTAGGCATTCACATATCCGTTACAGAGACATTCAGGCAGGATCAAATTAGGTTGTTTGGTTTTCATGGCCCCCACAGGGTTTTGTTCTGTTTAGCATCATCAGGCAAGGAACTTATTATAACTAACTCGTCAAGTTCAGTCTATTGTCAAAATATTATTCCCCTAAGGTCTCAATACTAGCCAGGCAGCCTCTTCATCACCTTAGCCAAGTAAAAGACTGGGAGCCCACCCCACCTCTCTCCCCCAGTATATTCCTTTTAAGAAGCCCTAGCTATGTGTACTGGATGGATATGTTCTGGATGGACACCGCTTGAATTGGACAAGCCTGCACCTCCTCTAACTTTGTAGATCAACATCAATAAAAAACTGAGAATGGCATTCAATAAAGTATTTGCCGTGTGTGCAACACAGTTATCCTCTCTTTTTTTTCCCCAACAACCCTACAAGGTTGACACCATTGTTTTCTCTGCTTCACAGATGAGGAAATGAAGGCCCAGAGAATTTAGATAAGTTGCCCATGGTCACACAGCAAGTAAGGAAAGAGCAGATCCATGGTACAGACCTAGGCCTCTTTGACTCCAAAGCCCTGCTCTCCCCTCTATTCTGCCTCTTGTGGTTCCTGATGTGCCCACCCATATCCCCACCTGTCCTTGTTCTCCCTGCACTGGCCTCATGACCTTCAGCGTTCTGAAAGCTACCTAGGTTCTCCCCAGCTACAACCCAGATTCCATGGCCCACTGGGCTACTGGGTATCCCAGCCTGATCTAGACCCCAGAATATCCCATCCTGTGTATCTTGCACATAACAGTCTCTGTGGTTCATCCAAATCTCTGGAAGCTTCATCATTATATAACATCCTGAAAAGGACAAATAGGTTTGTCCCAGTCTTTTTAGAAACAAGCTCCAAAGGATGAAGTCAGTTCCACCGCAGGTCAAGCAGCTTATTTAGCGGTGATTCTTCAATTTGATCCCAGGAGTTGCATTGTTTTCCCCAGAGTTGATCTCTGATAAATGGGTGCTGATTAACTTACAGTGACCCCATTCTCTCCACCACAACTTTTTCCATTTGTAGTGATTTTCATTTCAGAAAAAAAAATTTATTTCTCAAAAAATCATTCACTCAGCTGTCATAACAAGCACCCTTCAAACTCCAGTGACTTAACCCAACAAAAGTTAAGTTCTCACTCATGCCAAGACCACTGTGGGTCCAGATAACTCCCCAAGGAAGCTGTCCAGCATACAGTGGCTCAGCCTCTGCACTGACCATCAACAATGACCAAACATCATTGACCTCCATCAGCCCATTCTTCCACACATGCTACACGGGGGTTGGAATTAATGGAAAGTGAGCACTGATGCTCACAACTGATGCTTCCACCCAGAGGTAACACACTTACTGTCACCCAGAGTCTGTTGGCCACAGAAAGCCACAGAGCCATGCCCATCTTCAAGAAAGCAGAGAAATACAATCCTTCTGTTTGAACAAAGGAGCAAAGAAACCAGATGTCAGGAAAGCAGGAATATCTACCACAAACTACGAAAAAAGAAAGATTTGAGAGGCAACATGAGTTAAGAAGTAACAAGGTCACGCAGTTAAAAAGTGGCAGAGTCAGGACCCAGCCCAGGTTTACATCTCTAAAATCTGAGTCCTTAACTAACACTTAAGTCCCAAGAGAAGTATACCACTTCATAAGACACAATTATTTTTGCATGAACAATAAGCGCCTATTGCTTGTTGGTTGATCCCACTCACCTGTCTAGAATTTGCTCAACAGACAGCGATGGAGGCTGGCCTTGGTCGGGAGGACACAGATGACGTGACTCTGTTCCACAATTCTGTCACCCTCCAGCAGGCTAGTTTGGGCATTTTTCATTGCAAAAGCAGAAGCACAAGACCAAGCAGGACCAAAGCAAGTTGTATGGCTGAGTCCAGAGTCAAGAAATGGGGAAGGAGGGCACTGTAATATTACACAGCAAAGAGAATGAAGAAGTAGTCCAAGTCTATGCAAGCTCTTTCTGTAAAAGTTCAGTTCAGTTACTGAATCATGTCCGGCTCTTTGTGACCCCATGGACTGCAGCACGCCAGGCCTCCCTGTCCATCACCAACTCCTGCAGCCTACCCAAACTCATGTCTTTTGAGTCAGTGATGCCATCCAACCATCTCATCCCCTGTCGTCCCCTTCTCCTCCTGCCCTTAATCTTTCCCAGGATCAGGGTCTTTTTAAATGAGTCAACTCTTCGCATCAGGTGGCCAAAGTTTTGGAGTTTCAGCTTCAGCATCAGTCCTTCCAATGAACACCCAGGACTGGTCTCCTTTAGGATGGACTGGTTGGATCTCCTTGCAGTCCAAGGGACTCTCAAGAGTCTTCTCCAACACCACAGTTCAAAAGCATTAATTCTTCAGTGCTCAGCTTTCTTTATAGTCCAACTCTCACATCCATACATGACCACTGGAAAAACCATAGCCTTGACTAGAACTATGGTAAATACTTTTGGCTTCTTGGGTCATACTCAACTCTGTGATTATAGCATGAAAGAAGCCATACCTCATAAGTAAACTGATGGGTGTGGCCGAGTTCCAGTACAACTGTATTTAGAAAAAGAGGAAGCAGGCCAGATTTGCTCCAAGGCTGGAGTCTGCCAACTTCTGAATTAAGGCCATCACTGCGATCTTCCACATAGGCTTCCAGTCCTAGTTCTGGAACTATCTGGTCATATGGTCTTGACAGCATCACTTTTTTTCTAGCCTGACAATTTTTCCATTTACAAAGTGAGGGAGGTTGAAGTAGTTCTCTAGAACTATAAAACTCTTACGTTCACAGTCCACGTTATATCATCCTATAAATCAGATGGTGTGTTCTGAAGTCTAACTGAAGAGATTATCCTCAATCTATTAATTGAGTATGTATCTGGTTTTGTCCTTAATATTATTGTTCACCTGCATAGGCTAAAATTCTATGATTTTACTTGTACTAGAGTTGCCATGCAAAAGACACTGTGGTATAATCTCAGCCCCATGAAAGTCAAATAGATTTTTTTTCCATCCACCCAAGAGGAAGTCAGTCAGACATATGGAATGGAAAACAAACTGACACTTTTAATTACAAGTAGGTAATGAGCGACTTCCCTTTCACTTTTCACTTTCATGCATTGGAGAAGGAAATGGCAACCCACTCCAGTGTTCTTGCCTGGAGAATCCCAGGGATGGGGGAGCCTGGTGGGCTGCCGTCTACGGGGTCACACTGAGTCGGATACGACTGAAGTGACTTGGCAGCAGCAGCAGCAGCAAAGCTTTATTGATTGCAAGAATAAAAAATAAAATACTGGAGAGTCAACCCTCAGTGACATCAGTGAAGGTTAAAGAGAAACACAGAATTAATTGATCCACAAGGATAAGCTCTAGTGAGGGACACCATGAACAGGAAGCAGGGAACACAGTGTTTAGCTGAAAGTTACTCTGTTTATCATAGTCTCCTTTCTTGACACCTCAACCGCATGTACTTCAGCCTGCTGCAACATTGTAGGAGGATGTGTTTGCTTTTATCCCTCTATTAATCTTCACTGCCAGGCTACTGCTAGAATTACAAATAAGAATATTCATGTTAATAGCAGGCTGCTAAGGGAAAAGCACATGTAAAATACTCTGTAACTATCCATAAAATCAGAGCAACACACAGAGCTGTGCAGACATCTGACTTCTGAAGCTTTCTATCAGTGATTCTCAACTGGGCGAGGGAGAAGGCGAGCCATGTTGGCAGCCTTTGGAGATATTTTCATTGTCCCAGCCTGCAAAGGCCACGATGATGCTAAAAATCCTACAATATACAAGACAGACACACACAGCAAAAAAACAAACAAACAAAAAAGATGACCCAGTCTAATGTGGGAAGCCTGGCATGTTCCAGTCCATGGGGTCGCAAAGAGTTGGACATGACTTAGCGATTGAACAGCAATCTCAACAGTGTCAAGGTTGAGAAATTCACTTTTCATATACAAAAAAAAAAGCTCCAGCTGAGACGGACAGCAACTTTTCAAATCACTGGGAATTCCAAATCATGATCATACATCCCACAAAAGCAAGCATGCATCTCAGACTACCCCCGAGTGACTTTGTTTTGTAACCTACCAACGTTTCAAGCCAGGTACTTGGTATCAGAAGATTCTGCAGAACTGCTCGAGAAAAATACCTTTCCAAAAGGCAGGTCACAAATTCCAAAACCTGTCCCAGAAATGATAAATGGCTCAAAATACTGAAAAAAAAACACTGGGACTAATATATAATTTTTAAATATAAGAAGTACCTTTATTACTGCATTATATTTTAAAATCTACATCATCAAAAGTGGTGTGGATATTTTCTAATCAAAGAACATGATATGTGGCAGAAGAGTTTTTACCCTGTTTGAATCATGTGTTGAATTTCACCCTGTTTGAAAAAAAGCAACATCAGCTTTTTTTTCTCCAGATCAGGATACTGGAGTGGGTAGCCTTTCCCATCTCCCGAACCCAGGTCTCCCACATTGCAGGCAGATTCTTTACCAGCTGAGCCACAAGGGATGCCCAAGAATACTGGAGTGGGTAGCCTGTTCCTTCTCCAGCAGATCTTCCTGACCCAGGAATCGAACCAGGGTCTCCTGCATTGCAGGTGGATTCTTTACCAACTGAGCTATGAGGGAAGCCCCAAGTGTATCTCCAACAGGATATAATTTATCAGTAGGTCAAAGAGCTGGAAAATTAGTATCTGTTTAGCTAAACATATCGCATCTGTTGGCAAACCTGTCCAAATAATTTGACATTGTTGCTTCCAATATATGTAGACAGAGAGCATTTATCATATGGATTATTTCTAGAACCCACAGGCTTGTCTGCTATGCACCACATAGAAACATGTGTGGACTTGCACATGTGCACGTGCTTTACAGGAATCCTTTAGCATGCTTTGCATCAATTGGCTGTTTGTTTTTAAGTGAATAGAGCACAGTATTGCTTCTGCAATCTCCTTTAATTCTGTTTTTCCCTTACATTATCCCTCCACCTTGCCTGCCATTACTGTCATTTCCACTTCAATTCATTCCTAAACAACCGAGAAAACAGATTTTCTGCAAAAGTAGGGAAGACTGTTTAGGATTATGTTCCAGGGCCTGACAGACAGGTCCTGCATATGTACCCTAGCCCTGCATTAATCCACATTAACTGCAGTAGAGCTCTCTACTCCTGGCTTCAGGGGCCTCCCCAAGCAAAAGCATGTGTGATGAAGTCCATAACCGGGGTGTCAGGTTGACCCCTGTTCAAAACCCACTTTGACCATTTTCTGGCTGTGATCTTGGGCAAGTAGCATAACTGCTTCGATCCTCAGCCCCCTACATGAAAGCACAGGCAAAACTGCCTGCCTCCAGGGGCTGCTAGGAGGATGAGAAGAGGTCATGCTTTTAAGGTAACAAGCGCAGGGCGTGGTACACAGTCCTTCATAAACATCAGGTGTCCTTATTACATCAAAGGACCCTGCAAGCTAATCCATCAAGGCCATTTTGAGCCTGCAATTCAGACCTAACTCTCTACTCAGGGCAAGGACGATCACATGAGACAAACGCATTCTCCCCTCAGACTGATCAGTGTTCCTGGTGAATGTGAGGTTCCTTCTTCCTTGTGAAAGAATTTGGAGGTGAAGCAAGAAGGTTAAGAAAGCAAAGTGAGAGTTTATTTAAGCAAGAATATTCCCCATGGTTCAGTGGTAAAGAATCCCCCTGCAACGCAGGAGATGTAGGCTAAATCTCTGGGTGGGGAAGTCCCCTAGAGGAGGAAAACAGCTACCCACTCCAGTATTCTTGCCTGGAGAATCCCATGGACAGAGGAGCCTGGTGGGCTACAGTCCATGGGGTCACAAAGAGTCAAACAGGACAGAAGCGATGGAATGCAAGAGCACACCCTCAGAGGGAAAGCAGGCAGACAGGTGAGGAGCTGCAGCCCGGGTTTCTTTGGCAAGCCGGTTATGGGGGCCATACAAAGGAAGGGGTGGAATAGTCACTGGGGAAGGAGGAGCCTGGGGGTCATACTCCCTGGTTTTCATCCCGGCTCCATTTTTGCAAGGGGAGAAGCAGATGTGTGTGGGTCTTCAGTCTCTCAGTCGTGTCTGACCCTTTGCAACCCCATGGACCGTAGTCCACCAGGCTCCTCTCCCGCTCTGTCCACCAGGAGGAAGGATTTTGTCCTTATTTAGTTTAGATCAGAAGTGTCATGGCATCGGTACATGATGGGTACTTCTTATTTGTAAGATAAGATTAATCTTATTGTAACGAGAGCATAATGAGCAAAGGTTACATTTGGACACACAACATTCCCACCTTTCCTCACCTTTCTTTGTCTGCTTCCAGGACACTCATCACCCAAAACGTGTGGCTTCCTGTCAGTCTGGAGGTTCCTGCTTTCCTTTGTCTGTCTATAGACGCCCACTGTTTACAAGATTCATGGTTTCCTGCCACCTGGCCCCTGCCCCCACTTCTCTGCTCATACCTAGCTACCTGCCTGCTGGGACAATGTGTCACCAAGAAAACACACTGGCAAGGATAAAAGAGCAGGAGAACAGGCAGGGCTGTTGCGTGGTGCAGAGCCAGAATTGCAGAGATCAGAGACCAGGGAGTTCAGCTGGAAATTTCAGGGAAGTTAACACATCAGAAGCAATCAGCCCAGGGTCTGGTTGAAACAGGTACATGGGAACACAGGCCATAGTTATTACCACTGTCAACCACTGCAGGAGGTGATGGGACCTATGCCTCCTGCATCCCTGCATCACTTTGCCAACAAAGGTCCATCTAGTCAAAGCTAAGGTTTTTCCAGGAGTCATGTACAGATGTGAGAGTTGGACCAAAAAGAAGGCTAAGTGCCAAAGAACTGATGCTTTTGAACTGTGGTGTTGGAGAAGACTCTTGAGAGTCCTTTGGACAGCAAGGAGATCAAAGAAGTCCATTCTAAAGGAAATCAGCCCTGAATATTCATTGGAAGGACTGATGCTGAAGTTGAAACTCCAATACTTCGGCCACTTGATGCAAAGAAATTCACTGGAAAAGATCCTGATGTTGGGAAAGACTGAGGACAGGAGGAGAAGGGGGCAACAAAAGATGAGATGGTTAGATGGCATCCCTGATGCACTCAATGGACAGTAGTTTGAGCAAACTCCGGGAGACAGTGAAGGACAGGAAGGCCTGATGTGCTGCGGTTTGTGGAGTTGCAAAGAGTTAGACACAACTGAGCAACTGAACAACGACAACCTTGACGTCACCGACTCCCACCCCTGATTGAAGGACAGGAGCTCCTGCAGAAAATCTCACTTCACTGCTATTTTGTGGGCTTGCTCGGGGCCTTTTTCATTATCCCTTGTTTTCCTCTCTGTATTGCTTGCTCTCTCTCCTTCTTGGCTTTTGATTCAGTGTGGGAGTTATTTGATTTATTATTTGCTAAACAGGCAAGGCAATTTTTTTCCTTGTTAAATTTCATAATTTTACCAGCGCTGGCAAGAGTGTTCACAAATACCATAAATCGTCTCCATGGAGTCTTTAAATCCATTCAGACGGTTGCAGGATTATGCATCATCTAGCAAAAATACATTGGCTCTGTGGTGTGTTATCCTTTTTATTTAAACTTGACTTGTTTCTTATTTGTTTTGGTTTTTTCTAAACAAAAACCTTAACACTAAAGAAATGAAGCTGACAGCGCAGAGCTCCCTAGGCATTAGGGCTCCCTTATGAAAGTCAGAAAACAGCAGTCATCAGCCCAGGGATTCGAGCTGCACAGAAAAGGCGTCCACAGTTATCTGTCCCATTATCAACATTTCCCATTGCCAAGGACCTACCTAGGTCAGCCTGGGTATGGTATTTAGTCTGCTGGGCATTCTGGAAGAAATACATTAGAGCTTGGAAAAAAAAAAACGTAAAGATGACCTGTTCAAACTAACGTTTAACAGGCAGGAAATTGAGGCTATGAGGAAGAAGTGACCTAAAGTTGGAGGCAACCAAGATGTCCTTCAGCCAGGCCCCAGATCATGGGGTCGGGCACGGCATCTCTGCACATGGCATCCTGTGAGCAAATGCAACTAGACAAAGCACAAAGGGAAAGGAAGAGAAAGGTCTGCCCCGAGTCTGATCTGAAGATGTGAGTGGCGGAAGCTAAAGGATCAACACCACTACACATCAAAAACATGAGACGAGGCAGAGGAATAGAAGGACATGAGCGCACCCCTTCTTATAGAAACACCAAAATCCCAACTAACTGTTGAACAACCACCACCAAGATGTCATTCAGTTCATAAGTGGAGAGATTTCCCACAGTACATTCAGACAATGGAATACTGCTCAGTGCTAAAAAGAAATGAGCTATCAATCCATGAAAAGATACGGAGGAAACTTAAGTGCATACTACTAAGTGGAAAGAGCCAACCTGAAAAGCATAGATATTATGTCATTCCAGTATGTAATTATACATCAATTTTGGAAAAGGTAAAACTATAGAGTTAATAAAAAGATAAGGGGTTGCCAGAGTTTAGGGGAGAGAGAGGGATGGATACACAGAACACATAGGATTTTTAGGGCAGTGAAAATACTCTTGTGATATTACAATTATGGACACATGTACATTTATCCAAGCCAGTAGACTGTGCAACACCAAGAGCGAAACTTAACGTAAACTGTGGAATTTGGGTGATAATAATGTCAATGTAGGATCTTCAATTATAACAAATTTACACTCTGATGGGGGATGTTGACAATGGAAGAGGCTATGCACATGTGGGGACAGGAGACAAATGAGAAAGCTCTCTTCCTTCTGTTCAATATTGCTAAGAATTGAAAACTGTTCTTAATTTAAAAATAGAGCCTTAAAAAAAAAAACCTACACTGTACATTGCTGTGTATTGGGTTGGCCAAAATGTTGGTAACATCTTAAAGTAAAACCCAATATATCTACTTATTGATGACCAATACAACACTGCTTGTGGCTCCCTAGGCTTCCGTGGTAGCTCAGACGGTAAAGAATCTGCCTGCAATACAGGAGACCTGGGTTCAATCCTCGGGTTGGGAAGATCCCCTGGAGAAGAGCATGAGAACTCACTCTAGTATTCTTGCCTGGAGAATCCCACGGACAGACTCGGACACGACTAAGCGACTAACACTTTCAGGGGGGAAAAAAACCATGGACTGTAGCCCAGAAGGCTCCTCTGTCCATGGTATTCTTCAGGCAAGAATACTGGACTGGCTTGCCATGCCCTTCTCCAGGGGATCTTCCCGACCCAGGGATCAAACCCTTGTCTCTTTCATCTCCTGTATTGGCAGGTGGGTTCTTTACCACTGGCGCCACCTGGGAAGCCTAGCTTCCATATCTACAGACTTTGCCCCTAATCTAATTTCTTCTCAGTTAGCCTATCAGCTCCTTCAACCAAAGGTTCTCTAAAAATAAACTCCATGTGGTGAAAGCTTGCTTTTCCCTTCTGACATCCCTGGGGCCTGGAACGCTGGTGAGATTAAGTTAAAAAGAGTTTTTCCAGACTCTCCAAGACCTTCCTTTCCTCAACCTCACCCACATCCCAAGTATCACTCTGTGCCCAGACTTCATATGGGTTTCATTCTAGCAAGTCTCACCTGATCTCTTTCATGCAACTGACAAGAAGCTGGGCACTAGAACTGATTCCCTGCACTAGACCCTGTTTACGCACCTCTCCAGACCTTTCCACCCACCTCTCTCTCTCTCCCCCGACCCCTGCTCTCTAGAGCCTTCCTAGGGAGGGTTCATGCCGTTTTCTTTGCTATACAGCACAGCTGCCTTTGCATGCTTGCTCACTCAGTCATGTCCGACTCTTTGCAATCTCATGGACATTAGCCTGCCAGGCTCCTCTGTCCATGGGATTTTCTCAGCAAGAATACAGGAGTGGGTTGCCATTTCCTCCTCTAGGAGATCTTCCCAACCCAGGGATGGAACCTGTATCTACTGGCTCACCTGCACTGCAGGCGGAGTCCTTACGGCCGAGCCACAGGGGAAGCCCCTGCCACCAGGTTTGATGCCATCAATTAGGAGCCCCTCCTGCAGCATGACTGACACATTTGTCAGACCACATCACAGAAGCTCTGTCTCTCCCAGCACCTCCCTGGACCGGTCAGGAAACAGAGCGCCAAAATGCAGGATCGTTAACACCCAACAGCCAACTGGTAAACGCCTCCCACCTCTTGCCCCACTTCCCCCAGCCTCCCCACCCCGCTCTGGATGGTTCTGAGTTGCTGGGATTCTGTGCCTCTGCTCCAGTGATGTCCTGCACTGCTGTATTCCTTACAAACTCTGACCCACTCTGGCAAACACCAGCTTGTACTTACTGTCACTGGCTGCCTCTCTCAACTCTCTTTTTCCCCTTGATATTTCACCACTCTCCACTTTCAAACCAAGCTTGCTCTGTAAATGGCCAGACAGTAAACGTTTCAGCTTCTACAGGCCACATGGTCTCTATCACGACTCAGGTTCATCCTTGCAGCCTGAAAGCAGGGGGCAGTGCAATTTGTTAATGAGTGGGTGTGACTGGTCAATAAAATGTTATTTACGGATGCTGACATTTGAATTTCATGTTAATATGCACATGTCACAAAATTCTTTTTTCATCTTTTTTCAGCCATTTAAAAATGGAAAAACCATTCTTAGCTCATGGATCATATAACACAGGCCATAAGGGGATGCATCTGGCCCATAGTTTGATAACCCTGCTTGAAGTCACTGAGCTGTCAGGTTTCTTAATTCACAGGTTATACAAACCAGGTGACACAGGCCAAAGTTTGCCAGCCCCCCGGCTTCAGCCCATAAGCTTTGCTTCGGGCCTGTTTTCTAGAGCTCTTAGGCTAAGGCACCACAGTCATAATCCTTAATTTTTTAAATAATAAATGAAAAAAAATTTTTTTCTTAAGAATGTTCTGTACTGACTCAGGCGCCTGAGTTACTAGACATATAGCTCCATCGAGAATCCTGCCAGATCCTGAAAAGCAAACACCATATGATATCATTATATATGGAATGTAAAATATGACACAAATGAACAAACCTGTGAAAAAGAAAGAAACTCACAGACATAGAGAACTGACTTGTGGTTGCCAAGGGCAGGTAGGGGAGGGAAGAACTTAGAGTTTGGGATTAGAAGATACAAGCTATTATACCTAAGATGGATAAACAACAAGGTCCCACTGTATAGCACAGGGAGCTATATTCAACACCCTGTGACATGTGTACCCCAATGTTCATTGCAGCACTGTTTACAATAGCCAGGACATGGAAGCAACCTAGATGTCAATCAGCAGACGAATGGATAAGAAAGCTGTGGTACATGTACACAATGGAATATTACTCAGCTATTAAAAAGAATGCATTTGAATCTGTTCTAGTGAGGTGGATGAAACTGGAGCCTATTATACAGAGTGAAGTAAGTCAGAAAGAAAAACATCAATACAGTATATGGAATTTAGAAAGACAGTAAGTTCAGTTCAGTTCAGTCGCTCAGTCGTGTCCGACTCTTTGTGACCCCATGAATCACAGCATGCCAGGCCTCCCTGTCCATCACCAACTCCCAGAGTTCACTCAGACTCACGTCCATCGAGTCCGTGATGCCATCCAGCCATCTCATCCTGGGTCGGCCCCTTCTCCTCCTGCCCCCAATCCCTCCCAGCATCAGAGTCTTTTCCAGTGAGTCAACTCTTCACATGAGGAGTTCAAAGTACTGGAGCCTCAGCTTTAGCATCATTCCTTCCAAAGAAATCCCAGGGTTGATCTCCTTCAGAATGGACTGGTTGGATCTCCTTGCAGATAGACAAGACAGTAAGGATAACCCTATGTGTGAGACAGCAAGAGAGACACAGATGTAAAGAACCGACTTTTGGACTCTGTGGGAGAAGACGAGAGTGGGATGATTTGAGAGAATAACACTGAAATATATATATTATCATATGTGAAATAGATCACCAGTCCAGATTTGATGCATGAGACAGGGTGCTCAGGGGTGGTGCACTGGGATGACCCTGAGGAATAAGATGGGGAGAGAGGTGGGAGGGGGGTTCAGGCTGGGGAACACATGTATATCCATGGCTGATTCATGTCAATGTATGGCAAAAACCACTACAATATTGTAAAGTAATTAGCCTCCAATTAAAATAAATTAATTAATTTTTTAAAAAAGATCCTGTGATAAACCACAATGGAAAAGAATATGCAAAAGAATATATATATATATATATACAATTATACATATATATGTATAATTGAATCACCTTGCTGTATAGCAGAAATTATTACAACACTGTAAATCAGTTATATGTCAATAAAATTCTTTTAAAAATCCCCTTCCTCCTTCCCATAGTCATCTTTATCCCTGAAGTTCAGGGATCTGGGAGACTGGATCCTCTGAGGAGCTTGGAGCTCTAGGGCTTCTCTTGTGTGTCAAACACTACCTTCCACTTCATTTTGCTTCCCTTGGGCATAATTCATTACTCCCCTTAAGGTCAAGGAGCATCAGTTAAATTTTTTTATTCTCTGCTAATACCATCTACACAATGACTATTTATTGCTCACTAAACATATGTTGAGGCTTCATCAGAGCAGGTGTAAGAAGACAGATTTCAGGCTTCTCTGGGGGCTCAGTGGTAAAGAGTCCACTTGCCAATGTAGCAGACACGGGCTGGACCCTGGTCCAGGAAGATCCCACATGCCTCAGAGCAACTAAGCCCATGCGCCACAAGCACCCAGCCTGTGCTCTAGGGCTTGAGAACCACAGCTACTGAGGCCACGTGCCACAGCTACTGAAACCTACACACCCTAGGGCCTGTGCCCTGCAACAAGAGCAGCCACCACAGGAAGAAGCCCGTGTACAGCAACCAGAGAGTAACCCCCGCTCACCACAACTAGGGAAAGGCCCATGCAGCAGTGAAGATCCAGCACAGCCAAAAATAAATAATAATAAAAAAAGGAAGAAGACACCCCTTAAGGTCCAGAAAAGGCAATGGCACCCCACTCCAGTACTCTTGCCTAGAGAATCTCAGGGATGGGGGAGCCTGGTGGGCTGCCGTCTATGGGGTCACACAGAGTTGGACATGACTGAAGTGACTCAGTAACAGCAGCAGCAACCCCTTAAGGTCAAGGAACATCAATTAAATATTTTTATCCCCTGCTAATACCATCTACACAATGAATATTTATTGCTCACTAAATATATGTTGATTCTTCATCAGAGTAGGTGTAAGAAGATAGATTTCAGGCTTCCCTGGTGGCTCAATAGTAAAGAATAGTAAAGTAAAGTAAATAGTAAAGAATAGTAAAAAAAAAAAAAAAAAAGGTTTTATGATGGGGTTGGATTTCCTAATCAGGGCTGCCTGAGGAGAGAGTAGGATGCCTTCAGGAGAAGTGAGCTGCTCATCATGTTAGGTAATCAAGAAGAATCTCTAAGACCACTTGGCAAGGATGCTAAAGTGGAAGTGAAAGTGAAGTCACTCAGTCGTGTCCGACTCTTTGAGACCCCGTGGACTGCAGCCCACCAGGCTCCTCCATCCATGGGATTCTCCAGGCAAGAATACTGGAGTGGGTTGCCATTTCCTTCTCCAGGGGATCTTCCCTGCCCAGGGATCAAACCCAGGTCTGCATTGCAGGCAGACGCTTTAACCTCTGAGCCAAATCTCTAAGACCACTTGGCAAGGATGCTAAGGATTCAAGAATTTACACTTCAGGGACTTCCGTGGTGGTTCCGTGCCGGGGTCCAGCCCCAGTGGATCCAGGGAATTCGAAGCGGGGACGGCGTTGGCATGAGAAAAACTTATTTGTTTATTAATATAAGATTAGATTAAGAAACAATAGTATAGTAGTAAAATTAAGTGGAGAAAGAGGGCTGAATAACTTGGATTACGTGGAAGACCAATAAAATTCCAGACAAGGAACTTGCACCATCTACGTTGGGCCACCAGCACTCGCTTGAATATCTAAGGGTGCCTCGCCTTAGGCTCCCTTTCGCGCGGGTCTTAACAGCCAGGGCAAGTAAATAGACTTGGCGAGCCTCCGCGCCCCAGATGGGAATTCAGCCTGAAATTAAAGTAAAGAGGAAAAGGAGGGAGAGGGAGAAAGAGAGAGAGACACGGGGGAAACCAGTCCAGCAACTGGCTCCAGCCCCTATTGTCTAGAAAGGCCTTTTATACCTTTTTTTTTTTTTTTTAATACATAGAGATCAATGGGTAATACAAAATTATGCAGCGTTAGCAGTCCAGACTCATCAAAACCAGGCTTTTCTCTCTGCATACCTAATTGTATACACAAGTCTTAGGTGATTTACATCATCTTCTGGCCAAAAAGGGCCAATTAACATTTTACAGCCTTTTTTCTGATAAGGGTTTGTCAACCAGAAGACTTATTTGTGTTGACCTTCCCAAGGTTTGGTGCCACTCTTAGAAAGCACTAGATAAAGTTACATTCTTACATAGCAAGGACACAAGAGGAGTGCAGTGATATATAACAAAGAGAAGTAATTAACTCAAAAGTCTAGAGTTGCTAACATCAAAACTACTATATATCTTTTTCCATCTCCCGTTTACATTGATTAACATCCTCCCAGGTGCCTAAAAGATAAAGAATATGGAGGCCTGGCAGCAATCATTGAGTCAACAGTGAAAACCCATCACCAATATGATTTTTAACTCTTTAGAAAAGGCTCTGTATCTTTAAGATGCTTTTAAGCTTTGTGCCTCTCACAGTTGGGGGCTGTAAGCAATTCACAAGCTGTAAGAGGTCCGGGGGAACCTGTTAGGCAAGCTAGAGAGCTATCAGAGGGGGTTTAACTGAAACATCCCTTTCAAATGCAGAAGACTAAAGCCCTGAGTTGACTTTTTCCAGAGAATATTAGAAGAGTGGAAAAGCAGAGTACAAAAGCCGGCAGATTTTTGTTTTTTTGTTGGGGTACAAGCTCAGGAAATTCCAGGGGGACCCCTGAAGTCTGATCATGACCTTGCGTATGTCAGCTCCCTTCCTCATGACCTTGTCACGGGCGGGATTCCTCACACTGGCTTCCAGCAGTTCCACAGTTAAGACTCCAAGCTCCCAGTGCAGAGGGCCCGGGTTTGGTCCCTAGTCGGGGAACTAGAGACCAGATGCTGCAGCTAAAGATCCCACACACCAAACTAAGACCTGGTGCAGCCAAGTAAAAAATAAATGTTAATAAATATTAAAAAATAGAATTTATATTCAGGTAGAAGGCTGGACTTCAGTCCAGCCCCAAGAGTCTGTGATTCCCCAAATGGGCAAAGGAGAGCCAATTGTCTGAGACACAAGAGAAAGAGAGAGAAAACTAACAGCTGCCCATTCACTGTGCCAAGTGCTTTACAAATGAATAGTATCGAAAATAATAATGACCAACAAGTATTGAATTTATGATGCATGCCAAGTACTCCGCAGCACTAATCCAAGCCCACACAGCCAGAAAACAAAACGAGGACTGAACTCCAATCCTACTGACCCCAAAGGCCAGGAGGTATCTTTCTCCTCAAGTGGGAGGTCAGGTCACACCATGAAGTCCTAGTATGTCTTGATGGGACTGTGTTGTCTGACCACTTAAAAAGTGACATTAATGATCATGTCCTTGACTAAATTAAGGTCCATTGTGATGTCTCTTCTCTTGAGAAGGAACGTATAGAGGATCAATCTGCTCCTCGACTTAAAAAATAAAATTGCAGAGAATCACAAATGTTATGGAACAAGGACTCTCCCCAGGGAACCAGGAATAGCAACCAACCGCATCACAGCCCATCATCAATTAAGGATGCTTAAATGGCAGCTTGTATCTCAGGAGGACGCTGCAGGCAGGAACCACGGCGTTCCATCAGGCCTGAAAACAAGTACTTCGTCGTGATCTTGATGTATAATTTACGTGAGCATAAAATGTGTCTCCTCTCTTTTTGAAAACAGACAAGCGCCAGCACAGAGCCCCAGCTGTGCCCCTCAGCCCCTCCACAGAGAAAAACTATTCCTGTCCTGGTCTAGCTTTTGTTTTGACCTGGAGCACATCTGAAAATGTGCCCATGGCAGCCACTCTGAGCTTCCCTTCAATCTGTCCCTCAAATGAAGCAACTACTTAACACCCACACCTGTTTCCATTCTGAAATGCCCTCCCAGCTCCTCCTTCAAAACTCAGGGAGTCCTCCCAGAGGGGCCTCTTCCTCACCTTTACCATGCGTCTCCTCCATACCTGTGTTGCACATAGTTTTGAATTCATTATCATGATGCTTGGAAAGAATTAAAAACGGCGTTCTTAAGTGACGTTTGCCCCCCACAAGCAGGCTGTAAACCTGAAGAGAGGAACCAGTCTATTATGTACGTGGGAAGAGACAGAGAACATTATTTATCTGAATGTCAGACTGGCAGGGGTGGTGGGAGCTGATTCTCTTGAGAAAGATGAAGAGAGAAAAACCCTGTTTCCAAGGGCCAGTGGTCAATGGAAAGTTGCTGTATGAAGACCTTAGCTACATAACAAACCAGCACAGAATCAAATGGCTTAGAATCATTGCTACCGGCATTACCTCTCACAGTTCTGTTCATTTACCAGACTCCACCTGGCGGCTCTTACCTACGTCTCTAGTTGTTGCTGTCGTTCAGCCACTAAGTCGTGTTCAACTCTGCCACCCCACAGGCAGTAGTAGCCAGGCTCCTCTGTCCTTCACTATGTCCCAGAGTTTGCTCAAATTCATGTCCATTAAGTCAGTAATGCTCTCTAACTGTCTCATCCTCTGCCACCCCCTTCTCCTTTTGCCTTTAATCTTTCCCAACATCAGGGTCTTTTCCAACGAGTCAGCTCTTCGCATCAGGTGGCCAGCGTATTGGAGCTTCCAGCTTCAGTCCTTCCCATGAACATTCAGGGTTGATTTCCTTTAGGATTGACTGGTTTGATCTCCTTGCAGTCCAAGAGACTCTCAACAGTCTTCTCCAGCACCATTCCGGGTGCACTCAGATCCTTGCTGGGGTCAGCTGAAGAAGGGTCCACTGGGACAGATGTCCAGATGACGGCCTTATGCCCACCGCTGGTGGTCATCCAGATGGGCACATGTGTCTCTGCACCCAGCCTGCCTGGGCATCTCCAGAGCATTTTGGGATACCACTGGTATCCTTAAACCATGCCCCAGAGGGTTAAAGAAATTGGTGACTAACCAACTCTTGATCCTGTCTTCCAGGAGAACAGATGGGAAGGCAGCTTGTGGAAATCAACTTCGTTTGTAACAGGACAGAAGTGGCTGAAACCGGCTGGAGCCAAGACCGTTGATGAGAGTCTGCGCAGAAGAGACTTGCTCGCGGGTGGGGCGGCCTTCTGACGTCACAGCTCAGCTTTCCACCAGGAGTTTCATACTAGCTCTGGGTAAATGGGCACGCGCAAGCCAGGAAGCACCTGCGTGTAAGAACCCATCGCTTGCCTTAAACTTTGTAAACAACCATGTTTACAATTTCATCTTTCTACTGGGGATACAGATTTGAGCCGTGCCTCCTGTCTCCTTGTCTCAATGAAGCTTTTTCCTTTCTCAAAAGCAGGTGCCAGAGCATAGGCTTCTATGCATGTTGGGCAGCAAGCCCTTGGCTCCATTATCACCTTTGTTTCCCAGAGCTGCTGTAACAAATTGCCACAAGTGGCGTGGTTTAAGCAACAGAATGTCATTCTGGAAGTTCTTTAAGAGAAGACTTCCTTGCCTTTCTGTAACTTGTGGTGTCGACAGTCCCCAAAAGGGTGGGGACCCCTCAATGGGTCCCTTGCCCTGAGTTGCAAATGCCAGTCGAGCAACATCAGGTTGGTACAGCAGAGCAGAAACTTTATTCATTGATCAAGCATGGAGAAGGGAGGGTTCCTGCTCTAAAAACACCTTCTCCCCAAAGGAAAGGGAAGGTGGGAATATTAAGGGGTCGGAGAAGATGTGACATCAGGGCTCTAGGAAAGGGGCAGAGGTTTCCAGAGGCAGTGGGAGCATGCATAGTCTTTCATGCTTCTTTGCGCGTGGAATAGTGCCTAGCAGAGTACAGATCCCTGCCTTGGGCAGAGAGCTTAGCATAGCAAGGAAGCAAAGAAAACTTCCAGACAAGTCCAGATCTCATCTGTGCAGGTACATTCCTGTGGTCAAGTCTGAGCCCAATCAGGGCAGTGGACCACTGCAGAGCTCTCAAAGCATAGCTGCAAAACATCTCTGTCAAATATCAGGTATTTTTGAAACAAACAGAAGTAAATGAAGAATGGGATCCTTCAGCTCTCAGGGGCTGAGAGCAATCCTCAGGTCCCTTGGCCTACAGCTGCATCACTCCAGTCTCGCCTCCAACTCCACGTGGCCTTCTCTCTGTGTGTCTCTCTGTGTCCTGTCCTCTTACAAGGGTACCAGTGGATTTAGGACCCAGTCTAACTAAATCGAGCATGATGTCATCTAGATACCCATAATAAATCATATCTGTGAAGACAGTATTGCCAAATAATTTCTGGGTGGACATGAGTTTTTAAGGGACATTGTTTAACCTCTACAGCTGGTTTCCCTCAAAATTAGATTTTTCATGAAGACAAGGCAGAAGCTGCAAGGCTTTCTCTGACCCAGCCTCAGAGCAATCAGCAACATGACTGTTGACTATAAGTGTCTTACAGGGTGAGCTCTGATTTGAGAATGGGCCACACAGGACACAGTACTAGAAGCATGGTCCCTTGAGATCATACTTGGAGACCAGCATCTATAAGAACCTGTCTCCTGAGAAACTGCATGTGGGTCAAGAAGCAACAGTTAGAACCAGACATGGAACAACAGGCTGGTTCCTAATTGGGAAAGCAGTACGACAAGGGTGTGTATTGTCACCCTGCTTATTTAATTTCTATGTGAAGTTAAATCGAAGTACGTCATGCAAAGTGCAGGGCTGAATGAAGCACAAGCTGGAATCAAGATTGCCAGGAGAAATATCAACCTCAGATATGCACATGATAACACTCTAATGGCAGAAACCAAAGAGGAACTAAAGAGCCTGTTGATGAAAGCGAAAGAGGAGAGTGAAAAAGTTGGCTTAAACCTCAACATTCAAAAAACTAAGATCATAGCATCTAGGCCCATCACTTCATGGCAAATAGAAGGGGAAAAGTGAAAGTGATAGATTTTATTTTCTTGGGCTCCAAAATCACTGAAGATGATGACTGCAGCCATGAAATTAAAAGATGCTTGCTCCGTGGAAGGAAAGCTATGACAAACCTAGATAGCATATTAAAAAGCAGAGACATCAGGCAACAAAGGTCCATATAATTAAACCTATGGATGGTTTTTCCAGCAGTCATATATAGATGTGAGAGTTGGACCATAAAGAAGGCTGAGAGCCAAGGAATTGATGCTTTCAAACTGTGGTGATGGAGAAGACTCTTGAGAGTCCTTTGGACAACAAGGAGATCAAACCAGTTAATCCTAAAGGAAATCAATCCTCAGTATTCATTGAAAGGACTGTTGCTAAAGCTCCAATTCTTTGTCCACCTGATGTGAAGAGTCAACTCTGAAAATACACTGATGCTGGGAAAGATTGAAGGCAAACGGAGAAGAGGAGGCAGCAGAGGATGAGTGGTTAGATAGCATCACCGACTCAATGGACATGAAACTCTGGGAGATGGTGAAGACAGAGGAGCCTGGCATACTGCAGTCCTTGCAGTCACAAAGAGTCAGACATGACTTAGCAACCAAACAACAATCTATAAGAAGGACCAGGAACCAGGGGAAGTGAACAGGAGGGGCAGGACACAGAGGGGAGAGAAGACATTCTTAGGACTGCCATGGTGGGACAAGGGAAGCAAGGCATGCACTTGATTTCCAGGAAAGGTCTGGACAAGACAGAGAAGGCTTTCAGGAGCCACCATCTGGCAGAAGAGAAAAATTGTGCATGACAGAGATTTCTACAGAGGACTTTTAAGATGTTTCACTGCACATCAAGACTCTTCTCTGCCCTTTGACATTTCTCAAGAGACAGGGTAAAGATATGAATTGCTTCCATTTGTGTTTTTCTGCCTGGCTGTTATTTCTCACACGTGATTTTCTGCAGGCCAAGATCACAAGATGATCACATGATTCCATTGTTTTTATATAAGCGACATATCTCTAACCCTCTCAGTAAAGCCAGCACAGGGCTCTGTCCGTGGAGTGTAATCAACAAATAATGACCAGGTTTAAAGTATTTACAAGTTTAATTTGGAGACTGTACATTTGAAAGGTGAAACCAGGATTTCTGTTGAATAGGAGTATGTGCATGCACTTGCAAAAGAGTATCAACTGAGTTTTTCAGCTTGTCCTCACTGTAACAGGTTTCAACATGGGTATTGTTGGATGTTTACAGCCTGAGGGTCATTAAAGGTGATGTTCGGTGAACTGCCTTTCCAGGAAAGTTTGGCTGGAAGGTTCATTTTATTGAGCAATATGCCTGACCGTCTTCAGATAACAAAAGATTCAGAGGATGTAGGCAGTGTCCCCTCACAGGCTGCAAAAAATACTCCCCATGATGAGCCCAATAATTCTTCCAGCTCAGGAAATGTTTAGAGGGTGACTAGAATGCCAGGGACGAGTGGGGATATTATAGCTGCAGGCTTTCCAGCCCTGGGGGACTTAGTTAATCAGAAAATTAAGGGCTCAGATTACTAAGATGATGTTTAGACCCCCAACCAACAAAACAAACCAGTCATGGGAAGAAGTTTATGGAAATACTTCCTATTTCAACATAGTTGATGTAATCTGGGTACAAAAGCTAGGAACTGACCTGAAATGAGACTTCTCTGCTCACAACCTATCTGTTTTTATCCTGAGTTGTTGTTTTTTTTCTTGTCATTGTTGTTAATATTTGTTGAAGACTTACTATGCTATGTGTTTGACATACATAATCTCATTTAATCCTTACAACACTCATATGAAACTGGTACTAAGGAAAAGAAGATGTACTGGGCTGGAAATTTGGGTGGAGGTGGATGGAAAAGTCCCTGCTCAAAAAGACTGTCTTGCAGTGAAACATAAAGAATGGTCTACATATTGTCTGGATGTTTAAAACCAAGACTGTAGTTTGAGTTTTAAGAAATTGAGCCAAGGGCTCAAAGAGGGCTTAAACACAAGTTTAAATTAATTTATGTTAAACTTACATGTATCCAGACCCACTTGTGAGTGTAACTGTTCTTATTCCTACAGTCTCAGTGTAATGGAAGACTTTCTGTGTTAATGACATTAACATTCAATAAATGTAAGTGTATATATTAAATGTCAATTAAATATGGAGGGAGATACCACTTCACACCCACTGAGATGGCTAAATCCAAAAAAGGCAGACATTAACAAGTAATGATGAGTTCGTAAATTGGTGAAGCCACTTTGGAAAATAGTCTGGATGTTCCTCAAAATATCAGCTATACAGTAACCATATAACAACATTCAGAAAACTAAGATCGTGGCATCCAGTCCCATCACTTCATGGCAAATAGATGGTGAAACAGTGGCAGACTTTATTTTGGGAGGCTCCAAAATCACTGCAGATGGTGACTGCAGCCATGAAATTAAAACACGCTTACTCCTTGGAAGAAAAGTTATGACCAACCTAGACAGCATATTAAAAAGCAGAGACATTACTTTACCAACAAAGGTCTGTCTAGTCAAGGCTATGGTTTTTCCAGTGGTCATGTATGGATGTGAGAGTTGGACTATAAAGAAAGCTGAGCACTGAAGAATTGATGCTTTTGAACTGTGGTGTTGGAGAAGACTCTTGAGAGTCCGTTGGACTGCAGAGATCCAACCAGTCCATCCTAAAGGAGACCAGTCCTGAGTGTTCATTGGAAAGACTGATGTTGAAGTTGAAACTCCAATGCTTTGGCCACCTGATGCAAAGAACTGACTCATTGAAAAAGACCCTGATGCTGGGAGATATTGAAGGCAGGAGGAGAAGGGGACACCAGAGGATGAGATGGTTGGATGACATCACCAACTCAATGGACATGAGTTTGGATAAGCTCCGAGAGTTGGTGATGGACCAGGAGGCCTGGTGTGCTGCAGTCCATGGGGTCACAGAGAGTCAGACACGACTGAGCGACTGAACTGAACTGAACTGAACCATATAACCATCAATTCCACTCTAAGATATCTACTCAACAGAAATGAAAACATATATCCACACTAAGAACTGCTCATAAATATTCATGCCAATGTTATTTGTAATAGCCAAAAGGTGGAAACAACCCAAATACCCACCAACTGATTTATGGATGAACAAAATGGAGTGTATCTATACAATGCAATCTTATTCAGTAATTTTAAAAAATGAAGTACTGATACACACTATGACATGATCACCCTTGAAGACATTATAAGTGAAAGAAGCCAGTCACAAATGATGACACATTATATGATTCCACTTATATGAAATGTCCAAAGTAGGAAAATTGATGGAGACAGAAATTAGATTAGTGGTTCCCAGCAGAGAGGGAAGTGGGCAGTGACTATTACTAGGTACAAGATTTCTTTGGGGTGGTAATGAAGATGTTCTGGAGATTGTCTTATGATAGTTGTACAGCTCTGTGAATATACCGAAAACCATTGAATTGCATATTTTAAAAGAGTGAACATATAGTGACTTCCCTGGTGATTCAGTGGTTAAGAATCTACCTGCCAATACAGGGGACATAGGTTCAATCCCTGGTGTGGGAAGATTCCACATCCCTTGGTGCAACTAAGCCCCCGCACTGCAACTACTGAGCCCCTCCTCTGCAACTATTGACGCCAACATGCCCTAGAGCCCACGCTCCACAACAAGAGAAGCCACCTCAGTGAGAAGCCAGTGCACCACAGAGAAGACCCAGCACAGCCAAAAGTAAGTAAAGAAATAAAAAATTTTTTAAATATATCTTTCTAAAAGAAAAAAAAAGAGTGAGCATGTAGTATATAAACTATATCTCAATAAAACTTCTTTAAAAAAAGAAGAGAAAAGAAAAAGTTTCTTTTTAATATGTAGTTTTAAAATGCCACTTTGGAAAGGCTGAGGACAAGAATGGATTCAGGTTTGTAAGCCTTGCATGTATACAATTTGGGGAACCTTCTTCAACAAACATAATTTTATAAATGCCAATGTGCTGTGCTATGCTTATTCTCTCAGTCATGGCCGACTCTTTGTGACCCCATGGTCTGTAGCCCACCAGGCTCCTCTATCCATGGGATTTCCCTGACAAGAATACTGGAGTGGGTTGCCATGCACTCCTCCAGGGGATCTTCCCAATCCAGGGATTGAACTCAGGTCTCCCGCATTGCAGGCAGATTCTTTACCAGCTGAGTCACCAGGGAAGCCCAAGAATACTGGAGTGGGTAAACCATCCCTTTTCCAGTGTATCTTCCCAACCCAGGAATCAAACTGGGGTCTCCTGCATTGCAGTCAGCTTCTTTAGCAGCTGAGCCGCTAGGGAAGCCCATAAATGCCAATACGTTGTACAATAATGCGAGGATAGTTAACAGAACAGTGTGTGCTCAGTTGTGTCCTACTGTTTGTGACCCCATGGACTGTAGCCAACCTGGCTCCTCTGTCCTTGGAATTTTTCAGGCAAGAATACTGGAGCAGGGTGCCATTTCCTATCCAGGGGATCTTCCCAACCCAGGGACCTAACCTGTGTCTCTTGGGTCTCCTGCATTGCAGGCAGACTCTTTACCACTGCGCCACCTGGGAAGCCTCCAATAATACAGTACTATAACTTAAAAATTTGTTAAGGCGTAGGGTTTATGTCCGGAGAAGGCAATGGCACCCCCACTCAGTACTCTTGCCTGGAAAATCCCATGGATGGAGGAGCCTAGTAGGCTGCAGTCCATGGGGTTGCTAAGAGTCAGATACAACTGAGCGACTTCACTTTCACTTTTCACTTTTCATGCATTGGAGAAGGAAATGGCAACCCACTCCAGGATTCTAGCCTGGAGAATCCCAGGGACGGGGGAGCCTGGTGGGCTGCCGTCTATGGGGTCGCACAGAGTCGGACACGACTGAAGTGACTTAGCAGCAGCAGCAGCAGAGTTCATGTCGTGTTTTGTTGTTGTTGTTGTTGTTTACCACAATTTAAAAATGCAAACACAAATTTCAGTGCAAACTGGATAATTAGGATGAGAAAAGAAATGACAAATTTAAAAATAAATTTTAATAAAAAATTAAAGAGTAAGAGCTGGAAACCATCTACAACCAATTTATAAAACCACACTTTATTAACTAACTGCCTGTCATCTGTATACAATCCTACTTTCCAGCATTGCTGGCTGCATAATCTTTGTTCACGTTTCCATGAGACAATGATGTCAATCAATTTCTACGGGGAGAATAGAAAGCACTCAGTCTTTCCTCTAGCATAATTGATACAAATTGCTTATTATAATATGCATATCCCAATTTCCCCCCTGCTCAAGACAAGTGTCCTGCCTTCCAAGGATATCCTCCCCGGAGATGAGGGGCAGTCTTTATCCTCTCTTTGAACTCAACATCACCCACGGCACTTGAACTTTCCAACACCAGCCAGGCGAAGCTGGGGAAGATATGCTGAAACCAGCATTCCCATCCTGCCCAGAGAAGTGAAAACAAACTCACTCGTTCTTGGAACGCAATTTGACAACAGATAGTAGAGATCCCTCTAAATCCCACCTTTGGGAATTCCTCCTAAGGAAATTACTGCAATGCACAAGAGCAATCTAAATGTCTGATATAAGCAAATAATAAAAAACTTTATTATCTGATCATGTGTTGGTACCTTTTAAAAGGGTGATAAAAATAATAATATGAAAATTATAACACATATAATGTTGTATAATTATAATAAGTCATAGGGTGATACAAAATTGTGTACACAGTATGCCTAGAACCAGGCAGGTGGTGCAGTGGTAAAGAATCCACCTGCCAGGGCAGAAGACAAGAAGGCTCAGGTTCAGTTCCTGGGTCGGGAAGATTCCCTGGAGAAGTAAATGGCGACCCTCTCCAGTATTCTTGCCTGGGAAATCCCATGGACAGAGGAACCTGGTGGGCTATAGTCTGGTTTTGTGACCATGGGGTCACAAAGAGTTGGACACGACTGAGCTCAGCACAGAACATGCCTAGAACTAAATTTGGTTTCAATCCTGTGCATAAAGAAAAAGAAAACAAGATTAGAAGGAAATGCATCAAAATTCTAAAATGATTGTGTTTGGAAGGCTTAAGCAAATTTTCCTTATCTCATATAAATTTCATAGTGAAAATATGGTTGCCTAATACTCCTGTCCACTCCCTGACTCAGCCCATAGAATTAATGGTCCTAAATATTAGCAAAGCAGCTGGCTCCTTAGAGAGGGCCACTATAATAAATAAATGTAAAGTATGGTTATGAGTTTATTTTTGAAGTGCTTTCAGCAAAATCACTTGTTTACACACAGCAACATTCTGGCAGTGGGGGTGGGGAAATCAATGCAGTTAAATACCTTCACCTCTGAAACTACCCCACACATAGTGTGTAGCTTTGTCCTGTGACTGGAACCTCCATTCAGCAAATCCTAGACACACTATTAGAGAGTCAATATAGGTCATGCCCTCTGCTGTATGCTCTCCAGACTTGAAAATCAGAATAACTCAACAAGAAGCCCACAAAGCTGCCAAGAGCTGTCAGAGGTGTGCGTTATTATAGTAACAATTTGGCGGCGGCAGTGGAGCAAATAGGAGTTTGTTGCTATATTCAGGGCATAGGACTTGCTGGACCAGAACTAATGGGGGGAGGAAGGAGAGGATGAAAATGCAAGCAACAGCTGGCAATGGGTAACTTACAACTTGGATAGTCATAAGGAAAATGCCTGCACTTTAGGTGGTGGTCCAGTCATGTTTTAAATACCTCAGCATTGCTGTAGAGAGAGAATTCCATGTAAGTCCCATTCACGTTGGACTTTACACCATGGGCTTACCATCAGAAATAGTCCTGCGATTTGAAGGTGAGAGACCCATGGAGGAAGCTGATTCCACCAGCTCATGGTAGCCTTCCTGCGTCAATGCATGCAAACCAGAAGCAGAGCTAAGCCTTGACTGCAGAGCACAGTGGAAAGAACCCCAGGCTTTGGAATTGGGAAGACTTTCCTGGTAGCTCAGCTGGTGAAGAATCCACCTGCAATATGGGAGACCTGGGTTCGATCCTTGAGTTGGGAAGATCCCCTGGAGAAAGGAATGGCTACCCACTCCAGTATTCTTGCCTGGAGAATTCCATAGACAGAGGAGCCTGGCAGACTATAGTCCATGGGGTCGCAAAGAGTAAGACACAACTTTCACTCACTCACTTGGGTTCAAATCCAGGCTCGGCTACTTGCTAATTGTGTTACATTGACAGGATGCTTAACTGCCTCCAGCCTCAGTTTTAGCATCAGTAAAATGGGAATAAAAATTCCTGCTTTACAGGATTTTTAGAAGAATCAAAAATGCAATTTATAAACATAAACGATACCACATGACCCAGTAATTCCACTCACAAATATCTACCCACACAAAGACTTGTATATGAATGCTTATAGGAGTATTACTCAAGATAGCCAAAAAGCTGAAAGAGAAGAGCTTGGAGATTGTTTATATTGTGGAATCGCCAATATAGCAAGCCTCAGATGGCTGCCTTTTGTTCTTTTATGAGAAAGCAACATAAATCCTGTGTGTTTAAAAAAAAACTGTCAAAAAGTAGAAACAATCTGTCCATCACCTGTTGAACAATCCGGGTCAGGAAGATCCCCTGGAGAAAGGATTGGCTACCTACTCCAGTATTCTTGCCTGGGAGATCTCATGGACAGAGGAGCCTGGTGGGCTACAGTCCATGGGGTCACAAAGAGTCGGCCATGACTGAGCAGGCACGCATCTTAAGGCTGTTATTTAAAACAGAAATGCTCTATTTAAAACACCGGCTGCTCCTGCTAAGTCACTTTAGTCGTGTCCTACTCTGTGCAACCCCAAAGACGGCAGCCCACCGGGTGAAACACCTAGCATAACCCAAAAGTCTACAAGCAATAAAGGCTGGAGAGGGTGTGGAGAAAAGGGAACTCTCTTACACTGTTGGTGGGAATGCAAACTAGTACAGCCACTATGGAGAACAGTGTGGAGATTCCTTAAAAAACTGGAAATAGAACTGCCTTATGACCCAGCAATCCCACTGCTGGGCTTACACACCGAGGAAACCAGAATTGAAAGAGACACATGTACCCCAATGTTCACTGAAGCACTGTTTATAATAGCCAGGACATGGAAGCAACCTAGATGTCCATCAGCAGATGAATGGATAAGAAAGCTGTGGTACATATACACAATGGAGTATTACTCAGCCATTAAAAAGAATACATTTGAATCAGTTCTAATGAGGTGGATGAAACTGGAGCCTATTATACAGAGTGAAGTAAACCAGAAAGAAAAACACCAATATAGTATACTAACGCATATATATGGAATTTAGAAAGATGGTAACGATAACCCTGTGTGCGAGACAGCAAAAGAGACACAGATGTATAGAACAGTCTTTTAGACTCTGTGGGAGAGGGAGAGGGTGGAATGATTTTGGAGAATGGCATTGAAACATGTATAATATCATATATGAAATGAATCGCCAGCCCAGGTTCGATGCAGGATGCAGGATGTTTTGGGCTGGTGCACTGGGATGACCCAGAGAGATGGTACGGGGAGGGAGGTGGGAGAGGGGTTCAGGATGGGAAACACGTGTGCACCCGTGGCAGATTCATGTTGATGTATGGCAAAACCAATACAATATTGTAAAGTAATTAGCCTCCAATTAAAATAAATAAATTTATATTGAAAAAAAAAACACCTAGCATAGTGCCAGGTAACCAATAGGTCATGGTTATTATTAGATCTGTCATTTGATTACAATTTAACTGGCTTCTTCCCCTTCTAGAAAATTTTCTTAGTACACTGTGTGCTTCCTCCTCAGAAGGTAGTATTAGAAGCAGAAGTGCAATCCTTGAAGAGACTCTGCATCTCATAGATCCTTTCTGCAGATGGGAAAACTAAGGCCAAGGAGACTGATGGTTCTTATGTGAGGAAGGTGGATTAACCCGTACACTCCCAGCAAATCAAGGCAAGTACAAAGGCAGCAAATCTCCTGCTCCCAGGAGCACACCTTCATGAATTGCTTCTGCGTGGACAGAGGTTCGTGACATTGTACAGGAGACAGGGATGAAGACCATCCCCATGGAAAAGAAATGCAAAAAAGCAAAATGGCTGTCTGGGGAGGCCTTACAAATAGCTCTGAAAAGAAGAGAAGTGAAAAGCAAAGGAGAAAAGGAAAGATATAAGCATCTGAATGCAGAATTCCAAAGAATAGCAAGAAGAGATAAGAAAGCCTTCTTCAGCGATCAATGCAAAGAAATAGAGGAAAAGAATAGAATGGGAAAGACTAGGAGATCTCTTCAAGAAAATTAGAGATACCAAGGGAACATTTCATGCAAAGATGGGCTCCATAAAGGACAGAAATGGTATGGACCTAACAGAAGCAGAAGACATTAAGAAGAGGTGTCAAGAATACACAGAAGAACTGTATGAAAAACATCTTCATGACCCAGATAATCACAATTGTGTGATCACTCATCTAGAGCCAGACATCCTGGAATGTGAAGTCAAGTGGGCCTTAGAAAGCATCAGTACGAACAAAGCTAGTGGAAGTGATGGAATTCCAGTGGAGCTGTTACAAATCCTGAAAGATGATGCTGTGAAAGTGCTGCACTCAATATGCCAGCAAATTTGGAAAACTCAGCAGTGGCCACAGGACTGGAAAAGGTCAGTTTTCATTCCAATCCCAAAGAAAGGCAATGCCAAAGAATGTTCAAACTACCACACAATTGCACTCATCTCACACGCTAGTAAAGTGATGCTCAAAATTCTCCAAGCCAGGCTTCAGCAATATGTGAACCGTGAACTTCCTGATGTTCAAGCTGGATTTAGAAAAGGCAGAGGAACCAGAGATCAAATTGCCAACATTTGCTGGATCATGGAAAGAGCAAGAGAGTTCCAGAAAAACATCTATTTCTGCTTTATTGACTATGCCAAAGCCTTTGACTGTGTGGATCACAATAAACTGTGGAAAATTCTGAAAGAGATGGGAATACCAGAGCACTTGACCTGCCTCTTGAGAAACCTATATGCAGGTCAGG
>NW_024070198.1:38894140-38958150 GCF_014754425.2 Oryx dammah | reverse complement strand
CCTGACCTGCATATAGGTTTCTCAAGAGGCAGGTCAAGTGCTCTGGTGTTCCTATCTCTTTCAGAATTTTCCACAGTTTATTGTGATCCACACAGTCAAAGGCTTTGGCATAGTCAATAAAGCAGAAATAGATGTTTTTCTGGAACTCTCTTGCTCTTTCCATGATCCAGCAAATGTTGGCAATTTGATCTCTGGTTCCTCTGCCTTTTCTAAATCCAGCTTGAACATCAGGAAGTTCACGGTTCACATATTGCTGAAGCCTGGCTTGGAGAATTTTGAGCATCACTTTACTAGCGTGTGAGATGAGTGCAATTGTGTGGTAGTTTGAGCATTCTTTGGCATTGCCTTTCTTTGGGATTGGAATGAAAACCGACCTTTTCCAGTCCTGTGGCCACTGCTGGGTTTTCCAAATTTGCTGGCATATTGTGTGCAGCACTTTCACAGCATCATCTTTCAGGGTTTGAAATAGCTCCACTGGAATTCCATCACTTCCACTAGCTTTGTTTGTAGTTGTGCTTTCTAAGGTCCACTCAGATCTAGCCTAATCCCTTTTCCAGAAGACAGCCCTTCAGAATCCTCTCAAGTCCCATCTGAGTCTTTGGATCAAATATCGCCAGCTCTGCCAACAGTCTCAACTGCCTTCTCAGCACCTGTGTGGTTTCTCAACAACTCCCAAGTGTCATAGACTTGCTATTGGTGCACCCAGGATTTTATTAGCTCTTTTGGCAGCTACAGCTCAGCAGTCCCTCACAGAGCTCATGGTCAACCACCTCCTCTGAGTCTTTTCCATTCATGTTGCTGCTAAACCATGTCCCTCTCATTCTAAATGGAGCAGCTGTATTTATGGACCTACTTTCTTTCTGTAATTGCAGGAGAGACTGCTAGCTGTTGGCCAAAATCCATTTCCTCTATTTCTCAGGCACACAGCTAGGTTACACTTCCCAGACTCCCTTGCAGCTAGGTGTTGTCACGTGACTTAGTTGTAGCCAATATATTATGAACACAAGATGTTTAAGAAACAAGTGTGACATCAGAATAACCAAATCATTAATGAAAAATGTTTCTTTTTTCAGAGGAACTCTGGCTAACAAATGAGCAAGAAAGACAGAACATCACCACATACAACCTTTTACATAATCATCAATAGTCAAAACACCATCTATGGAGTAAACTTGTCCCAAAAATCTGGACCAGAGAAGCAAGTGTGGCCCTAAATCCATTATTGTTAAAGCTGAATGATGAGTACGGGGGGTGAACTTTAGTATCTCCCTCCTTTTTTGTATGTTTGAAATATTCTGTAATAAAAAATAAAGTTAAAAAAAAACATTCTCTTCTCCTCCTCCTGGAGACACATCTAGAGGAGGATGTTAATGAGACCTTCAGGGATGGAAGAAGCCACAAGATGGAAGGAGCCTGTCATTAGCTAACCACAGACATCATCTCAGACTGTTATGTGAACAAGAAATAAACATCTGCTGTGTACGTGACATTATAATATTCTAGGTTTATTTGTTTCCACAACCTATTCTACACATATAATACAGATAGAAATACTTTGGTCTTGGTCCATAGCTTAACTAATGTGATCTTTCCAAGATCATTCTTTTTCTCAAATTATGTTCCCTTCTTTTGCTATTTGTCCTTTCTAGCATTTAGGCTTTGAAATGAAAATGCCAAGTACAGCATTTCTAAATGTTAGACAATGCCCTGTAGCCACCACTAGACACCTTCTACAGGGAGACCAAGTCAATAAATCAATATCCTTTGAGTAGTGATTCTGTTATGAAACCATCTCATTATACAAACCCCTGACACAATATTCTGTTCTATCTGGTGATTATTATGTACCTGTCAGATGCCTTGTTAAACTCTAACTAGGTAATTGACAGTTGAGTCTACTAACTTAGAAAAAAGGAAATAAGATCAGATTTGATTTATTCTTAGTAAATCCACACTAACTCTATTGATCAGTTTCAGTTTTAAGTGGTCACAAGTAATTCTCTTAATAATTTATTGTGGAATTTTGTCTGGTTTCAACTGTTAAGCTCACCATTCTATAATTTATGGGGAGAAAAGACATCCCTTTTTGAAAAGTCATTTCCTTTTCAAAAATCAGAACTATTTTTGTAGGGTTCCAACCTCTAACACTGCAGTTCCTCAAATCTACTCCCAGTGGTTGGGTATTCCCACTTGCAGATCCCCTGGAAAATATTTTCTTTCCTTCAAGATACTTGAAATCATTTAGAGAAATTCAGGCTCTTAACTCTAGTTCCCTTTTTATCAATATGTATTCTACCACTGTTTTTGAGAATCTCTTCTGTAAGAGAGAAGAGATGCAAAATAAGAGTAAAGACATTCTACTTCATCTGCGTCAATTATGTTCACCACGTGCGTCTCTCAGAACAGTTAGTTGTTTCTTCTGGAAAGAAGTGGTAGGTTCCTGTTGCCTTGAGTCCTCCCAGCTCCATTCTGTGTCCCAGCTCATTACCCATAGCTTCTTGGGGAATGTGTACAAGAGACACACTGACACTTTCACACCCTTTATCACCAACAGGGCTGCAGCATAATGTTTGTATCTGACCTCATTCCCCAGGTCCTGGGTGAGCAATGCACCAGCGTCAGAGTAATGCCTTCAATGTCAGGCCAAGGCTAGCAGACAGTGTGACATCTATGCTTGGCTCTCAGTCCGCAGGCCCTACTAACCCAGCAGCATTAGATCAAAGAGACTAAAAGAATAATGAACAAGAATGACTCACAAAAGAGAAGGTGATGTGTCAGAATTTTACTTGAAATTCTTTCAGTCCTCCCACCTAAATCTCTTCTTCCTAGTATCATGGTGCATGCATGCTCCTGAGGGTTCCCTTTCAGTTTAGGGTCACACCAAAGAGCTGGACCTGAAGGAGAGACAGTCCTCAAGCATCCCAGAGCATAGTGGATGACTTTGTTGTTGTTCTTTAGTCACTCAGTCCTGTCTGACTCTTTGTGACCCCAGGCACTGCAGCACTCCAGGCTTCCTTGTCCTTCACCATCTCCCAGAGTTTGCTCAGACTCATGCCCATTGAGTCGATGAAGCCATCCAATCATCTCATCCTCTGTATATGACTGACACTATCCTTGAACCCAAGTTATCTTGGCCATTCTTGCTCTGCATATCACTAGAGAACCCTTGGCATTTTTTTTTTTTTCAAAACAAAACAAAAGGGACTGACATTTTCGCTTCAACTCTCAAATTGCTCTCAACTTTGATCTTTCTGACATTGAAAAGGCTGAGAAAGAACTACTTACTTTTCAAAGCTCAAAAACTATGCTCAAGGGCACCAAAGGCTCACATCTTGTTCTCTAGGTTGCCACCACTGGTGTTTCGCCATCTCATCTCTCCTCGGCACTAGGATATGAAGAACAACCTGCTGTTTCTCGGTCTGGCCTTGGGGAGGACAACCTCCATCCAGACCAGCAAAACACCTGGTAGATGTTCTGCTTCCTGAGTCCCCAAGCAGGATGTTAAGCCAAATGGTTAACCCTGAATCATGACCAATATATCTCTGGGCCATTTGGAGACTAGCAGAATCTTTGCCTGAAAACACGTTGACTCCTTAATTATTTTATCCTCACTTGGATGGTCCTAAATGACTCTTCCCACCAGTCCTGCAGATTTTTGATAAGGGTTATATTTTCTTTGTACTTCCCCAGTGACTCAGTGGTAAAGAACCTGTCTGCCGCAGTCCACGGGGTCAAGAAGAGACAGACACTACTGAGCAACTTCACTTTCATTTTCATGCATTGGAGAAGGAAATGGCAACCCACTCCAGTGTTCTTGCCTGGAGAGTCCCAGGGACGGGGGAGCCTGGTGGGCTGCCGTCTATGGGGTCACACAGAGTAGGACACGACTGAAGCGACTTAGCAGCAGCAGCAGCTAATGCAGAAGACATAAGAGACTCGGGTTCAATCCATGGGTTGGGAAGATCCCCTGGAAAAGGGAATGGCAACCCACTCCAGTATTCTTGGAGAATCCCAAGGACAGAGGAGACTGGTGGCTACAGTCCATAGGGTCGCAAAGAGTCATGCACAACCGCAGCAATTTAGCCTGCATGCATACTAGCCTCAGCTTCGATTGTTTTTTTTCTAAGCAAGCCTTTATTGGGGCTCCTGCAGCAGCAGCAAGGGAGTAAGAACAAACAACAGGTTCCTTTCCTTGTCCCCTGCTCCCCAAGGGGGAGCAAGCTTGTTCCCTATATGGGGTGAGGATAGGGATGTGTCCATGGGTTGGGCCAGAAGTGTGGTTTAGACATTTTGCTACCGCTTAGCTGGTATTGTGTGCAGGGGGCATGCTCAGTACACTGCGTTTGCTCCCAAACACTCATGTTTTTTCTTTAGGCTCCTACTTTTTGGTCTCTTTGTATCTTTGGGGTCCAGAATTTGCCCCAACTGCACTGTGTGCCCCTGCACACAGTTGTTTTTAGTCCCTTACAGTTTCTTTGTGTTTTCTTGCTCTAGGAGAGGCACGACCAAGCGCAAGCATTGCCATACTGCAGCAGGAGCGAAGCTGGGGAATGACCCAACTTCACTCTTAACAAGTCTGTTTCCTTAAATAAGAGCTGGCTCCCCTTGTATAGCCATAGTTTCTAACATTCCAGAATAAAATGCTATTGCTCACTCATGAGCTTGTACAATGAGATCATTCAGATAATTCAATAGACAACAAGGCGGTGGACAAGATCCACTTATTTGTCCAGCAAGACCTTCAAGTGTGCCACCTGTGAAATAATACTTCCTAGACTGAAGTCTGATCCTGTTACTTCTGACTCTTGAACCTCAGTTTCCCTATCTGTAAAATGTGTCCACAAATTGCACTTCCACCTAAAGCTGATGTGGGATTAAATGATATAACCCACATTAGTACTTAGCACGATGCCTGGCACATCAGAAGAGCTCTGTGAACATCACTGTCATTATGAATTCAAGGGGATTTGAAGACTGCCCACTGGCTCATAGGAGATACGAATCCAGACTTCACTGGAATGGTCCACGTCAGTCTTAAATTTAGAATAAATGACTTCACAGGCTTTGTCCCTCCCATTATTTCCTGCAATCAGCCAAACCTAGCTCAGAACTAAAAGCAGCTATCATCTGAAGCAAAGAAATGAAACTTTTAGCAAAAAAAAAAGCAAATTCAATGAAATCTTAGAAAATAAGTCTTCTAGGTCTCTCATTTACACTCTATCTTGTAAATTCCTGGAAATTGTAGATTCACTACTTTTTAATCAGAATTTAATTAGCACCTTGCACACAATAAGCACTCAGTGATTGGGAATATATATGAAAAAATTATGTCACCAGTCACCCAGGTACCGGGGAAACCCAATCCTCATTCTTATTCATTAAAGCCCAATTCTTCAAGGACTTATCTGAGAGCCATTGGCAGAGAGATTCCTCAGAACTTTAATTAAAGAGCCCCTTCCCCTCCTATCCACTACTTCTCACCCTCCCTTCCCTCCTCATATTCAGTTTCCATCTTCTCTGAGAGATTCCTATCTTGGAAAATAGAGAATTGCTTTTTAACAAGAATAATCTGGGGACTTCTCTGGTGGTCCAGTGGATGGGAATCCACCTGTCAATGCAGGGGACACAGGTTCAGTCCCTGGTCTGGAAAGATTCCACATGCCTCGGGGCAACTGAGCCAACGGGCCACGCCTACTGAGCCTGTGTGCTGCAAATTCTGAAGCCTAGAGCCCACACTCCACAACAAGAGACGCCACCACAATGAGAAGCCCTCAAGCTGCAACCAAGAATAGCCCCTGCTCACCACAACAAGAGAAAGCCCGTGCACAGCAACAAAGACCCAGTGCAACCAAAAATAAAGCAAATAAATAAATAATTTTTTTAAAAAAGGATAATCTAGAGAAATGACTGGATGTGAGTTTTATCTCTACAGGAGCATGCTAAGAATATGTACTTTGGGGATAATTATTTTTACCCATCCAACATCAGGATGTGGCCTATACCCCTCACACCAGGCATTGTTCCTACAAGCTCAGATCACAATCTTCTGCTGACAATCTCATAAAGATTTCGTTCCAAACAAGCTCTAGTCTTACCCAATAAGTTTACAGAGTTGCTCTCCTACTAAGGAAAGCACCCTCTCCAAACATAGTGGTAAGAAAGAGAATCCAAGGCCTTTTCAGTTTACGCTTATAAATATAATATTGAAAAATCTCACATCCTCAAATCCTGGAAACCTGTGGCTGCTGTTAGACAATTCAGCCACATCAATGGAAGTCTGGCATGTCAGAAGCTCAAGGGCATTCTGTTATTCAATGCGGCTTCTTAAACAGCAAAGTCTTACTTACTGATAGATAGGGAATCAACAGCAAATTAAAAGAGGTTAAGTTCAGTAGCAAATGGTGCATCCAATTATTTCAGAGCAGTAAATAAGGATAGGGAATGTCAAGGCTCCCCAAACATTCAGAATTGAACTGTGAAATCTAAACAGATATTTGAATGTTGCCTTAGAGAGCGACAATCTGCTGGACGAAGGAAAGCAAGTGAAATATTGGTCTAATAGACAAATATCTGCCCTAGCATGAATGGACTTGCCACTCCTGAGGAGTGACGAGATCAGAAGACACAAGACCATTTGCTTTGCAGAGCAGAAATAGAGACACAGACAGAGAACAGACATAACGACACTAAGAGGGGATACATGGGGCAGGATGGATCGGGAGATTGGGACTGACATATACACTACCACGTATAAAATCCGTAACTAATGAGAACAGGCTGTATAGCACAGGGAATTCTACTCAACACTCTGTGCTGAGCTAAATGGGAATGAAATCCAAAAACGAGGTAATAAGTGTAGACACGTGGTTGATTTGCTTTGTTGTATAGCTTTGGCCACTTCATGCGAAGAGTTGACTCATTGGAAAAGACTCTGATGCTGGGAGGGATTGGGGGCAGGAGAAGGGGACGACAGAAGATGAGATGGCTGGATGGTATCACTGACTTGATGGACGTGAGTCTGAGTGAACTCTGGGAGTTGGTGATGGACAGGGAGGCCTGGTGTGCTACGATTCATGGGGTCGCAAAGAGTCAGACACGACTGAGCGACTAAACTGAACTGAACTGAACTGATAGCAGAAACTATACAACATTTTGCAAACAAAGGTCCTTCTAGTCAAGGCGATGGCTTTTCCAGGAGTCATGTATGGATGTGAGAATTGGACTATAAAGAAAGCTGAGTGCTGAAGAATTGATGCTTTTGAACTGTGGTGATGGAGAAGACTCTTGAGAGTCCCTTGGACAGCAAGGAGATCCAACCAGTCCATCCTAAAGGGAATTAGTCCTGAATATTCATTGGAAGGACTGATGCTGAGCTGAAGCTCCAATACTTTGGCCATCTGATGCAAAAAGCTGACTCATTGGGAAAGATCCTGATGCTGGGAAAGATTGAGAGCCAAAGGAGAAGAGGGCAGCAGAAGATTCAATGGTTGATGGCATCACCGATTCATTGGACATGAACTTGGGCAAATTCTGGGAGCTAGTGAGGGACAGTGAGTCCTGGCATGCTGCAGTCCATGGGTCTCAAAGAGTCAGATACGACTGATTGACTGAACAACCATGTATGTATGTAAGTGTCTATCCACGTATAGTGGAATATACCCTATGTGATGCAGTCCTACAGCCTAGACATGCATCCAGGTACTACTCTAGACTCCTAAAACCCTTCATGTGTTATCTTGTTATTTTTATCATTTTACTTAGCTCATTGTCAACATCTACCGTAAACACACCTGTGAAAGCCTCCCTGCACATATCACAGTGACTGGTACCCAACTAGAGATGATTAAGGGCTTCCTGAACTGGATCCTATCCTAGTGGGTGCCATGTGTTTTGCATTCTGAAACTATTGAACAGTCATCCTTGGTAAAAGAGAAAAATGATATTGCAGGGTAATGAGGGGAAAGAGTGGCATATTTAGCAAAACACATTTGAAAGTTGAGAAATAATGAGAGATGCCTAAAGCGCTAGTCTGGACATGAAATATTTAGACAGTAGCATCTCAAACCCTACCATCTTACAACATCTGAAGCATTATTTTGCCTACTGGCATCTCCTGCTATAAGATTATAAAGCAAATCATGATTAGGCATTCTTCAAAAGTTTGAGACAGAAAAGCTGACTAATAAGGACATATCATATTTAATTAAGAATGGTTCTGGACTGCCCTCCTGGAGTTGGTGCACAAATCAAGTGGTGACTGTTGCCTTCCTGTTGTCGTACTTATCTCACTGAGCTGCTGTGACCTGCCATTGTCTTACTACCTGTCTGTTATTGCTCTTAGCCCAGGCATTCCTGGAGGGCAGGGACACCTGGCAAAGTGCCGAGCACATGGCTGGCATTCAATGAGTATCCATTCTGTGATGCTTTTTACTCACAGGATTTCTGATACCAAATAAATGGGCTTTTTCTCTTTTCCTAATATGATACAATTAATGTCATCAATCTGCTTTTTAACATGAAATGGTCATATAATTTTTTTTCTTCCATTGTGTAATTACACATTCGATTTCTCATTGATCCAAGATTTAGAAGAGGGAGTTTCAGTTTCCAAGTGCCTGCATTTTTGTATTGTTTTGTGTGATTATAGTTTATACTTGGCTATCTATTGTTGGGTTTATGTAGTATTTGCTCTGGGGTCAGTTGGAATTGGGATTTGAGTTCCCTGAATGTACCAGCTATCAGTATAAAGTCACGACTTTCCCACAACCACAACTCCCTCTTCAGGCTCACTAATTTTCTAGAATGGCTCACAGAACCCACACAAGGTCTTTGCTTACTAGTGAAAGTGAAAGTGCTAGTCATATCCAACTCTTTGTGATTCCATGGACTGTAGCCCACCAGGCTCCTCTGTCCGTGGGATTCTTCAGGCAAGAATACTGGAGTGGGTAGCCATTTCCTTCTCCAGGGTATCTTCTCAACCCACGGATGGAACCCGGGTCTCCTGGATTGCAGGCAGATTCTTTACTGTCTGAGCCACCAGGGGAGTTTACCATTACTGGTTTATTATGAAGGCTACAACTCAGAAACAACCACTTCCTATAAAAGAGATGCAGAGGGCAAGGTATGGTGGCAGGGGAGCTTCCACGGCTTCTCTGGGTGCATTATCCTTCCGGGACCTCAAAGTGTTCACCAATCCGGAAGTGCCTCCCCCCCCCCCACAAGTCCCACAGCTTAGGGGGTTTTAAAGAGGCTCCATTACCTGGGCACAATCAATGAAATCATTCCCTATCAGAGACTGACTCAATCTCAAGCCCCTCTCCCAAGAGGTCAAAGGCTGGGATGAAAGTTTCAAATTTTTAAAGGGAACCCTCCTACACTATTGGTGGGAATGTAAATTGGTATGGCTACTATGGAGAACCCTGTGGAGGTTCCTTAAAAATCTAAAAACAGAGCTCCCATGTGATCCAGCGATCCCATTCTGGAGTATATATCCAGAGAAAACCATAATCCTAAGGGAACCATGCACCCCAGTGTTCACTGCAGTGCTATTTACAATAGCCAAGCCATGGAGACTACCTAAATGTTCACAGAGGGATGGATAAAGAAGACGTGGTGCACAGTGGAATATTAATCAGACACAGAAAATGAAACAATGCCATTTGCAACAATATGGATGGACCTAGAGATTATCATCCTGAGTGAAGGAAGTCAGACAAGGACAAATATCCTATGATACCACTCAGGTGTGGAATCTAATTTGTAAAAAGATATCAATGAACTTATCTACAAAGCAAGAGCAGACTTGCAGATATCGAAATAAACTTACAGTTACCAAAAGGAAACATGGAGGTGGGGAAACAAATAGGGATGTTCATTCCAAACTTGAACGCACACACACTCCTATATTTAAGACAGATGACTGACAGGAACCTGCTGTGTAGCACAGGGAACTCTACGCAATACTCTGTGATTATCTATATGAGAAAAGAACCCAAAAAAGAATGAATATTTGTATAATTGAATCACTTTCATATACACTTGAAATTAACACAACATTATAAGTAGACCATACTCCAATAATTTTTTTTTAAGTTCCAAATTTCTAATCATGTCTTGGTCTTTCTGGAGACCAGCCCTCATCCTGACACTGTCTAAGGGCCCCCCACCACCAGTCATCTCATTAGCATACAGAAGATCCTCTTCCCACTCTGGAGATTACAAGGTTTCAGAAGCTCTTGTGTCTAGATTCAAGGACTATAATCCAAGACCAGAACTAAAACAGACAATGCTCCTATCAGATTTCCATGATGGTCCGGTGGTTAAGACTCTGAAGCTGCCAATGCAGGAGGTATGGGTTCAATCCCTGGTTGGGTAACTAAGATCCCACATGCTTCCCAGTGCAGCTGAAAGATTAAAAAATAAGATAAAGCCATCCCCATTAAAAAAAAAAAAAAAAACTCTTAAAAAAAATGCTCCTATCACCCCTACCATTCAGGAAATCGAAAGGTTTTAAGAGCTCTGTGCCAGGAACCAGGGACAAAAAACAAATAACATTTATTATTATAATATCAGATTTGAGGATGTCACCAGTTTCCCCAAGCTCCAGGTAATCATTTCCTGTACAGACAGGATAGTGCAAGGGTAAAAAGCAAGAACTCAGCCTCTGAATGCCTAGTTTCCTGATCCATAAAATAGAAATAAGAGAGCACCTAATTCATCGCATTTCTGATATTTAAATTATGTGCACAGCTTATGGAATCCTGCCTGGCATAGATGGCCATTAAATGCTTCTCTTATTATTGTGACAATATGAGACTATCTTTTCACTGTGAAACTTTGAACAGCCCAGAACCCAGAAGCTTATTTAATAAAATGTTAAGTGGGAAAAAAGCAGGTTACAGAAGAGTACGTATGGAATGATCCCATTTTTGTAAGGGGAAAAAAAAAATGTGTTGATACACTGAGGGCACCTAGAACATGGCTTCCAGGAAGGACGGGTAGAAAGAACAGGAGAGGAGAAAGGTGAGAGAGAAAAAATGAGAGTAGGGAACAAAGTCGAACAGTCACTGCTTGGCTCACTTCACTACTGCGTTGTTTGAATCGTTTCAGTGGGAATATAATCACACCCCATTTATAGATTTAAAAATAATAATTAGGGACTTGCATAGTGGTCCCGTAGCTAAGACTCCACACCCCCAATGCAGGGGGCCCAGCTTCAATCCCTCATCAGGGAACTAGATCCCACATGTCGCAACTAAGACCCCGTGCAGCCAAATAAATAAATATATTTATAAATAGATAAAATAATAATCAGGCAAAAAAATTTCACAAATTGACCCTAAGATATCGTGCTCAGCAGGGGTGCGCTACTCAAAACTCCTGATCGTATCAGCACCACCCATCGGGCCAAACGCCCAACGTGACTGCTGCCTGGCGAGTCTCATCTCACCCAGAGCTTCTCGCCCTCAGCACGTCGGCCTTTGGGGCCAGCTCATCCTTTGTTGCGGGGACTGTCCTGTGCACCGTACGGCACCTGTCAGTACCCTGGCCTCTACCCTTTAGATGCCGATGGGACCTCCCTGCTTTTGACAAATGTCCCCAGATGTTGCCAAATGTCCCGTAGGGGAAGAAATCACCCTGACTGAGAACTACTCTTTGCTCATTTTATGAAAATGAGCCAGTGCTTGCCACCTGTTTTTTTTATAAGGGACTGTCAGCTTTACAGGTCTTGCTATAAGGCAAAGCCAACAGCAATCTGGGGCCAGGAGAAAAGCAGTCAATGAGTGAAGCTGGACTGTGGTTCCTTCCTAGTACAGAGAGGACAGCCTAAGGAACATTATCCACTCCCCCAGTAAATACTGTCTCTCCTAACACTGGAAAGGGCTTCCCCAGTAACTCTTTTGGTAAAGAATCCATCTGTAATGTAGGAAACCTGGGTCAAGAAGATGCCCTAGAGGAGGAAATAGTAACCCACTCCAGTACTCTTGCCTGGAGAATTCCATGGACAGAGAAGCCTAGCGGGCTACAGTCCATGGGGGTCACAAGAGTCAGACCTGACTTAGTAACTAAACCGCCACCACCCAAGACTGTAAAACATTTGGTTTGCAAAATAACCCTTCCCCACATCTGCTTCTGCTCCCCTCTAGTCTCATGAGAAAATGTCACCTCCTTCCCTTGGGCCCAGTGCAATGATGAGGGCAGTCTACATTTATATCATCTGTTCTGCCAGAAAAGGACGTGAAGAGTGAAACCATATGCTTTTGTGGCACTTTTGAGAAACCATCAAAAATCAGGAGCACCAAAAGATCTCACCTATGGGAAAGGCTTGTACAACTGGAAAGGCTAAACCGAGAAATTCCTACATTTGAGAAGTCAGATTATTCATTCTGTTTTGGCCTCTCCTCTTTCTTCCTCTCACTCTCCCTCCCTCTCCCTCACTAAGGGGAAGTGAGCTAAGGTGGGGACTCCAGGCAGGAAGCAATAGAAAATTCCAGAGGCATGAACTCTGACCCAAGATGTGGTCCCTGCAGAAAAGAGACTGACCTGCGGGTGGAAGCTGCCCTAGACTTGAAACTAAGCCGAAGAGGAACTGTTTTGCTCTCTTTACACCTGTGCAGTTTGAATCTTTTGCAGAAGGAATACAGGCATGTCTCACTTATAGATTTTTTTAAAATACTAAGACAAGTCAATGTATGGCAAAACCAATACAGAATTGTAAAGTAAAATAAAAAATAAATTAAAAAAAAATACTGAGACAAATAAATTACAAATCTGACCCCAAAATATCATGCTAACCAGGGCTGCCTGACTTTGAACTCTCCAAAGTTCAGGTCTTCTAGGTGTGACCTTGGGCAGAGTTCTTAGGTTCCCAGGGTCTTGGTTTCCTCATTTATGAAATGGAGGTGATGGCTCTACCTGCTCTATCGACCTATCGGGTTGTTCCCAGAAGCTGCAGAGACCACGCTGGTGTTGGCAAGAGACACTGCAGGGAAATAAACAAGCTGTCGTGGCCCTGGCCCCAGGACTCATCCCCTCTAATCATCACAGGTCTAAGAACCCCAAGGAATGGAAACAGTAGGAGAAACATGAAGACTTTGTTGGAACAGGAGCTAAGATTTCACAGATGAAATATTGTGTCTCCAACATGACAGCCTATTTCCAACTCTGCTACTTTCAGATACAGCATGGCAACCACCCATGTCAGAATGGGAGGCAAACGGAGTGGGGAGACCTTTCATAGGACAAAACTGGGCCATCACCTCATCCTTCTGTTTTGAGGGACCAGGCAGCCTTGTGTCCTCCTTTGTCATTCCAAACAGACTGTAACAGGACCCTTAAATTACCTCATCAAACCTCAACAATCCTAAATGTATAACCCGGGTGGGAGAAGCATGTATCAGTAACGTATGTACCACCTTTTCCCCGTTATAGCTTTGTTACCCAGGTATTACTGTTGCACTCAAGGCGCAGAAGCAAGGTTATCTAACAGAGGTAGCCTAACATGACGAGCTAACTGGAAGATGCAGAGACCACATCTGGTCATCCAAGCCTATCTGCTACTCCAGCAGAGGATGGAGGAATGGCTCATACCGAGAGAAGGAAAGTGTTTCTAGATCTGCCTGATGAGTTAGCTTCCAAAGGATAGACCCTTGCCTTTTGGGAACAAGAAATCGAGGCTATGATCTGACCAGATACTAGACCAATAAGAATTACCACTGCTCTTACCACCCATTAAGGTTAACTATGCACCAGGCACTGAGCTAAAAGCTTTCATACATTTTATGTGATCTTCCCTCAACAAACAAGCAAATGAGGACTCAGGAGCCAAGGGACTGGCCCAAAGTAACACTATCTGTAAGTGACAGAGCCAGGATTTAAACACGGGTCTGTCCAAAGCTTTAACCTTAACTACAACATACTGCCTTCAAGCTGCCAAGCACTGTCTCTCCCCAGCAAATCAGCTGTAAACCATATGTTATGTGATAATAAAGTCACAAAGCCCACCCTCCATGTGGCTCCCAGTCCAGTTGGTGTTCATTTTCCTCTGCTAATTCCCTGTCCTGACACTTGTAAACTCTACTTAGGAGGGTCAAGGTGGGGGCTGTAGACAAGGTAACAAATGACCTTTCTGGAATATCCTCCATTTGGTGTACCAAATATATAATTAACCCAAAAGTTAAATTTATTTCCTGTTTTAAAATCTAAGCATGTTATAAGGAAAATCAAGAATAATTTCTTTGAAATGATGAATGATGAAGACAAATTCCTAGCAGAACAATTCAAGAAACCTGGGGGAGTGTTTACAATGAAGGATGCTAACTGGACTTTCTGTGGTGATCATCTCACAATATATAAAAATATCAAATCATTATGTTGTATACCTGAAACTAACATAAACTTCTAGGTCAACTATACTGCTTAATCGCTCAGTCGTGCCTGACTCTCTGCAACCCTGTGGACTATAACCTGCCAGGCTCCTCTGTCCATGGAGTTTTCCAGGCAAGAATACTGGAGTGGGTTGCCATTTCCTTCTCCAGGGGATCTTCCCCACCCAGGGATCGAACCTGCGTCTCCTGCATGCCCTGCATCGGCAGGCGGATTCTTTACCATTAGGGCCACCTGGGAAGCCAAGGTTAATTATGTCTCAATTTTAAAATTAATTAATTTTGTAAAAAGAAAGTAAGAAATATCAGAAATGAGGTAAAATAAGGGGCAATTAAAACAATCAATGAAAATAACTATATGTGTCAATGAATTTGAATATCAAGATGAAATTGGTGGCTGTTATAACCAAAATAAACTTGAGAAAAGATAGAAGAATTGACGGGGGCGTTGGGGAGGATTGTGAAACAACCACCACTGTAATAGGAACCAGGCCCAGATGGTTTTGCCCATACAGTGTATCTGTCCTTGAGAGAACAGCTAATTCCTGTGATGCTTGAATCATGACTTACAGGGGTTTCCCCAGGGGCTCAGGGCTAAAGAATCTGCCTGCAACGCAGCAGCCACAGGAGCCACCAGTTTGATCCATGGGTCAGAAAGATACCTTGGAGGAGGGCATGGCAACCCACTTCAGTGTTCTTGCCTGGAGAATCCCCACGGACAGAGGATTCTGGCAGGCTACAGTCCATAGGGTCACAAAGAATCAGACATGACTGAAGTGACTTAGCACGCATGCACAAAAGAAGAGGAAAAACCTTTCCAAATCATTTGGGAAGTAGACATAAACCTGATTCAAAGTATAATGTTTTAAAATACAAAGAAATTACTGACCTATATTACTAGCAATATGAGCTACAAAACCTTATATAATGTATTAACAAATTGAATCTAAAAAAATATTTTTAAAGCACAGTGACCAATTTGGGTTCATTACAGAATTTTATGATGACTTAATATCCTACATTGGTTTATCATTCAGTTCAGTTCAGTTCAGTTCAGTTCAGTTCAGTTCAGTCTCTCAGTCGTGTCCAACTCTTTGCGACCCCATGAATCACAGCCCACCAGGCCTCCCTGTCCATCACCAACTCCTGGAGTTCACTCAAACTCATGTCCATCGAGTCAGTGATGCCATCCAGCCATCTCATCCTCTGTCATCCCCTTCTCCTGCCCCCAATCCCTCCCAGCATCATGGTCTTTTCCAATGAGTCAACTCTTCGCATGAGGTGGCCAAAGTACTGGAGTTCCAGCTTTAGCATCACTCCTTCCAAAGAACACCCAGGGCTGATCTCCTTCAGAATGGACTGGTTGCACCTCCTTGCAGTCCAAGAGACTCTCAAGAGTCTTCTCCAACACCACAGCTCAAAAGCATCAATTCTTCGGCACTCAGCTTTCTTCACAGTCCAACTCTCACATCCATACATGACCACAGGAAAAACCATAACCTTGACTAGATGGACCTTTGTTGGCAAAGTAATGTCTCTGCTTTTGAATATGCTATCTAGGTTGGTCATAACTTTCCTTCCAAGGAGTAACCGTCTTTTAATTTCATGGCTGCAATCACTATCTGCAGTGATTTTGGAGCCCAAAAAAATAAAGTCTGACACTGTTTCCACTGTTTCCCCATCTATTTGCCATGAAGTGATGGGACCAGATGCCATGATCTTCGTTTTCTGAATGTTGAGCTTTAAGCCAACTTTTTCACTCTCCTCTTTCACTTTCATCAAGAGGCTTTTTACATTAGGAAATCTATTAATGTAACTTATTATGTCAGTAGATTAAAGAAGAAAAATTCTATTTCGATAGGTTCCAGAAAGGCATTACATAAAAATTCTAAGTAATTGAAAAGAGAAAATGAAACTCACCTAGAGAATCTGAACCATCTATGTACACAAAGTCTCTAAGATGCTGGATAAAAACTGGAATCCCAATCCAGTCCATTGCTCTTCCCCATGCATTTTGCTACTTTTACCAGGGATTTGAAATGCCAACAAAATTATTCAAAATGCCCTTTGATTGAGGAAAAATAATTTTCAAATGCCACGGTGATTAGAATAATGCGTGACTGTTTTCTTATATACCCTAAACTGTCTTTGTGAACAGGCTCCCAGGGGCAGTATAAATGTATCACATTCTTCTATCACACTAAACTGCACGCAGTTAGTGCTTTTCAAGAGTTGTTGTGCCTCTTCTGCTTTCGAGGGCTAAGATGAAGATCTCTCTTAGTAAATGTCACATTGCACTTGAAAATATGTTTGTTATTTCCAAGTATCTTTTGATATTGATTTCTGACATAATTCAACAGTGTTAAGAGAACAGACTCTGTATGATTTCAATACCTTTAGACCATGAAATCTTTGAACTTTGTTTTACGTCCCTGGATATGTTCAAGTGCCTCCTACTTTATAGTCTATGGGAACTTGAATAGAATTGTATCCTACTCTTGTGTGAAAATTATATAAATCTTAATTATCTTGAATTGGTTCACAGTGCTTGTCAGGTCTTCTATATCCTTTTATTTCTCTGTATATGCATTGTATTAACTTTTAAGAGTTTGTTATTAAACTCCAAGTAAAAATTTTAATTTACCTACTTAAAAAAAAATTATAATATATAGTGACACTATACATAACCTTGTTCTGTATTTTCCAAGTTTCCTGTAAATGAGTTATCATACTTCCATAATTTAAAAAAGTAAAAGTTAAAAAAAAAAAAGCCAGATGCCGGGCATGATATATAGAATGACCTCTTACCTAAATTACAGAGATAATTGTGTGTGTATGTACGATTAAAGAGATGACTGGATATTCATTGATATATTAATGGTATATTATAAAAGTATATATTATACTATATATAAAAGTATAATGTACTTTTTTCTATAATGCTTGAATTTTCTCAATATGCATGCAACTAATTTTAGAAAAATATTTATATACAAAGATAAAAATGATCATAACTTGAAAAAAATAGTCATTATGCCATTTCTAAAACAATAAAATCTACTAACCATGATGCCTGATCTGCAGCACATCTCATCTGTAAGCTCCCCAATGTGTCGGTTTAAATCTGTATATGGTATTGAAATTACAATGAAAAAGTTCTAAATGCAAAATTATCCACATTCAACCATTTGGAGAAGATCCTCTATTAAACTTATTTCTAGCATCAGTAAAGTCAGTGTGCAAAGTCTCACCCATTTTCAAGGGAAAAGATATTCAGCCCTGGTTCACAAGGCTGGCCATATGGCCCTCCAGTCTTGCATTTACGATAGCCTGAGAATTACAGAATGAAAACTGCCAAATCTCTACTGAAGCTCTACTAAGATGGGGACCAGAGAGATGCAGATCACTCAGGGTCTCAGATGTGATAAACAGTTAGAGGCAATTTTACAAGTCAACTCTAGAAAGAATAATAAATCCAGGAAGAGATCAGCTGTAACACAAGCATGAGATTACTCTCAAGCTGTAAAAACAAAATCCAAACATTTTCCCACCTTCACCTTTATGAAAGAAAGACTGTTGATAATTTGAAAAGAAAAACATTGCAGTTTCTGAAAATTTAAATCCCAGACTTTCTGCTGACCATGAAATCGAAAGTGTTAGTCACTCAGTCATGTCTGACTCTTTGGGACACCGTGGACTGTAGCCTGCCAGGCTCCTCTGTCCATGGAATTATCCAGGCAGGAGTACTGGAGTGAGTTTCCATTCCCTTCTCCAGAGGATCTTCCTGACCCAGGGATCAAACCTAGGTGTCCTGCATTGCAGGCAGATTCTTTATCATCTAAGCCACCAATGAACACTCCCCAGAAAAGTAAAATATGCATCAGAGGCAGATTAAAAATCAGGACTTTAATCTAGACCTACCATTCTCTTTGCAGAAAAGGAGATGAGCATCTTTCCCTACATGCAATTGTTCAAAGGGTGCAATCTTTAAGTACACGTTGAACAGCTGTTGATTTAGCTTCTTTATTTCTGAGGTTCATGTTAAGAATGCCCCAAATTTCCCGTGAGGAACTGTACCTCTTCAATTCTGAGCTGTGTGATTTAGGCGAAATTGACGCATACACACCACCACCATCCCCCGCTTTAGCAATACAGCTGAATCACCGGGAGGGACTAAGGAAACCACTAGCTGCCACTGTCTTCATTCTGCTTGAGGAAACCACACACTTGCTACAGGGAGGTCCTCTGTGTTAGAGGAACCACCCCCGCCCAACCATGAAACAGAGCAGGACCCTGTGGGACCCTCCCAGGTACAAATTCTTTCTATGTCCCTTGTTTCTTGTTTGTAGGAAAGAGGCTTCAGCCTCCTAGACCTTCCCTGAGTTCTAAAGGGTAAATTATTTTTTCTTAAACTGATATTTTGTCCCAGTTAAGTTATATCCAGTTACTGGACTAAATAACCCAGGAATAGCCTGGCCCAGGTGCTAAGGACACTATTACTTTTCTCGTTATTCTGTACATCCCTTGAGAAGAAACCAGAACCCCGCCTAGTGTTCCTGCATTCCCTCACTCCTCTAATTAGTACTAAAATAACTGTTTGAATCTGCCCTTTGGAACTCAGGAAAGGTCTAGGAGGCTGAAACCTTTTTTCCTACAAGCAAGAAATGGAAGATATGGAAAGGCTTTCATGCCCAGGGAGGCTCCCACGGGGTCCTGCTTGCTTTCAATTTCCCCTTCTCTTTGATATTCCTCAATCTTGAGGAAAACACGTGCTGAACAAGAAAGGGAATACAATTTTGGATAGAGAGGTTAATCATAAACTCAGCAGAGGAACTCAGTTTCAGAGGGACTCAGTTTCACTCCCTGATCTCAATTCAGGAAGAGCCCGATGTGGAGAAAGGAGAACACGATACTTCCTGAACGGACTAAGTTTCCAGCCCCATGACACGACAGGTCCCTGGAGCCACAGGATGGAGGAGAGGTAAGAGCTTAAATCAACTATAAAGTTCTACCCAGGACAAGACAAGCTGAAAGGAAGTAAAGTTAAGGAATCTGCCCAAGATTTTATTAAAGGGCAGGAAAGAAGAAACTGACAAGGTATGGCTAGAGGCAATGATGGAAAGAAATAAAGACAATTTCTTGTTTATCTCCCCACTGATTTTGACAGGTTACAGATTTTTTATTTGAACAATAAAACCACAATAGCACAGGAGAGCAAGAAAGGCCATCTAAAGGTAATAAATTTTTTAAGCCCAGGAAGAAAGCAGATAGAGTTAGAGCAGTAAAAATCAGAACTGAGAACATCTACCCACAAGAGTCCTGAGTGGGGACTCATAGAAAATTTCAAAGTGGAGAAGAGAAAAACCAAGCAGGAATTGGTGGGGGTTGGGGCAGGGGTGGGGGACACGACCAGGGAGATTTATCAAAGAACTGCATTCAGGGCACTTCCCAGGTGGTCCAGTGGGTAAGATTCCTCGCTCCCAGTGCAGGGAGCCCCTGGTCTGATCCCTGGTCGGGGAACTAGATCCCACATGCCTGCCACAACAAAGACCCCACAAGTCTCGACTGAGACCCAGGGCAGGCAAAATAAATAAATACTTTTAAAAAAGAAAAACTGCATTCAGAATTACAAGGACAGAATACAGATCAGTGCTTGCCTGGAGCTGTAGAGGAAGGTGGGGCCTGATCTCAAAGAGGCACAAGGGAACTTTTCGGAGTGATGAAAATGTTCTATATCTTAATGGGAATGGTAGTTATGTAGCAAAATAGAAGGTACACTTCAAATGGGTACTTTTTATTATATGGGAACTATAACTTAGGTATAAATACATGAAGATCAACCAAAAAAAAAAGCAAAGACTGTTCATTCAGAGCTTGTACCCATCATTACTTGCATTTGGCAGAAACTCAAAAAACAGGCAAATGTGTGGGAAAGCTTTATAGTGGCAGTGGGGGAGAGAAGGCTTCAGGTGTGCCCTGACTGGTGGCTTTTGCACAGAGAAGAAAAATGTTTACCATGGAGGCCATTACCCCACTGATGCTTGCTAAGAGAACTGACCAAGAGTCTGTTGGAAGTTAGAGTCAGCAGAGTTAGAGCTTCCTCCAACAGAAATGGGTTTGGATGATAAAAACCTGTAAGCATGGGAAGGAAATGGCTCAGAGAACTGAGTGAGAAGGAATTTGAGATAAGAATTCAAAAGGCAGATGGAATTGTACTATTTGAAGTGAGGTCTGCAGGCCATTGCTTCCCAAGTGGCTCAGTGGTAAAGAATCCACCTGCCAATGCTGGAGACCCAAGAGACACAGGTTTGATCCCTGGGTTGGGAAGATCCCCTAAGGAAGGAAACAGCAACTCACTCCAATATTCTTGCCTGGGAAATCCCATGGATGGAGGAGCCTGGCAGGCTACAGTCTGTGGGGTCACAAAGAGATGGACACAACTGAGCGACTGAACAAACACAACAACTACACACTATCCACGTCTGGGAACTCATTAGCAATACAAATTCTCAGGCTGCACCCCAGACCAACTGCATCTGTGCGGTCAGGCCAGGAATCTGTGATTTAACAAGCTCTCTAGGGGACTCTTATCCACACTGAAATTTAAGTATCAGTGTAGAGAACAGTCATGTTTTCCTGACATTTCTCCATGGGAGGGAGTAGAAATACACCCTTATGATATAGAGTTGAGGAAGGTTCAAGGGGAGCCTACCAAGCAGATAATTGTGTGGCTGAACACTTGGACCCAAAAGTCACTTTGATAAAGAAAAGTCTGTGGGTGTCACAATTCAAAAGGGTGAGCTGCACTGAGATGCTTGGAGCCCGTATAATTTGTTGTTCGGTCACTAAGTCATGTCTGACTGCAATCCCATAGACTGCAGCACACCAGGCTTCCCTGTCCTTCACTATCTCCCAGAGTTTGCTCAGACTCATGTCCATTGAGTTGGTGATACCATCCAACCATCTCATCCTCTGTCGTCCCCTTCTCCTCCTGCCTTCAATCTTTCCGAGCATCAGGGTCTTTTCCAATGAATCGGCTCTTCCCATCAGATGGCCAAAGTACTGGAGTTTCAGCTTCAGTATCAGTCCTTCCAATGAGTATTCAGGGTTGCTTCCCTTTAGGATTGACTGGTTTGATTTCCTTGCTGTCCAAGGGACTCTCAAGAGTCTTCTCCAGCACCACAATTCAAAAGTATCAGTTCTTTGGTGCTCAGCTTTCCTTATGATCTCATATCTGTACATGACTACTAGAAAAACCATACGTTTGACTATACAGACCTTTTTACCAAGGTGTAACCACTCCTGGAAAAGATCAGACTACAGAGACTTGTGTGCCAGGACAGAGAATGAATCAAGGTCTGTTAGCTTCCAGAATGAGTCGCATTGCCCAATAGCCCTAAGAAGCCCTCTGCTGTCTCTAACAGGCAACAAACTAGGTTTCTACCTGGTGTAACAACTCTGATCTCTGAAACCAACATTAGGATACAAACCAAGGCTTTAACTATAAGTCAACTCAATGATATTTATGAAAAATTAAGGTGCAGTGTTTTATAAATGTTAAACCACTATTTGGCTGGAACCACTATTTAGTTTAACAGCTCTCTTTGTTCTCAATTCAGTTCAGTTCAGTTCAGTCGCTCAGTCGTGTCTGACTCTTTGCGACCCCATGAATCGCAGCACGCCAGGCCTCCCTGTCCATCACCATCTCCCGGAATTCACTCAGACTCATGTCCATCGAGTCCGTGATGCCATCCAGCCATCTCATCCTGGGTCATCCCCTTCTCCTCCTGCCCCCAATCTCTCCCAGCATCAGAGTCTTTTCCAATGAGTCAACTCTTCCCATGAGGTGGCCAAAGTACTGGAGCTTCAGCTTTAGCATCATTCCTTCCAAAGAAATCCCAGGGCTGATCTCCTTCAGAATGGACTGGTTGGATCTCCTTGCAGTCCAAGGGGCCCTCAAGAGTCTTCTCCAACACCACAGTTCAAATGCGTCAATTCTTCGGCGCTCAGCTTTCTTCACAGTCTAACTCTCACATCCATACATGACCACAGGAAAAACCATAGCCTTGACTAGACAGACCTTAGTCAGCAAAGTAATGTCTCTGCTTTTGAATATACTATCTAGGTTGTTCTCAAGTGTAGGTTTTCTTTTGCACCCAGTTTATTAGGAAAGATAGCCAGGATCAGGGAAATTTCCATGACAATGATCTTCTCTCATCTGAAGACACTCTTAATCAATGAGCTGACAACATAATGGACTGCTCATTAGATCTGTTAAGAATAAGTCCCAGCCAATGAGGGGGCTCTTCCTGAGCCTGAAATCAAGAAAACCACAGAGGAAGATGTGAAAAAAGCCCAGCAGTTTCAGCAGATTCTCTTATAAAAGAATTGTCTGGGTGATGTACTTGATATTTCACGGAAGACTATCAGCAAATTTGCAAGCATAACAAATTTCACTTAAGGTTCTTTTATACAAAGAAAAAGAAAAAATTTGGTGTTTTGATAAGGTATCCTAAAAGAGTACATTCAAATCACATATATGTTTTAAAGAGGTAGCATCAGTAAATTATTGCTGAGTAATCAAACCATCCCAAAACTCAGTGGCTGAAACCATAACAGCTATTATTTGCTTACACAGCTAGGGGTTGGGGGAACGACTAGTCTAGTCTGTACTTAACTAAGATGGCTCTGCTCCACGTGTGTCTCTCATGCTCCTTGGACCAGTCTCCCAGTCCAGGCAGTCTTCTCTTTGGCCTTGGCCAAAGAGATTAAGTGGAAACCCCAGATCACTCGGCCGAGGCACAGACTTGGCACTGTCACTTCTGCCTCATTCTCTTGGCCAAACCAAAGCACATAGCTAAACACAGTGTCCAAGGGCGGGGAAATGTGTTGCACCTCCAAGGAAGAAATTCAAGTTCACATGGCAAAGGGCGTGGATACAGGTGAGGCAAGAGTTGGGGTCAAGTGGGAATTCCCTGACGGTCCAGTGGTTAGGACTCCACACTCACTGCAGAGGGCATGAGTTCCATCCTTGGTCAAGAAACTAAGATCCCACAAACAGCACAGACAAAAAATAAAATAAAAAGAGTTGGGGTCAATAATGCAATCTGCCCTAGGGAATAGCACATTTTTCTCATCAGGCATCTTAGCTGAAATTTCCCCCTAGGATTGTACACGGTACCTTGATCTTTTTTTTAATTATGAAACTATTAATTTAAGGTGACAGGAATGCGCATGGCTCTGAACTGCCTTTTTAGTCTCATCTCCGCGAATTCCCAGGTTCGCACAAATCTTCCACTGGAACCCAAATGGCCAAAGTACTGCTTTCCACATATACCCTATAATTCTACATCTTCTTGCCTTGGAGCAGTGGTTCTTACAGTGTGGCCCATTAGATATATGTAGCAAATTGTCTTTATCCTTTCCTCTGTCAGCAGACATTTAGGTTGCTTCCGTGTCTTGACTATTGTAAATAGTGCTGCAATGAACATTGGGGCTCATGTATCTTTTTGGATTATGGTTTTCTCTGGATATATGCCCAGGAATAGGATTGCTGGATCATACGGTAGTACTATTTTTAGTTTTTTTAAAGGAACCTCCATATTGTTCTCCTGGACAAGGAAATGGCAACCCACTCCAGTATTCTTGCCTGGAGAATCCCATGGACAGAGGAACCTGGTGGGCTATGGTCCATGAGGTGGCAAAAGAGTTGGACACGACTGAAGCAGCTTAGCAGCAGCAGCATATTGTTCTCCGTAGTGTCTGTACCAATTTCCACCAACAGTGCAGGAGGATTCCCTTTTCTGTACACCTTCTGCAGCATGTATTGTTTGTAGAATTTTTGATGATGGCCATTCTGACCTGCAGCTTGCCAGGCTTCCCTGTCCATTACCAACTCCCGGATCTTACTCAAACTCATGTCCATCGAGTCGGTGATGCCATCCAACCATCTCATCCTCTGTCATCCCCTTCTCCTCCTGCCCTCAATCTTTCCCAGCATCAGGGTATTTTCCAATGAGTCAGCTCTTCACATCAGGTGGCCAAATTATTGGAGCCTCAGCTTCAACATCAGTCCTTCCAATGAATATTCAACACTGATTTCCTTTAGGATGGACTGGTTGGATCTCCTTGCAGTCCAAGGGACTCTCAAGAGTCTTCTCTAACACCACAGTTCAAAAGCGCTCAGCTTTCTTTATGGTCCAGCTCTCACATCCATACACAACTACTGGAAAAAGCATAGCTTTGACTAGACAGACCTTTGTCAGTAAAGTAATGTCTCTGCTTTTTAATATGCAGTCTAGGTTGGTCATAGCTTTTCTTCCAAGGAGCAAGCATTTAATTTCATGGCTGCAGTCACCATCTGCAGTGATTTTGGAGCCCAAGAAAATAAAGTCTCTCACTGTTTCCATTATTTCCCCATCTATTTGCCATGAAGTGATGGGACCAGATGCCATGATCTGGTCCTATCACTGCCATTCATTTTTTGAATGTCAAGTTTTAAGCCAAATTTTCACTCTCCTCTTTCACTCTCACTAGGCTGCAAGACTAGTCCTCAATATAAGAAGGGGGTCACTCTGGACATTCAGCCATAAGAGGACATAGTAATTCTCAACACAAGCATGAATGAAAAGTTCAATTATCCCAGGTAAAATAATCCCCATCCAGGAAAGATAAAGGTCTAGAGCTTTCTGAGCTGATTCCCAGGCCACTGATGTTGTTCACCTTGATCACCCTGTACTGTTAGCTAATTTGATTTCTTTGTGAATGCCCCAGTGTTTCAAGATAAATAGATGATGACTCATCTAAAGCAACAAGGAAAATTAAAATGCCTCTAATTATAAAGGAATTTGAATTTGCTGCACCTAAGAATTTAGAGACTAAACTCTTGTTTAAAATCATTACAGAGATAAGATTTGTGAATTTAACCACAATTACTTTCACTCCATTCTAAAGAAATGCTCATTGTAAAGGTAGTTTTTGTAAAGAAATCATTACATGTTGGGGAAAAGGGTTTAATCACTGTGCGCTTGAAGACAAAAGATTCATTTGCTGGCAGATAATACAGGTGCCAGAACTGAATTTCTAGGGAACAACATAATTCTACTTTTTAAAATGTTTATCATGGCAGTTCTGTGGAAATGTTTATACCTTTCTAAAGAATGTCCAGACACTTGGAATTGAAAGTACCAGAAAAGGAGATGGTAATCCGCTTTCCATTTCAAAGGATACAGGCTGAGGTGACAATGTCAAATCTTATGTGAGCCCTGTGCTCCCAGAAAGCAGTGATGGTTGAGAAATCCCACCCCCGACCCTGTGTTCTGGAAAAGGCCTGATTACAAAAATCCATGCTTCTTTAGCATATTTCAAGATAAATATTTTATAAATATTTTATATTTATATAAAACCCCAGTTTTATATTTTATAAAACCCCAGTTTTTCTCCCTCTTCTTACCCTCGTTACTGAATGTTGTCCTTATTGCAATATCCTGGATGAAACCACCTCAGTTGTCCAGGGAATTTTGTCCTTGAGAAAAGAGGGAAAATCTCTCTACCCAACTGAAAATCACTGAGTAAGTTGTTAAGTCTGTGTTTACCAGGCACCAGATTGGGGTTTTATTAAATAGGGGAGTCATGGAGATATTAATACAAAGCTGAAGGTTATATTCCATGAGTCATCTCAATGGTCTATCTAGACCTAACTCTGAACCAATATATTTACAATCACTTTCCAACTAGATATTAGCTGTGGGTATAGGCTTCCCTGGTGGTGCTAGTGGTAAAGAATTCACCTGCCAATGTAGGAGACTCAAGAGCCAGGTTCGAACCCTGAGTCAGGAAGATACCCTAGAGAAGGAAATGGCAACTCACTCCAGTATTGCTGCGTGGAAAATTCCATGGTCAGAGGAGCCTGGCAGGCTACAGCCACAGGGTCACAAAGAGTCAGACACAGCTGAACACACACACACAACCCATTAGAAAGCTCAGCTCTTGGTTCTTCTAAGATTGGAGTGGAGCATTCCCTGATCTTATTAGACTAACCAAAGACAAAAGTCCTTCCAGTTAATGCCCTCTCTGGTGTGGACACCTGCCACCTCCTGGCTGATTTGCTCACTGCACACCACACCTGCTCAAGTTTGCTCCAAATGAAGGGTTGCCAAGGCTCCCTGGCAACCATGTGACCATCTAACCTCCCCCTGCTAGGCCCTGCTGATGTCTGGTTAGTGTGAAGGACAAAATTCCCAGAACAATTAAGGTGATGATTCTATCCAAGCTACTGTTATAAGGAAGATGTCCACTAATGAGAAGCATCTCAGAGGAATGGATGGAGGCCTGGGGTTTTCTAGAGGCAGGGAGGCAACAGAATCATCGCCTATTTTCATAGGAGTCATGGGAGAGAAGGTGGAGGTGGCTCTTGCCATGAAATATGCAAGAGTGGAGCGGTCATCTACAGTTACCCCTTTCTCAGAGCCCAAAAGGCTGGGAGATTTCTCAATCAGCACTGCTCTATGGAAGCCCAGGGCTCAGATACAATTCACCACCATCACTGAGTCTCCACCATCTCACCAAAAACTAAGCCCCAACTCTGTCAAGCAACCTTGCAGGTCACCATGTGCCAAGGCAAAAACAATTATTTTAAAAACAAAAACTGCCAACCTTCAGACAGCAATGCTACGTTTTTGTTACCAAAAAGGGTCTGCTGACCAATGTGCTTAGTAGTCAACACTATGGCCCCGGCTTTTGAGAAAAGAGAAGGCTTTATTGCAAGGTGGACCAGAAAGGAGACAGGAGGTGTGGGTCAATTCTCTCACCTGATCTGGGGTTCGGTCAAACTTTTGGGAGTTAGGGTGGGAGGCTGGTCTGGGGAAGCACTGGTGGGCAGGTTATGATGAGAGGGCTTTGGAGCTGGCCACCTGTGGTCAGTGTAGAAAAGGGGTTCAACACCAGATCTTCTTGGACAACAGACCCTTCGCTCCTGAAAGGGATCCAGGTTCAGGCTCCAGTGAAGTCCTGGTCCTTTGGTTCCTCTGTGGGGAGAAACTTCTAGGTATTAATTAAGGGCAAAATTTTCTCCTCTGCACCTGCTTTGGCTGCGTGACTTGTGGTTTTCTTCTGTTGTCCCTGAAAAATAACTGAGTATCTTGTTAGAAACAGGATAGAGCCAATTTGGGGTGGTTTTGCAGTTACTTTGGTTGGCGGGGGCGGCACCACTGGAGTTTGGCTAATTAATTGGCCACCCTGAGAATAGTTTTTCAGCAAACTGGCTTTCAGAAAGTGGGACCTCTTCCACACAATGCTCCCTAGGACTGCATATCACTGGTGTTTTTGTCTCTCTTCTCAAGCAAATGCTGAAGTCCTTGTGGGTCCTGACTACCTTTGCCAGACCCCAACCCCTCATTCTTACCCCAGAGCCAGGGAGACCTCAATAAATGCCAGCTGAGTTAAAATATTCTTTGATATAAATCTACCACCTATTCATCAAGCAGAATCACTTTCAAATAGTTTCCAGCTCTGAAAACCTCCAATCCATCCATGTATTCGAACCTTACATCCTGGGAAGAGATACCACCCAGAGGGCTGTTGATTCTCCCAGGTTTTTCTGGCTCCCCACCCGTGGTCCTGAGCTGGTCCACACTGGGTGTCAGAGCAATACTCACATATCACAGCAAAGGCGGAAAATAGAAGGAAAAAAATCCACAGCGGAAGTGAGAGTAGAGACTCCACAGCTTTCTGGGTGGTGTGATTGATCAGCAAAGCCCCCTGTGTAAGACCCAGAGTTTAGGCATCTGTGTTTCCTTAGGACAGGATGAGAACTCCCAAGGTGTTGTAACATCACCCTCCAAGTACCATCTCTAGGAGAATGTCACGCCACGTGGAAAGAAAGAGGCTGCCAGCAGCCACAGTGGGCTTGGATGGGAGAGGCAGAGAGCTTCAGCATCACACAGTCATGGCAAAGACTCAGTTGCAGAGGAAACTAGAAGGGAGCCAAGCCAGCCACAGAAAGCACCAGAGTCCCTCAGTCTGCAAGGAGGTCAAACCAGTTAATCCTAAAAGAAATCAACCCTGAATATTCATTGGAAGGACTGATGCTGAAGCTGAAGCTCCAATACATTGGCTACCTGACATAAAGAGCCAACTCATTAGAAAAGTGCCTGATGCTGGGGAAGATTGAAGGCTAAAGGTAAAGGGGGTGACAGAGGATGAGATGGTTAGATAGCATCATCAATCCAAGGGACATGAATCTGATAGTGAAGGACAGGGAAGCCTGGCATGCTGCAGTTCATGGGGTCACGAAGAGTTGGACATGACTCAGAGGCTGAACAACAACGATCAATACAAGCACGGTCCCTCTAGCCACCCCACAGTAAGCAGAGCCCAAAGGCAAACATAGCAAATGTCATTAGATAAGACCATATGGAAAAAGGAGAAATTCTGAGTTAGACCCAAATTATTTTTGTAACCACACAGGCTATAAGGGTTATTGTCTTTACTCCTCAGTCAGGAGAACTCCTAATACAACACCATCGGATTCTACCTTATAACATTTGTGAGACAGAATACACCAACAGGTGAGGAGGGCCGGACCAAATTGAATATTAAAACTCTGACCCTCAATCTCTGCAGTAACCTGCCCAGGTCAATTAGGACTGGGTCAGTGATCACCGGCTTCCAAGTCAGGACCAACCAGAGAAAGCTGGAGGAGATCAGAATACACCAGGACTTCCCGGATGGTCCAGTGGCTAAGACTCCACGCTTACCAACGCAGCGGGCCAGGGTTCAATCCCTGTCTGAGCAACTAGATCCCACATACCACAACAAAGAGTTCACATGGCATAACTAAAAATCCCGCATGCCTCAAGTAAGACCCGGCACAGGCAAATAAATATTTATTTTTTTTAAAAAGAATATGCTGCCCTAAAATACTCCACTCTGTCACAATGATTATTTTGAGTTGGAGACAAATGAGAATCAACAGATCCAGAAAGAAACCTTCCCAGACTTTCTCTTATCTGACAAAAAGCAGAAACTTTTGAGAACTTGAGGATGCCATAAATCCCCTCTGCCAAGGAAGGTTTATGGCCATGAAGAAGACAGAAAGTTGGCACCAAGACTTATCTGCTCATATAGCCCATTGCCTTCCATTAGTTCCCCTGTATATTTACCTTCCCACAGCTGATACCTTTAGAAGCCTAAAACCCTTCTCCTTTGTCTTGTTACTTCTCCTAAGACTTACTGTTTCTTTTTGAAGATGCTATATAAGCCCAAGTTCAGACCACTCTGAGTTACTCATCACTGAAGCTTCTCCCACATGATAACAGAGGGATGGTATGGGGAGGGAGGTGGGTGCGGGGTTCAGGATGGGGAACACCCGTGTACACCCATGGCAGATTCATGTTGATGTATGGCAAAACCAATACAATATTGTAAAGTAATTAGCCTCCAATTAAAATAAATAAATTTATATTAAAAAAATAAATAAATAAAAATTAAAAAATTTTTAAATAAACTGTTTCTGTCTTGTTAATTCATCTTTTGTTAGTCTAATTTATGGGAGACCAGTCTGAAAATCTAAGTTGGATTAGAGGAAAAACATTTTTATCCTTCCCTACCAAGCTTCTCAAACCAATTTCTTAAGATGCTTACTTTTAGCCCACGTCCAGCTTCTTCCAGGCCAACAATCCTGCAGTCAAAACACACTTAAAACCTTCTCCCTTTCTTCACTGTAAAACTTTCCTGTTCCCCTGCCTGCCTTGGAGTCTCAGCCAGACACAAAGATGGAGGTTGACTTCTTGCCTGCAGCAAGCTTTGTAGAAGTAGCCTTTGTTCTCATTTGAGTAGTCTTCTTTATTTCTGGCTTTCCCTGGTGGCTCAGCTGGTCAAGAACTCATCTGCCAATGCAGGAGACTCAAGAGATAAGGGTTTGATCTCTGGGTCAGGAAGATTCCCTGGAGTAGGAAATGGCAACCCACTCCGGTATTCTTGCCTGGAGAATCTTCTGGACAGAGGAACCTGACAGGCTACAGTCCAAGGGATCACGTAAGAGTCAGACATGACTTAGCAACTAAACAACAACAACAGTTGTAACCAGGAAGGGTTAATTTTAAATAGACACTGGATCTGTTCTGTGACTTGAACCCTTTTTTGTTATTATAAGCATACATAATGGTCTGCTCAGGGAGATAACCTGAGGTGCTCACCTGTGAAGAACTGTATAAGAAAGTAAAACTAACACATTCCCCTGCCTGAGGCTTGCCTATCTAGGGAACATTTGCAAGGATTGAATAGTTCTTTTGCTTTGTTTCCTCACCTCCCCGCCATCTCTGATCCATAAAAGAACCTGGCAACCAGGTCCTGACAAGACGGTTATTTTGAGGCGCTAGCCTGCCATCTTCTTGGGCAGCTGGCTCCCTGATTAAAGTCTCTTCCTTGCCTCAACCCCTCATCTCATGATTCACTGGCCTGTCGTGCGGAAAGCAGAGCGAGCATGGACTCAGTAACACAACAATTTCAATAGTATATGTGAACTTTGACCTGTATAGCTCCACCCCTACACCATCTTAACGCTGCTGTGAATGGAGGAAGGGGGCCAGATGCTAAGGGATGCAGAAAGCTCTAAAAGTTGGAAAAGGTGCTGCAACTAAAGCACAGCCAAACAAATAAATATAAATAAATTAAGAAAATAGAAGAAAGTAGAACTTTGATATGGCTAAGAGACATCTCTCCCTCTAGCCCTTTACAAATACCTAGCTGTGCAAAAGCCACATTTTCTTGAGTTACTTTTACACCACCACTAGCAGCTGATTGTGAAATAAAGTTTTCGTTGCTTCCCCTAAGTTAAAATGAGTAGAGGGACTTCCCTGGCGGTCCAGGGACTAAGACTTTGCACTCCCAATACAGGAGGCCCCGTTTTGATCCCTGGTCAGGGAACCAGATGCCATATGCTGCAACTAAGACCTGGCACAGCCAGATAAACAAATATTTTTTTAAAAAAAGGAGAGAAGGGGGCAGGAAGCAGACCTGGGCTCACCCGCAAATGATGGGCCAGGAACTGACCATGACTCAAACACGTGCGCCAGTGTACTTGTCTATTTGAGTCATTAACAGATCTTATTTTGTAGGGTCATTGTGAGGTCTAAGTGAGTTTATACAGGTCGAGAGCTTAGGTGAGTGCCTAGCACATTCCAGTGCTCTGTTACGATTGCTATTTCCGAGTACAGGCTTGTTAGCCTAACTTAGACTTCAGTCATTGTCATAAAGACCTCAGCGAAAGCATTCCTCTGAGTTCTGCAGACTTGCACACTTGGGCAAGACGGGCTCTACTGGGCAGGTAGCATTCTCTCAGGGGAATCCTTCTCTGGTTTTGCCCAGTATGAACACAAGTCTCTTGAATTCATCTCAATTTGACTTGATTCTCTCTAGGCATGCTCCATGTCACACTAACAACTGGGAAGGGAAAGCATGGATGGTCTGTCTCCGGGTGGCTGAGTCAAAAGTGGGACCTGCTGTTAGACACCGGGGATTGGGAAAAGAAAAGTATTCTGACCAGAGTGAGAAAAGAAAGCATTCCGTGTGTGTCCCGGAGTTGCATGTTCTTATCTGTAACACGTGTCATTATGGGTTGAATTGTGCCCTCACTCCAAAAGTTCAAAAGCTGGATTCCTAACCCCCAAGACTTCAGAATGTGATTAGGGTCTTTGCAGATGTACTTAGTGAAGATGAGGTCATACTGGAGTAGGGTGGGCCCCTAATCCCACAGGACTAGTGCCCTTTTAAAGGGGAAATTTGGACCTAGGTCTGCACACAGGGAGGATCCCCTGTGAAGACTGGGGTTATGCAGCCACAAGCAAAGGAAGTACTAGAAATTCAGAGAGAGGTCTGGGGCAGACCCTTCCCCAAACCAGCAGAGGTGCATAGCTGTGCCATCACCTTGACTTCAGACTGTCAGTCTCCAAAAAGACAATGTATTTCTGTTGTCCTGAGCCAAGTTTGCAGCGCTTTGTTGTGGCAGCCCTAGGAAACAAATACATGTGTAGAAAACCTGTGTTGTTGTTCAGTCGCTAAATTGTGTCTGACTCTTTGTGATCCCATGGACTGCATCGAACCAGGCTCCTCTGTCCTCCACTGCCTCCCAGAGTCTGCTCAAACTCATGTCCATTGAGCCAGTGATGCTGTCTAACCATCTCGTCCCCTTCTCCTCCTGCCCTCAATCTTTTCTGGTCTTTTCCAATGAGTTGGCTCTTGCAATAGGTGCCCTGTCAAAGTACTGGAGCTTCGGCTTCAGCTTCCAATATTCACTGGAACAACATATTTCTTCCAATGAATATTCAGAGTCGAGAAAAGCTAGGTTGCTGCAAAAAGAATCTGCCCGCAGTGTCATAATGTACTGTCTGAGGCCCTGTTCCACTCAGAGGGTGAGAATTAATAAAAACATGAAATTAAACTTGTCACCAGCCTTTAATAACCACTCCATAAAGCAGGACTTCCCGCTCATATAAATTGTTGATGGGAGTGTGCCCTGATGCAGTTGTGTTGAAGGGCAGTTAGATAGTATCTATCAATAACACACACATCCTTTTGACACAGAAATTTCATGCACAGGACTTGATTCTATACACATACTTGCATTAATTGCAAAGATCCATGCACATAGATATTCAATGCAGCATTTGTTGATAATAGCCAAAACATGAGAGAAAAAGAAACTCTAGGTCCTTTAGTAATTATGACACACCCACACAGAATAATATGCAGTGGACAGGCATTCCCAGAACCATCTCTATGCTAATGTTTAAACTCCCCAGGCCTAATTGTTAAGATGGGAAGAAAAATGTAAATCAATAAGTATAGCATGTAACAATTCACGTTTTTAAAAAATGAGAATTTCCTGGTGGTCCAGTGGTTAGCACTCTGCACTTTCACCTCCAAGGACCAGAGTTCAGTCCTTGATCAGGAAGCTAAGATCCTGCAAGCCATGGTGTGATTTAAAAAAAAAAAAAAAAAAGAGCAACAAGACGTTAAAAATGGTGGGGGAGGGAAGGGCAGAGGTGTGACTATAGAGTGCAACACAACTCCATCTTTGTGGTGATGGAGCAGTTCTGCATCTTGACTGGGGTGGTGGTTACAGAAACCTACACAAGGGGTCAAATGCCGCTGAATCACACTGTACCAATGTTAATTGCCTGGCTTTGCTATAGGGATGTAGGGTGGAAATTTTTTTCATTTTTCCCCTCTAGGTTCTTTGACTAATCTAATAACTGAATATATAAGTCAGATTAACAGGAGAAAAACAAAATTAATTTTGTGTATATGGGAGCGCCATAAAAATACAAGACTTGAAGTGGCCGAAGCAGTGAACTTTTATATCTTTTAGACAAAAAAACAATACATTTGTGGAGAGCTGACAAGACAAAGGGGTTTGAGTTTGGAGTAACAAATTAGTGAAGAGTAACAAGCTTTGTGCAAACAGCTTTCTCAGTCCTAAATTCCAGTCTCTGGTGGTAAGGATGCCCCTTACACTCTTGGTACCTTTCACAGGGAGATGTATTTCCTGTTTCCAGGGGAACTAAGGAGGTCAGAGTATCCTTCTTGCACCAGCTGTTTCCTAAGTAACTTTAATTCAAAGTAATCGATATGATCAATATGCCAGAGTGGGCATATTTTGCAGAGGCGTATTCTACTCCCCTTCAGGAGAAACTGAATTAGGGTACAGGAGACATCTCTGTACTGTCTCTGCAACTTTCTATGAATCTAATGATTTCAAATTTTTTCCAAATTTGTAAATAAAATAAACAAAAAATCATGTAGGACATTAGAAAAATAATAAAACTATATACACGTGTATGTATGCGTATAAAGATATGAATGTCTATCAGTGCACAGGAAACTGAAAACATGGGCATCTATTGTTGGTATTCCTTAATTCTGGGGGAGGAATGGAGAGAGTAAGGCATTTTACTCTATAATTCTGTCAACTTTAGTATTGATAGAATATTTTAAAGTTACTTTTTCCCCAAAAAACTACATCTTCCAAAGGGCCCTTTATTTATCCATCTTTGAGGAAGAGCACTAAATTTTGTCTTCCATTCTAGAATTTAAAATAAAGCAAGTTAAGGGACTTCCCTGGTGGTCCAATGGCTAAGACCCCATGCTCCCAATGCAGGGGGTTCATGTTCCACCCCTGGTCAGGGAACTAGATCCCACATGCTGCAACTAAAGATCCCAAATGCCACAGTTAAGACCTGGCACAGCCAAACAAACATTTTTAAAAAAACAAGTAAAAGTAAGTTAATAAAAGGAGGGAACATCTGAAATTGAAAACCATCACTTCACACACCAGCTCTTCAGAGTTCAGTGAACAGTGGGGCTTTTGTCAGTCCCACAGAGAGGGGGTTCAACGCAAAAGAGAAGGAAATAGACAGAGGTGCCCCAGCCCATCAGCAACACACAGGCCTCTCCTAGGGCATCTGTGATCATGAACTGCTCCCAGCTAAAGCTTCCTTGTGCATTATACTAATTGAGAAGAAGAGGTTTGTTAAAACAAAATTATGCTAGAATCAAGAAAGTGGAGAACTTCTTCCAATCTACTTCAAAGAAATTGTTCGGAGGCACTCCTGAAACCAGCTGCTTACAGAGAAGAGAAGTTCTCTCTTTGCAAGACAATCTATAGAGCCAGATTTGGGTTATTACAACTCAGGGGTATACTGTTTCCCTTATCAGGACCTCAACACTTAGTGTTGGTAAGAATTTCCCTTTGGAGAAGTAGATTTTTTTCTGGAAGAATGATAGAGGCATAGATGCTCCCACAGTACCACTCTTTTTATTTTCACTTGTTCCCTAATGACTTGATACTTTACGGAGGGCTGAAAACCCTCAGAACAACTCCGACTACCAAACCAAAAGATGGCATTCACTGTATAAAACGGGCATTGTCACAAACAAGGGGTCGAAACAGACAACTGACCTCACTAGACAAGGACTACCCAAGGACTGAACATCAGCCTTTCCAAAATCTACCTTTTGCTCTAATCATTAAAATAATTTATTGAGCACCAACTGGCTTATGCCACATTGATCACCAAGATATGACCCTTGCCCTCATAATTTCTTCTAATTGAGATCTAATTCACACAGCATAAAAATCACTCTGCTGCCTCCTGCTTTTAAGTATAACTGTTATACTAGCCAGGGCTTCCCCTGATGGCTCAGATGGTAAAGAATCCGCTTGCAATTTGGGAGACCTGGGTTCGATCCCTGGGTTGGGAAGATCTGCTGAAGGAGGGCATGGCAACCCACTCCAGTATTCTTGCCTGGAGAATCCCTATGGAGAGAGGAGCCCGGCAGGCTACAGTTGATGGGGTCACAAAGAGTCAGACACGACTGAGTGACTAAACCCACACAGATTATACCAACCAACTGGAACTCATTGAGTTCCCTAACAGCATATTTTGCAACTGAGCCACGTTAAAGACGACACAAACAAGTATGATGCTTCGAGTTCAGAAAGCTCAGACAACCAAGACCGTCTTGTGTGCTGACCAGGTCCCTTCCAGCAGGCCTCCACTGCCTCTGAGCGCCATCTCACACCTTCTCCCACCGTTCCTGGGTCCAGCTGCCTCCCCACCTCAGGGCTTTCCCCATCAAGCCCTTCCTGCCTCAGTCCAGGCTCCTGTCATTGCTTCTTCCTGAAGGCTCTTCTCCCAGACCTTTGTAAGGTCAGGGTCTTGTTCAGGTCACAGTCTAAAAGCTCCCTCCTCAGAAGGTCTTTCTCTCCTCACCTCATGTGGTGATCTCCCTTCACCTCTTCTTACCCTGTCTAAGCCCTTAGCACAGCTTGTCATTATTTTTTTTTAATTTATTCATTCATTTACTTCAATGCTCTCCATCTCCCATCCAGCAGATACCAAACTCCAGGAAGGCAAGGAATTCACCTCTATTATTAATACTTAGTACAATGTAGGGTTAGCCAAAGCCTTTGACTGTGTGGATCACAATAAACTGTGGAAAATTCTGAAAGAGATGGTAATACCAGACCACCTGACCTGCCTCTTGAGAAACCTGTATGCAGGTCAAGAAGCAACAGTTAGAACTGGACATGGAACAACAGACTGGTTCCAAACAGGAAAAGGAATACGTCAAGGCTGTATATTGTCACCCTGCTTATTTAACTTATATGCAGAGTCCATGAGGAACGCTGGGCTGGAAGAAGCACAAGCTGGAATCAAGATTGCCAGGAGAAATATCAATCACCTCAGATATGGAGATGACACCACCCTTATGGCAGAAAGTGGTGGTGGTGGTTTCGTCACTAAGTCGTGTCCGACTCTTGAGACCCCATGGACTGTAGCCTGCCAGGCTCCTCTGTCCATGGGATTCTCCAGGCAAGAATCCTGGAGTGGGCTGCCATTTCCTTCTCCAGGGATCTTCCCGACTCAGGAATCAAACCCAGGTCTCCATGGCAGATAGTGAAGGGGAACTAAAAAGCCTCTTGATGAAAGTGAAAGAGGAGAGTGAAAAGTTGGCTTAAAGCTCAACATTCAGAAAACAAAGATCATGGCATCTGGTCCCACCACATCATGGCAAATAGATGGGGAAACAGTGGAAACAGTGGCTGACTTTATTTTTCTGGGCTCCAAAATCACTGCAGATTGTGATTGCAGCCATGAAATTAAAAGACGGTTACTCCTGTGAAGGAAAGTTATGACCAACCTAGATAGCATATTCACAAGCAGAGACATTACTTTGCCAACTAAGGTCCGTCTAGTCAAGGCTATGGTTTTTCCAGTAGTCATGTATGGATGTGAGAGTTGGACTGTGAAGAAAGCTGAGCACCAAGGAACTGATACTTTTGAACTGTGGTGTTGGAGAAGACTCTTGAGGGTCCCTTGGACTGCAAGGAGATCCAACCATTCCTTTCTGAAGGAAATCAGTCAGTCCTGGGTATTCTTTGGAAGGAATGATGCTAAAGCTGAAACTCCAGTACTTTGGCCACCTCATGCAAAGAATTGACTCATTGGAAAAGACCATGATGCTGGGAGGGATTGGGGGCAGGAGAAGGGGATGACAGAGGATAAGATGGCTGGATGGCATCACCAACTCGATGGACATGAGTTTGAGTGAACTCTGGGAGTTGGTGATGGACAGGGAGGCCTGGTGTGCTGCAATTCATGGGGTCGCAAAGAGTCAGACACAACTGAACTGAGCTGAACAGTATAGGACCTCAACAATGCACGCAACGCATGAATCTGCTTTAAGGTTTTCCTAGCTAAGACTAGGGTTTCCCCAGTGGCTCAGCAGTAAAGAATTCACCTTCAACACAGGAGACATGGGAGACGCGTGTTCAATCCCTGGGACAGGAAGATCCCCTGGAGGAGGGCACGCAACCCACTCCAGCATTCCTGCCAGGAAATCCCATGCGTAGAGGAACCTGGCGAGCTACAGTCCATAGCATAGCAAAGAGACAGACACGACTGAAGCGACTGAGCACAGCTAAGACTGACATAAAATTCTGGGGCTTTAGGGACTTTCCTTACAGTTCAGGGGCTAAGACTCTGCACTCCCCATGCAGGGGGCCCAGGTTCAATCCCTGGTCAGGGAACTAGAACCCACATGCCAAAGCTACAACCTGGCATGGCCAAATAAATAATAAAAATAACTATTAAAAAAAAGATTTTGGGGATATAATCAGCCATTATCCACATGTTAGAACAAATCCTGAATTGCTCTCTAAGGAAAAATTTGGCCCTGCCAACAGGTACTTTTGTGACCCACCTCCATGGGCAGGCAGACCAGCCTCAGCACAGGCACATCCTGGTCAGACTCCCAGTTTTCTTAAGAGGATGCCCATCTCATCTCCACTGCAAGGAATTGGCCCTTAAAGGATGATTTGGTCTGTTCTACTTGTCAGAGAACAGACCATCAGTACTCAGTACTAGCCTATACTTAGCAACCTGAACTTAATTGCAAAAAGTAATATTGATGAAAAACTGCTTAGAGAACACACCGCCCACTCTTTCCTTCAGTTTTAAATGCAACCTTTTAAGTCAGCCAGATCTTTGGAAGGAATAACTGAACCATTTTTGCTTCCCATATACAAGTTTTTACTAAACTATATTTTTTCACTATATTTAACCACATTGAAAGACACTATGAAAAACAACCCTGGGAAGCTCATCATTATATATTATTATATATCCCATATGGGTGTTTTTGAGGATATTATTTGCTACATCACACTGGGGCTCCTATTGAAGACCCACAGGAGAAATGTCTCTGCTCCAGTAACAAAAATAGCTGCACTTCTCCAAACCACGGGTTTGCTTTTAATCTTTTACATGTCATGAATCTTATTTATCCCCAAGCTTTAGGGGCTGAGAAGCTCAGCCACACACTTGGGATCATAACAAGAGCACTTTATGTGCAAACCTCACCTTGGGCTTCATCGGGTCTTTCATATCCTTATTTTCCTTTGACCTCAATTTCTTTACTTATCTTTTTTTTTTTTTTAGTCTTGTGAAACTAAATGTATTGTTATAGAGATTCTAATATCTTTCCTGGAATAAAGCAGGGCATCTACATTTAAAAAGTTAAGATTTTGGCAGGTTGCTACCATGTTATACAAAAACAGTGATATGGGGGCCCATTTGGGTAGCCTGACTTAAAATGTAGACCTCATAGCATTCCTGGGTTTGGTTATGAGGTTCCAGAGTCACCCCCAGGACTGCTGAGACTCATCCCCGAGTGGGGCTGAGTTTTCCATCTGTTGCGTAAGAGATGTTCCATGATGTCAGGAGCATAGAAAGCACACAGCGGCTTCCAACATGAGGACCAAGTCAACACCGTCCTTGGGGTCCTCACCACCCCCATGCCACACTGTTCCATGCACGAGAGGGAAGTACACCACACACTGAGGTATGCTCTGCACCCCAGGACCTCACTAGTTCCTACAGCTTCCACTAGTAGCCACGCCCTCTCCGGGGCTAAGTCCTTGAATCCGAACCTGGGCAAATCTGCAAGGTGGGAGCCTTGCTGTCCTCCTCAATTCAGGTTCTCCCTCAGCTCAGACACAACAATCTCTCCTCCACCACTTCCAGTCCATAGCCCTCTGCCCACCCCATGCCCAGACATGTCTGAACGCCAGGTTCAGCTCAGTGTATACACACACACACACGCACACACACACAGATGCACATACTTCTGAAACTTAAGTAAAGAGAAAGAACCAAGGGAAAGGATTATAGGATATTTTGATCAGAAGGGTCAAGAGGAAGAAGATCCATGCATGGAAAATGAAGAGAATAAATATAATAACTTGAATGACTTTTATGAGCCTTAGAAAGAACAATGAGTCCTCTTCAAATGCCAACAAAAACATTCCAGCCTCTATTGGTATTCTTTGCAGCAAAATTTCTTCCTAGAAAAAAATATTCCAGCCTCTGTTTAAAAAACGTGGCCAAATCCTACTTTCCTATGGTCTCATTCTTTGTCTAATCGGTTTCTGCCCCGATCACTCTTGAGAGACTGCCTTCTCCTGTCCAGCCATAGAGCTGCAGTGGCAATGGTAATGTTCATACAGAAAGACCTCCCTCCAATTCCCCGACCGCAGACCGAAAGCCTCTACATCAGGGATTTGGCATGAAGACCAAGCGAGGCCACCTAGCCTTACTAGGGTGGGTGTGGGGAGTTGGAAATTGCAGAAGCTATTGGCAGCAGCTTCCTACGCACTCGGTTCCTGGCTCTAGTCTTTGTTGAGACCCAGTTAGGTCTCTGTTCTTGGGTCCTGTCATAGACCCCAAGGTCTTCAGAAGGCTGAAGAATTCTATCTGCTGAAATGATTTTCATTATCTGCAGCTAAAAGAGTATTAATTAGAAGACATCTAATAAGCCAAAGATGATTGTTAGAGGACCTTGAAAGGAAAAGAGCAAAGGATAATAAATAAACAATACATGATAGATGGGTGGATTGATAAACAGATGACAAATAAACCAAATCTGCATCTAGAAGGAAGCAGAGATGCTGGAGGACTATGGGCACAGAATTCTCCTGCAAAACTAGTAATATCAAGATGACAAAAAGGAGAAGTTACCCTAAGAAAGGAAACCGGCCCTTGGCAAGTGTCTTGGGAACATACAGAAAGACACCCCACTGTCTCAGGAGTGGCCTCACTTACTGACAGCTCAAAATGCATGCTTGCTAAGTCGCTTCAGTCATGTCTGACTCTTTGTGACCCCATGGACTGTAGCCCATCAGGCTCCTCTGTTCATGGGATTCTCCAGGCAAGAATACTGGAGTGGGTTGCCATACCCTTCTCCAGGGAATCTTCCCAACCCATGGACTGAGCCCATATCTCATGTCTCCTGCATTGACAGGCAGGGTTCTTTACCACTAGCAACACCTAGGAAGCCCTACAGCTCAAAAGCTCCCAAATCTCTCAGCTAACAGCTGTCTTCCTGGGAGGAGCCTGAGATGACACAGCAGATGGGAAAATGCTTCGCAAAGCAGCAACGTTGAGAGAAATCAACATTTATTTATCATCACCTCATTTTCTTATTGAACATGTAGAAGGACAAAGAGAGAAAGGGAAACTAATGAAAGAGAATCAATTTTCTAAAATTGAAGCAAAAAATTAACAGCACCCAGAATCTTGACCTCATGGTTGCTGTGTGGAAAGCTTTTGTGTGATTTCCTATTACCCACAGATGGAGTCCAAGACTTGAAGACATATGGTCCCTGCCACTTGGTGCCCACCCTCTGTCATCCCCCTGGCCTCCCCCAGGCACCAGCGGCACCAGACGCTCACGCTCACCTGCTCACCACGATGGTCCTCACCCCTGTTCCCAGGGGTCCAACTCCAGCACATCTCCCTCCTTGGTGACGTGGGGTTTTTTGTCTCCTCTCTCTCTCCCTCTCTTTGAATCACTTTGGTCTTTTCACTTCAAGTTCCTCAACGATCAACTTTGCCTCTTCAGATGACTCTTCTTTGTCCTGTCAATTTCTCTCAAATTTATTGCTTCTTTGTCTAAAAAGCATAAAAGCTGCTTGCTTTGGCCACTTCTTAGGTCATATTTCTTTAAGACTTCCCTGTGCAAGAACTAAAATGAGTTTCTTTTTCTCCTGTTAATCTGTCTGGTTTGGGTGTACCAACTCTCTACTCCCTGTGTGCTCTGCACAAAGTCAGACCGTGAGCTCGCTGAGAAGAGGGACTCGGCCCCCTCGAGCCAGTGGCTTGTGTGGCTGGTCTTAGAAACTCCATAGATGGTTGTTGGACACCTGTGTGAATTGTCAAAAAGGTAAATTCCTGCTGGTAACCTATGTAATTGTTATTAGCCACTGTCAACCATATATATATTTTTTAATTTCTGATCATTGTCAGCTATATTTTTTTAATTTCATTTAAATTTTTAAAAATGTTCTTGCCCATGAAATTCTATTTCTCAGCAGTCAGCTTCAGTCAATTTCACCCATATTCATCATGCTTAGAATCTCTGGCACCCTCTTCTTCCAGCAAAGGAGGTTTTTCCTTTTGAATTTGCAATTGCTCCATTTATCAACATTATGTTGCTCTGAAATATAAAGCTGCACTCATTATCATGGTCTTGATGTTACCTGGTGACATGAATGCTTAATTCTAAACCATCTCATATATTTCAGATGGATTTTTTTTTCTGAAAGAACTGAACTTGAGTGACATGGTTGGCATTTATTTAAATAACAATAATATGGACCTTTGACTGCACCCTTAAGTAACTAGGCCTGGGCTGAGCATTTTATGTATACCATCTCATTTAATCCTCACATTAACCCTTAGGAATTACTGCCACCTTACAGATGAGATTGATATTTCGAGACGTTAAGTAACTTGTTCAATGTGATGCAGATGCTAAGTGGTAGAACCCAGAACCAAGGGTGTCAGATTCAAAATCACCCACAGTCCCTATCAGTGGGTGCCTAAGAAAAAGATGGACTGAGAATGGTGTGATCAGGACCCAAAAGGACGGTAAGAAAATTGACTAAAAACAAGGGGCTACATTTCATTATGTTCCCATGCACCTTTTTCATTGTTCTAAGAATATTTGTGCTCTCTTGTTACCTGTCATAAAACTGGAAACTGGAACCTGAGGCTAGGAGTGAATGGAAGAGCATTATTCCTTGCTTCTCCACTAGAATTTGACATGAGTCCTTATATCTAAGACCACATTAGGAATCTCCTGAAAGCAATAATGTTGCAAACCAGATTACCAGCAGCAAAGCCAATCACCTTGGGGTTTGTGAGGTCTGTATTCTCTGAGACTAGGATGTAAACTATAAATCACCAAGACTTGAGAAGATAATGAACAGCCCTTGGGGGTTCCCTCTGGAGGCAGAGACAGAGGTACTGTTCTATGCAACCCCACTTGGGCTTCCCGTGGCCACATCCCTAAAAATTACATTAATGCTCTAACAAACGGCCAGTGGAGATTCTCTTCTGATTAACTGACACAGAGTGGTTTAAAAAAAAAATCTGAATCTGAGCATACTATCTGCTTGACTGGTTCTTATTAAGGTGAATTTCTCCATTGGGTCAGAAAAGGAAAAGTTTTGTAAGTGCTGAGTCCAGGTATTTTAAATGAATCAAAAGAGTGTATCAAATTTTGATGGCAGAAAATAGGTCAGCTCTTATCTTTTCGTTTTTTCAAGGGAAAGGTCTCAATGGTAAGGTCTTGGAATATGCCCCGCCCCCGAAAAGTCTTGCCATTGGAGGACTTAAAACTGAAGTCTAAGGATTCTTCCATCTTTGACTTCTTATCGGTATAAGTGAGTAGGAGGAAACATAGTTTATTTGTAGAATTTCACTGTGGGTTGTTTCAGGGAAGCTGACTTGATAAAAATCTATTGAAAAGTCTAATGAATTAAGACAAATGTTTTGTGGCAGGCAAGTATACATATGAAAAGAAATGTTTTTCTACTGAATTATGGATGATTTTTTAAAATGGTAACTATGAAACAAGGCTTCCCTGGTGGCTCAGAGGGTAAAGCAACTGCCTGCAATGCAGGAGACTCAGGTTTGATCCCCGAATGGCTACCCACTTCAGTATTTTTGCCTGGGAAATCCCAGGGACAGAAGAGCCTGGTGGGCTACAGTCCATAGGGTCTGAGCAACTAACACTTTCACTTTTCATGAAGCAAGGCAGGGTTGGAAATATTGCTAATCAGTGTATGTTACGCCTTGTCTAATCAATCTTGAGGACCAAAGTGAGTCAGGGCAGAACCATTCCAGCCTTCATCACAGATTAGCCAATTGCCAGGAACACGTTTCTCTTTCCCTGTCCTACAGAACTATTGGTACTCCCTTGCTGTGTGCACCATGGAGTGACTCTTCCTCAAAGAATCCTGCCATCATGTGAGTCTCCACATTAGTGCCCTATGCATCTAATTCCAAAACAAAGCATTCAGCCAAAGGTAAGAACAACCCAAATGGCCATGAACAGATGAACAGATCAACCAAACGTGGCAGATCCATACAAGAGAATTTAATTCAAACGTAAAAATTGAATGGAGTTTTAATACATGCTGCTATGTGGATAAACTTCTAATAAAATATTAGAATAAACATTATTCTAAGTGAAATAAGCCACAAAAATGCTGCCTAGTAATATGATTTCATTTATATGAATATAGAGTAGAAAAATCCACAGAGAGAAAATGCAGAGGGCTGCTGCCAAGATCTAGGGAGAGAGGGGGATAGAAAGCAGCTGCTTAATGTGTCTAGTATTTCCTTGTGAGTGATGAAAATGTTTGGAATAAGACACTGAATATACTAAATGCCACTGAATTTTTCACTTTAAAATGGTCAATTTTATGTCCTGTGACTTTCACTTCAATCAAAAAGAATTTTGCAATAAAACAAAGGTTTTACTTTATGTCTTTTAAAGATGTCATATGGAAATTTTAATACAAAAGTAAGAGGACAGTGTGATAAATGCTTCTAATAAAACCAAAATTATGAGAGCAGGCCTCTCATCCTCCACAGCACTCAAAAGTGAAGCATAAAATCTTCTGGAAGGGTCATAATCTTCTGAGGCAATATGAATTTAATCAAAGAACTACACATTTAGTGGAGCAGGAAAACTATCAGCCACAATATTCTACTTTTCAATATTTTTTTGCAAAAAAAAAAAAAAACCTTCAAATGGCAACACCTCCAAGAAAGTTCTTTCTTTTGCTATGTCTGTCTCTTGTTGAGCCAGCTGAGGGTAGGAGATCAAAGCTGTCCCCCCACTTTAGATGGTTCCTAGGCTTCTTGCAAGCACTGGGCACCATGGCGCTCACAAGCTTATTTTAAGTCATAAACCTGCCTCTGTACTCAGGGTCCAACCTCACCACAGAGAGAAACCTGAGTTTTAACTAAATTAGGGAATCTGAGAACCCTGGAAAGTTCACTTTGTGCTCATAAGATTTGCTTTATAGCATGCCTACACAAAACTCTAAGTTCTATACAAGCGCATCAATTATGAATCCCAGGCTACTCATCTCATCTCTTACCTCCCCACCAAGTAATACCCTGCAGTGTGAAATACTTGACTTGTAAAGTGATCTATCAGGACTCTAAAATAACTCTGCTCACCATGATCAGAATGGCATCTAATTGACTTAAGCATGTTCAAAGCCAACTCAGTGGACAAAAGAGTGGGTATGTTTTCTAGTGGAAACACTTTCTATCTTCCCACATAGAATGATCTGGGAGCAGTATTAGAACTTGCAGCCTTTCATCATACACGCTCTTCCCAAGTCAAACATTTGCACAGGACAGTGGCTGGAAAATAGACACATCTAAGAACACATGCAAAGTAATCCATGAGCAATTATGCAATGTTGGAAGCAGGAATGCAACCTGAAAACTACACTTGTGCAGCATCTTCACTGAGAAATCCCTAGATTTTGGGGGGGTGGCAATCTAAGTGGTCAGCTTTGATAGGGAAACACATGTGATTATTCTAAAGACTCCTTTACCTTGGGGCCTATTTTCAGCAGATTCAGGCACAGATTTCACTACAATATACGCACTCTGAACTGTTTGGGATTTCTGACCAAATCTCCTACTGTTATCTTCCTTGAGAAGCAGGAAGGAAATAAACAAAAAAAAAAAAAAAGTTCATACATCAAATTGATAACTAGAAGATCCGTAACCAAAACAAGCCCTAAAGACTGGCTACCACTATATTTGTCTTCCTCCGCTCACCCTGGAATATTCTGCCCATCTCTGTGGGGGGAAGAAATCCATCAAAATAATAAGATACTGACAGTCCATCTCTACTTGCCTCCAGCCATGAACACAGCGTTCTTCTCTTTAAATATCTCCATTCACATCAAGGAACAGGAGAAAGACAGAACTTTGCATTTAGATGCTTAAACAGAAATGGACAATCTGAGTTTATAAACACTCCAGAGTTTCTTACAATATGTTGTATTTAATTGCAAAACCTAAAGAGACAGTCAAAAGTTTCCTTGGGCTCTTAGAGAGACCCCTGATTCAGACAAGCTCCAGATTTTTTATTTTAAAAGGTTCCCAGGAGAGGGCTTCCCTGATGGCTCAGTGATAAAGAATCCACCTGCCAAGGCAGGAGACACAGGTTGGATCCTGATCCAAGAAGATCACACATGTGCCAAAGCAACTAAGCCTGCACGCCACAACTATTGAGCCTGTGTCCTAGAGCCAGGGAATTGCAACTACTGAAACCTGAGTGCCTAGAGCCTGAGCTCCGCAGTAAGAGAAGCCACTGCAATGAGAAGCCAGTGCATCGGAGCTAGGAAGTGGCCCCCGCTCAGCGCACCTAGAGAAAAGCCTTTGTGGCAATGAAGACCCAGCACAGCCAAAAATAAATAAATATTTTTTCAAAAAAGGTTCCCATGAGAAACTGAATGACTGAGTAGAATCTAATTTAATTCAACCCAAGTTGCCACCATCTTCACCAATTTTAGTCATTCCATTTGACCAAATTTTGTTATGCCTACGATGTGTCAGAACGGAGGGTAGGGCAGAGAGCCACTGTAAAATCTGAAAGCAGGCCCCAGAAAAATAGGCAAACACTGTACAAGAGAACCCACAATGGGAAGAAACCACGCCAGGAACTTTTTACAAAGACAATGCCTGCTCAGGCTGACCTGGCCCGCCTGAGACTTGAGTTCAGATGGATTTTAGCTGGAATAAACCTCTTAAACCCTTCATCTTTCCTGAGTTTAAACTAGTGTTAGAGAGAACGCCATAGGGTCAAAATGGCATCACTTGCGCTAAAGCCCATGATACCAAACTTACACCAAACACCTGACTTAATTGCAGTTTCAAACTTCCCCAGAAACATAATCTTAATCAACCCTTCTGGAATGTTCCAGTCAGCACCAATGAGGTAGTCTGTCATGTAGGGGCCTTCCATCCCTCCCCTCACCCAGCAGAAGAGACCATCTGTTCCATAAAATCCTTACCATTTCCCTCCTCCTCCCCTCAGAAAAGATGTCCTGGCCTAAAAACAATCTTTGCTCTTCTTCTGCTAATAGCTCCCTTGTCCCACCCTTCTCCCTATAAAAACCTCCCATTCTGTATATTCTTCTCCGAGTGTCCTCCTAGAGGCTCAATGGAATGCTACCCAGTTCATCAGTGACTCAATGAAGCCAATTAGACCTTCAAACTTACTCTCTTGGATTCTGTTTTTAACATGTCACAGATAGATGTAGCATTATGAGAAGGTTAGAAGTTAAATTCACATCACATGTATGCAGATACTCACAAAACTAAATTCAGTTATTAACGTATGCTGCTGCTGCTGCTAAGTCACTTCAGTCGTATCCGACTCTGTGCAACCCCATAGACGGCAGCCCACCAGGCTCCCCCGTCCCTGGGATTCTCCAGGCAAGAACACTGGAGTGGGTTGCCATTTCCTTCTCCAATGCATGAAAGTGTTGTGTCCAACTCTTTGAGACCACATGGACTACAGCCTACCAGGTTCCTCTGCCCATGGGATTTTCCAGGCGAGAGTACTGGAGTGGGGTGCCATTGCCTTCTCCTTCATTAATGTATGGTGGTCCCCAAGACTCTAGTCCCACGTACAGCTTTTTGACAAGCTACTGCTGATTCATCTCATGTGATCCCAAGCAGAACCAATTCTGTTCTCTAGAATCTGCTCTGGCTAGCTTCTGTTTTATCCATTCAAACCCAAAAAACATGAGTCAGATTGACATGGGCATTGTTTCTAAGATCACGTTTCACTGTGGAGAACTCAGGTCCCCCTCCTCAGCAGGTAGGTCCCACCGAGATCCTTTCCATCCCCAATCCCGGTGTATTTCTCTCATTCGCGGCTGAGAGACTGTCTAGGCTTAGAGATGCTCAAGTTCACACAGAAAGCATCGGAGCTGGGCGGGGACCCCAGCAGTGCTGCAGCTGCAAAACACACACCCCTAGCCCTATGCCATCCTAGCAAGCTATTGGCCCATTTTACAGCTAGGAAAACAAAGCTATGTACACTCACAGAGGCCAGTTCTTTCCATTCCTGTTAGTCGCAACAGTGAGTCAACCCCAAGGCAAAATTTCCAGATAAGCCCCAGGCAAGATGGTAAGCCTGGCCACTTGCAGTTTTTCTCTCCTTCACCGCATCTGGTCCCTCTCACCTTTCTTCTTCTTTCATACCCCCTACCCCTTAACCAGTCACCAGAAGCCCATTCCTTAAGCAGATCCTCTGAGCTCTGAAAACTGTCACAGCCCCTGGTGTGTCCTGACTGGGGCTCCATGAGGCACACTCTGTCACTTCACACCTTTTTCCCTCCTCTCCCCAAGTAAAACGTGTGCACAGCTTCACCATAGCCTTGGAGACCACACCTTCAGATTTGTTTCCCAGTGACGAGCAGTGTCTCTCTGTCCTTACATTCCTAAAGGCACTACTGATGCTGCCAGGCCAGGCGCTGGGGGCTGACACCAGCCAAGCAGGGCGATGAACCCCCTCCATGCATCTCAGCCACTGGCTTCAACCTTGCTCCTGCCAGCTTCTCCTCTACCAAACTCCACCCGAGGTATTAGCTTCTTTTCTCTGCCTCAAACCCCGAGGAAGCTGTTAACGAATGGAGAACTGCTCAGAGAGCAGCAGCCGCAGGCCAGGGAGACTGCGGAGCTGGAGGACTTCCAAAGGGGACGGGCTCCCGGCAGGTACCTGGAGAGGGGACACTTCAGGGCCAGCATAGGGGCAGGGCCAGGGCCTCAGCTGCCTGGCAGGCCAGGGCTCTGGCACTGTTGGCAGGCGCATGACTGAGTCTAGCATCTTGTCAGAACAGTTTCTCAGCCAGAAACATAGGCGGCAAAAATTAACCATAATCCATGTCGGTTTCCACTCTCAACACCATGCTCTTTCAAAGGCTCCCTGCAGAGGTAGCCGTGTTTCCCCTGCTCCCAGTAACAAGCTGTTCAAAAGCCCCCTGCAAGGTAACTGTGTTCCCACCGGGGCTGTGTACTCCCCGAGAGGCTGCGGGCAATGGCCAAGATTAAAGTGAGGTGTTGAAACCCAGTCCCCTCAAAGCCGAGTTTATGTCTAAACTCTGTCTAAAATTTTGTCCCCTTTCTTGTCCTCTCTGATCTCAACCCTGAGCTTATTGAACCTAATCCACCAGACAGATGACTAAAATTGCTCTTGTCCATCCCACCATTATTGAACTAAAATTGCTGTTGTCGACAACGTCCTTAATGTGCTGAAATTGCTGTTGTAGATATCACCTTTAACCACAAACTCAGGTTGCTTCTCCAGATCAAGATGAATTAACAGACGCCACGCCATGGACCACCTGGCCAGAGAATCATAAACCACAGGCAACCTGACTTCAAAACCTCAATTAAGGAAAGTCATAGAAATGTCACATGATTGATCCTGGTCTCTTTCTTCTTTCCCTTTTTAAGGGAAAAAAAAAAATCCTAACTCAAAGACCAAGTTGGAGTGGATCTGAGGCTTGTTGCCCACTCCCTTGCTTGGTGTGCGGCAATAAATCCTGATTTTGCTGCAGACTTACTTTGTGGCTGTCGGAGTCTGGCTCTTTGTGCCGCAGATGCACAAGCCCTTTTGGTTACAGCATCAGCACCAACCCTGTGTCTTAGCAGCTGGGGATGAGGCTGCCTGCATTCAAGTTCAGCTCTGGCGCCATCTGCTGGCCGTTCTGTGCATCGTCTTGTCTCTGTACCAGTAAATGGGATGATTGATTGTTAACAGCAGTCCCTTAGTGGGACTGAGGGGCGGTTGGATGAGTTCAGTGCTTAACAGCAGCTCCTATCAGAGCAAGTACTAGAGAAAAGATTTGCTATTTCTATCTTTTCCAGTTTCTTCTAGCAAACTTTGTGTCAACTGTGTCCATCCAGTCACAAGACAGAACTACATTTTGCTTAAAGGCATTCAGATAAGAATGGGGTATTCTCATGCAAACAATTCACTGATTCCAAAGAGAAAATACAGTTTATTCACAGATGCAAGGCTGAGATGAAATAGCACGATTTGTCAGATCTCTAAGATTCTTGGGACTTCCCTGGTGGTCCAGCGGCTAAGACTTCACGCTGCCAGTGCAGGGGGCCTGGGTTCAATCCCTGGTCAAGGAACTAGATTCCACATGACACCACTAAGACCCAGTACAGTCAAATAAAATAAATAAATAAATTTTAATAAAAAAAAATTAGATTCTTAGCCTTGGTTGCCATTTTCAGACAAAATCCAAAATTCTAGTTTTGTTAATGTGAGGAACATTCATTTCATTGGTCCTCCTCAAGAAAAGCTCTGTCCATACTTAAAAGAAATCTATGTAAGTGCCAACCCACTCCAGTGTTCTTGCCTGGAGAATCCCAGGGACGGGGGAGCCTGGTGGGCTGCCGTCTATGGGGTCGCACAGAGTCGGACACGACTGAAGCAACTTAGCAACAGCAAGGTAAGTGCCAACCTTTTCTAACATATTAATAAATGGAGAAAGAGCAACAAAACTGAGGACAAGGAACAGTAACTATACACTTGGTAACCTCCTGTTACGAGTTGAATTATGTTCCTCCTGCCAAATTCATATTTCAAGTCCTAATCCCAGTACTTCAGAATGCAACCTTACTTACAGCCACTGCAGATTTAATTAGTTAAAAGTCAGGTAACAAGCAAGGAGAACAGGCAGCTCATGCCCAGAAGACCTAGCTCCCAGTGGCTTTCAGGGAAGAGTTTTTTAATTTTTTATTTTATTTTTAATTGAAGGATAATTGCTTTCCAATATTGTGTTGGTTTCTGCCATACATCAACATGAATCAGCCATAGGTATGATCTCAGGGAAAGCTTTTAAAAGGCAACATTTAGGGTGAGAGCTGGAGGATGCATGACTTTCTTCTGATTGGTTGGTGATGAGGGAACACTGTGGTGTTTCAGGACTCTTAAGCACCAACCTGGTTCCAACCAGTATAGGGTCTACAAGGTCAGCATATAGTCATCATCCTCCACCTGGGTGGGAGGTCTGTGTCTGCAGAACAACTCAAAAATATGCATTGGATTGTTATGAAATCCCTTGAAGAGGAGCTTGGACTCTGTTTCACTATCTGAACTATATTTTATTTCTCAGTTTTTTTATTTTTTTCTGAAGATTTTTGTAGATAGATGTTTTATTTCTCTTAGATAAACATCTAGAGGCACAGGAATGAATCACAGGAAACATATATGATTAATCTGATTAACTTTTAAGAAACTGCCAAACTGTTTTTCAAAGTGGTGTTTCCTTTTGTACAATGTACGCATGTGTAAGATTGCTCCATCTCCTTTCCAACACTTGGTGTTCTAAATCTTTTTTTTTAATTTTTGGCCATAGCTTGTGACTTGTGGGATCTTAGTTCCCCAACCAATGATTGAACCTGGGTCCACAGCAGTGAAAGCTCAGTTTCTTTCAATTTTGAAATTTAATTTATATTAAATTTATCTGAACTATTGTTTAAGCTATCATTACTTTTCTTGCTTGACTGATTTTCCTTTGTTTCTGCATTCCCTCACTTCCCTAATTCATAACCTGTTTGAGTCTGCTCTCTGGAACCCAGGGAAGATTTGGAGACTAAAGCCTTGCTTTTTTACAAACAGGGAACACAGAGGGACTTTTGTACCTAGAAAAGCGTCATAGGGTCCTTCTAAGTTTTATGTCCTCCAGAGCTGTGAGACAATTTCTGCCTCAGCCACCCTGTTTGTGCTACTTGCTTATAGAAGTCCTCAAAAATGAATACACCCTTCCACAGCAAAAAAGCGTAGAGGTTGTATGCAGGGTAATACGTAACACTCAGTGGTCCATGGATATATATGGACCTGTTCCACCAAGAGTTGGAGGTACCTGCCCTGGGGAGGTGCTGTGCTGGGTCCTGGGGTTGCAATGGTCCCCCCACACAGGCACTGAATTCCCTACCACCCACGTGAGTGCATGAAGAGGATAGGGGAGCCATGAAGAGTTTGGTCGTGGCCCAAGAGGGATCTGAACGTAAGCAGCAGCAGCTGGACATAACCGAGGGAGCCAGAGGTGGCCAAGGCGGCAGATGAAACATGATCAGGAGCCTGGCCGGGAGGGAAGAGGCTCCTGCCAGCATTCTGTGCGCACGACAGTTGAAGCTGAATCCAGCCTCACCTCCATGCCCTGGCACCGAATTAAGTCTCAGAGTTTTGGGGTGAAGTTAGAAGAGAATAGCTTTATTGCTTTGCCCAAAGCGGGCCCCAGCAGGCTAATGACCTCAAAACTGCATGTCCCCAGACCTAGAGAACAGACTTATGGACACAGCAGGGGGGTGGGGGGTGGTCGGGAAGGGTGGGATGTCTGGAGAGAATAACATGGAAACATACATTACCATAGGTAAAATACCCAACATGAATTTAGGGATTTGCTGTATGACTCAGGAAACTCAAACCGAGACTCTGTAGCAAACTAGCAGCCTGGGATGGGGAGGGAGGTTCAAGAGGGAGGTATACCTTTGGCTGATTCGTTTTGACATTTGGCAGAAACCAACAGAATACTGTAAAGCAATTATCCTTCAATTAAAAATGAATCACTTAAAAAAACCCTGAATGTCCCTACTTGGAAAGCAGAAACGTAGGAAGCGACAGAGACTTAATGACGCCACCAAAGAAAGCCCTGTGTCTGCATTCTTGTTATGTAAGATAAGAACCTCCTTAATATTGAAGCTCTTGCTGTTTGCAGCCAAAAGTGTCCAACAGGTTTGCCATGAAGCTAGCCTCCTGCGTGCCAAATGCCACCTGATGGCAGAAAGCTTTTCCGGGATGTTGCACTGTGACCTCTGTACTCTCGCAACAAATCAGACAACTGGACAAGACACTCTTATGTTATTACAGCACTCATCCTGGGAAAAGCACATTGTTCTATGTTGTTCCTTTGTTCTTAGGATCTCAAGAAAAGTTTTCTTTTGTAAATTCATATGAAAATGATAGTGGGTCAGAATAAGCCTGCAGGAGGGTGTTGAGTCCTGCCCCAAGGCCACAGAAGCAGAGTCTAGAACCAAGGTCACCTCTAAAGCTGAATGACCCCTTTGTAACCTTGCCAAAAGCCCCCTGACCATCACTAACAACCTTCCTGGCTCTCAATTAAGTAAAGATGCCCACTCCAGTAAATACCCTATAGCGTCCTAACCAGTCACTTAACACCAGACTTCTAGCAGAAATTTGCTTTGTCCTGAAGCTATAAACATTGGCTATTAACTCATGAAAACGGTCAGCTTTCCCTGGTCTGTCAGGAGGTTGGCCCACTGCATTTGCAGGGCCCACTTTATCTCTGCTCTTTGTTCTTAATAAACTCATTCCCTTTTGAAATGCTCTGTGTCTGGAAATTCTTTTCCAACCCGTGCTTGGACTGCATCAACAGAGGGAAAGAAAAATAAATGAAATTAGAGCTTGAACCCACCTCTGTGGTGATCCAGAGCAAGTGGGCATCTCTACATGACCTGGAAGACAGGAGCTGTCCCTGCCCACACACATCACTACTTGCCAAGGCGCATTGGAGCGAAATTGGCTAAGCCCTCGCTTTCTGGGAGACAGCATTCCCATTTTAGGGTAGTTTCTCACAAAATCCTAGAACCTCTTTAAATTGTATTATTTTAGGGTCCTTAGGCTGAGAATGACTGAAAAATTATCTCAAATATGTCTCGTGGCTCATGTGAGAAAGCCAAGGAAATCAGAATTGGGATATAATAACCTGAATGTCATAAGGACTGTCTTTTCTCTCTGCTTTTCTCTGCTCCTGGGTTCCACCCTCTCAGGCAACCTTCTCCACAAGGCTGGACTCATGATGGCCAGCAGCTCAGCCACGACTATCTCAAGCAGAGAGCAAGAATGGGGACTTCCGGGTGGTCCAGTGGTTAAGAATCTGCTTTCCAATGCAGGGGACGTGGTTCCATCCCCAATGGGGGAACTAAGATCCCACATGCCATGGGGCAGCTAAGCCCTTGTGACCCTATGCAGCCAAGTAAATAAATAGATAAATATTTATTAAAAAGAAGAATAAAGGAAGGAAGAGAGGAGAAAAAGAGGATGTTCCCCAAAGCTTCAATGGGAGACTCCAACTGGCCCAGTTTGGGTACAATGATTATCACTGGACCACTCACCATAGAGAAGAAGGTGTGGTGGGTTGAATTCTGTCCCCAAAAGACAGATTCAAGTCCTCATTCCTGATATCATGAGAATCTGACCTTGTTTGGAAACAGGATCTTTGCAAATGTAATTAAGTTAAGAAGAGGTCACACTGGATCTGAGTGGTCTCTAATGCAATGGCTGGTGCCCTCATAAGATGAGGGAAATTTGGACACAGACATGCACACACAGGGAGAATGCCATGCGATGACAGAGGCTGAGATTAGACAGATGCATCTGCAAACCAAGGCATGTCAAGATCACCAGCAACTACCTAAAGCTATGGCCTCCCAGGTGGTGCAGTGGTAAAGAACCTGCCTGCAAATGCAGGAGGCGTGAGAGACACGGGTTCTGTCCTTGGATCAGGAAGATCCCCCGGAGAAGGAAATGGCAGTTCACTCTAGGATTCTTGCCTGAGAAATCCATGGACAGGCTATGGTCCATGGGGTCACAAAGGGTCGGACAAGACTGAGCACACACACACACACACACACACACACACACACGAGAAGGTGCGAGAGGTGGGGAGCACATTCCCTCTCAGGGCCTCCCAGAGGTGCCAGCCTTGACAACATCTTGATTTTTGACTTCTAACGGTGTTACGGTAAGCCACCTGCTCTGTGATGTTTTGTTATAGCAGTCCTAGAAACTCATACAGACACGTAGGACCCAGGTTGACCAGGTACCTATAGCAGGGGTCAGGAATTTGGGGTATTATGAAGGACAGCCTGCAAACAGAGTTGGAGGGGAGAAAGGGCTATACCCCAAAGAAGGGGGAGGTGCTCCATTAACAGAAAGTGAAAGTGTTAGTCAGTCAGTTGTGTCCAACTCCTTGTGACCCAGTGGACTATAGCCCACCAGGTTCCTCTGTCCGTGGAATTCTGCGGGCAAAAATACTGGAGTGGGTAGCCATTCCCGTCTCCAGGGGATCTTCCCAACCCAGGGATCAAATTCTATCTCATCTCCTGCATTGCAGGCAGATGCTTTACCATCTGCGCCACGAGGGAAACCTCGCTTAACATAGGAAGAGGGTGAAGGGGCTGGGCCGACAAGAACATTAACATACGCTGTCATCAGCTTTGGCTGGATTTCTTGCAGGTGAAGAGAATGCAGAAAATATTTATTCCCTCTTCCAAAGACGGTACAGATTCTTTGTTCCAAAGTCAAGAATTTACCAGCCCCTGCAATTTGAACAGTTTTATTCTTTAGCTGAGGATTGAAGTAATCTGATTTGCTTTGACACTCAGGGAGTTCATGGATTCATGCAGTCATGCAATTCTGCTGTAAGAAATGTTTTATTAATTACACCAAGGCATATAAAAAATTAAAAGTTAAGTTCCCATGATGTACATATTCTGTTTCAGTTACCTATCAGCTTTAGCCTTTTATTTCAGCCATAAAATCAAATTATGTATCAAATAAAATAAAGATCCATTCCAATGAATTAAAATTAGCTGTCCTTTTAACATGCTCTTAAATTATTTTTAATTGATAACTTTCTGATATTAAGTGGTCAGTTCAAAGATGGAAAAGCATTACTTGTAAAGAGTAATCTTCAAGCGGACACCCTCAGATGGCCTTATGCTTAAAGATTCTATTTCAAGGCAAGCTCCGCTGCAGTTAGAATTCTAACGAACCCCACAGAATCCTTTAACAGCCTAGGTGGCAAGGAATGTTCTCCACCACCAGGATCACTTTTTTTTTTAATTCCATTGCAATTTCTCTCAAAAAAATTATTTTTTATAATTGGAGAATAATTGCTTTACAATGTTGTGTTGGTTTCTGCCATACAACACATATGAGCATAATTATATATATCCCCTCCCTTGTGAGCCTCCCTCCCCACTCCCATCCCACTCTAGGTCATCAAGGCTCACTTTCAAAGTGCAGAGCTTGCAAGTCAAAGTTAAAGGTAAGGAAATTAGCCATATGAATATGCATTCAAATCAGCCAACAAGCACAGAATCTACTGAGACCTCACTCATGGTAGCTAATGTGCCACTTGTCAGGGGCTGCTATATGGAATTTGTGGGTATCAGTGAATTCTCATGACACCTGAGAAGTGAGTACTATTATTCCCCATTTTACAGAAGTAAACTGAGAAACAAAGCTTTACATGACTTGCCCAGATCACTTCACTAACGAAGCGCAGAGCACCAGGACTCTAAACCAAATGGGCCCCAGAGGCCAGGATCCTCACCTGTCCAGGAAACAGTGGCCTTACCTCCTGCCTTCAAGGGGCTCGCAAGATCTTCGAAGGGATAAAATCCGTCCATGTGAAATCAGAGACCTTGATGAAATCACTGCAGTGCTTGATGGCATAGGGTGCAATGGTTCGTACAGAAATCATTCCTGCCGATCAGTGAGGTGTCTGACCACCACCACAGTGGTCAGGGAAGGTGGGAAAGGAGGTGACTGAGGCTGAAAGGACAGACTGAACTGGGTGTAGGGAAGCAGGATTTGGGCACTCGCAGCCCAGAGAGAGTCACAACTTGTCTCTTCTTTGTCACAGAACAGTTATCTGTTTCCTTTCATGTAGCACAGGCCAGAAGTGACAGGTCACCAGGAAACAGGACAAAACCATCCAGATGAAAAGCTGCAAACCCTTGCAACAGGGTCACAGACTCATCCGGGTTTTCCTGAACTTCCCTGGTTTCTGCCAAAGTCCTGAGTTACAGAGACCCTGTGCCCTGAGCAAATGAGGATGGCAAGTCAAATTCTAATCAGAGAAAGACAGCTTTGTGAAAAGAAACTGTTTAAAACAAAGCCTACGCCATGCACTTTTTACACTAGGTAAGGAAACCCCTCAAAAGATTAAAACCGTGGAATCTGAGCTCCTCTGGTCACTGCTACATAGAGGCTGTGGAATCTTAGAATGGTCACCTCACCACTCTGAGCCCAGCTTCCTCACCTGCAAAATTTAAGGTTTGAAGTTGGGTGAGCATCAAGGTCAAATTCAATGCTAATAACCAGCCTAAAATTCTTTTCTTTTTTTTGGCCACACAGCATGTGAGATCTAGTTCCCTGACCAGGATCGAACCTGCAACCCCTGCACTGAAAGAGCAGAGTCTAACCACTGGACCACCAGGAAAGTCCCAGCCTGATATTCTTGAGTTAACATCAGTGTTGGGGAGAGCGCCCTGGCCATAAACACACACACACACACACACACACACCCTATACAAACACTCACCTATGCACATCTATACACAGTTTTCTTATTTAGGGGGAGCATCTCATGCTGTACATTATTTTTCATCTGAGATACGAATTCATTGGAAATGCTAAGATAAATTAAGGTTTCTTTCTTCACCATGATTCTTCCAGAGTTTCAACATTTCCTAATTTTACTTAGCCAGTCTTAATCAACTTCACAAACAATGATGGGGGGAAATGCCCTCAGAATAAACTGGCTGATAACAATCAGAAGCTAGTTTTCCTGAATGGTAGCCCTTATCTCCCAGACTGCGCACCCCGGGAATACAAGATTCCATAGGACTTGGACAAACAATGATGGGAACCCCGCTCCAGAGAACACAGCCCCAGGTGACTGTGCCACCACAGAGCTGCCACGTGAAGCAAGTAGAACTTGTGTAACAGCTTGATTGCTGGAGGAATGCAGTGCAGGACAAGTCAACAAAAATCTATTAGCATGGAGGCCAAAAGGAGGTGCAGCTCAGCAAATCCGACGGAAGTATAAGCGACTCACCTTCAATAAGTGGAGCAAAATGGCTGTGAACACTCCATTTTCCATGTTGATATTGGGAAAGGGGGCAGCCGACGCTCAGGTGACTTGCCAAACAGTAAATCACACAACCCACCCACCAGTCCTATGTGCCCTGCGCAACGCTCTTGCTCTGTGTTTCCCGCTGGAACCAGGGCCAGCTGCGTTAATCAAGTCTTTGTCTCCTGAAATAAACCATATGCTCTGGGGAATAGACTCAGACTATGAACACTGATGCCCTTCTGACCTGACTCAGCTTTGTGCTCAGCTTGAGTTCCACCTGTGTCTCTGGAAGGCAGGTGGCAAATAAATGCACAATTATGTTGTCTTATCCGCGGAAACTGGGATGCATCTCAAGTAAGGGTCACACTGTCAATCAAAAGACAGAAGAATTGGATCCTGGGCATCTGGTATAAAATCAATAAATATTTCTTCTTTCCATATCAGCAAGAGGGATATCCTGTCTTCACTTTATAAGAACTAGTCCTACAGAGAGATTACAACTTAACCCGCAGCGTGCCATCTCTGATGGGCAGCAAGCATTAACTTCCTGCCATTTTATATCTCCAAGTTCAGTGTCAGTGTCTAAGGTCAGATTTATTTTGTTGTTGCTATTGTTATGGAGCAGGAAGTAGCAACCCACTCCAGTATTCTTGCCTGGAAAATACTACAGACCGGAGCCTGGCAGCTACAGTCCATGGGGTCACAAAGAGTCAAACACAACTGATCAACTGTGCGCACGCATGCACGCACACACACGCACACACACACACACACACACACACACACACAAGAGGGTTAATGCCGTAAAACTTACAAATAAAAGAAATCAAAAAAATTTTAGGGTTTGTGTTAGGCAAATATTTCTTAAGTAAGACACAAAAAACACAACTGATTTTTAATGTTTTAAAATTAATAAATTGGACTGCATCAATATTTAAATCTTCTGCTTCAAAAACCACTTTTTATTGTTAAGACAATAAAAAGACAAGCCGCAGGCTGGAAAAAAATATTTACAAACCTTATATCTACCCAAAATATATAAAATAATTCTTACAACTCAATAAGAATAAAACAAATGGTCAAAAATTTTGAATAGACACTTCACCAAAGAAGATATATGAATGGGAAATAAGCACAATTATCATTAGGGAAACACAAATTAAAATCACAATGGAATACCACACACATCCCCTAAATAGCTAAAATTAAAAAGATTGACACTAACAAGTGTTGATAAAGATGGGGAGCAACTTGAACTCTTACAAATTGATGGTGGGAGTATAAAATGATACAAGTCAGCTTCTTATAAAGGTAATGTACAGATACTATAAGAACCAGCAATTCCAATCCTAGCTGCTTACTCAAAAGAAATGAATGCATATTTCCACACAAAACATGCACGCAGATGTTCAAAGTAGCTTTATTCATGACCGCCCCAAACTGAAAAGGTGAACAGAGCGACAGATTTTGATATCCCCACACAAAAGACCACTACTTAGCAATAAAAACGAACACACTGCTAATATACACAATATAGATGAATCTGAAAACTATTATATAGAATGAAAGAAGCCAGGCACAAAATACAGATATCCTGGGTGATTCCATATACGTTAAATTCTAGAAAATGCTATCAACTCTAGAGTAATAGAAACAGATCAGTAATTGCCTGGGGCCTGAAGTGGAGACAGATTGACAATCAAGGGCACAAGGAGATCAGATGTTGTGGAAATGCTCTGTCTTGATTTTGTTGGTGGTTATTTGTATACATTTATCAAATTCACCACAATTAAAACTGGTGCACTTTATTTTAGTGAATTTATCTCAATAAAGTTGACTTTTAAATAAAAAGGGAGGGACAGGAATTGCCTAGAAGAGACATTAGCATACACACTGGCAACAAATTGAAGCATTCTTTCCAAGATGATCAGAGAACTGAGAGGAAATTTCTAAAAAGTAACCTTTCATGATTTCAGTCAATGGTTTTAAATGTCTAAATTCAACTCTGAGGACACAGTGAAAAACACTGCCCTTTATAATTTCAACAATCTCTAGAAAGCATTTTCCTTAAACCCATTTTGGTTCAGATTTTAATTATCAGCTAAGGATTTAGCAGGAATTAGTTAGCAATCATCTGAAAGGATAAGCTCTATAGATGCAGAACAGAAGAGAGGAAAAGGCTATGGCTTCACCAAAAGATTCAGGAGAACATCCCCATGAGCTGTGGCAAGGAGGCAAGTGAAGAAGCTGTAGGGAGAAAGAGAAAAGGCAGAAGGGTCCATCCTCTCAGATGCCCAGCCACTTGGTCATGCTCCAGGAGCTGATCCCTTTGTTTTCCCATGGGTCAACCTGGGCAGTTTGGGGTGAAGCAAGGAACTTGGGAAATGAGTGGTCCACAGTAAGTAGTCCTGGTAGCTTAAGACGATGTGTACTCTCAGACCCACCTCTGTCACGTACGAGACTTCAGGTTGAAAGTTCAGGTGGAGAGTCTTGTTCTTTAACCTGAAAACTCAGAGCTTTCAGGCTGCTAAATGTATTTTATCCTCCTACTCATACAAGCACACTTTCATAATGACAAAACCTAAAACACATATAAAGTTAGGTTTGGGTATTTTGTTTTGTTTTGTTTTGGCCACACTGCAAGCAGCGTGTGGGGGTCTTACTCCCCAGTTAGGGATGGGACACACATCCTCTGCAGTGGAAGCACAGTCTCAATCACTGGACTCCCAGGGAAGTCCCAAAGTTACGTTTATATGTGCCTGAAGGTTGGCAAAATGTCAAACACAACTAAATGTATTATTTCCCAAATCAGGATGTTTGATTAATGCTCTAACATTGATAAGTCAGAAAGATATGTGTTATTATTAATTACCTTTATTTCATAAATTGTTTCTCAACTTCATTTTGGGGAAATCATAATTATATTTCTACAATTTTCACAAAATTTCTGTGCTATTGATAGCAGTGACCTAAATGATTAAATAATCAGAATGTAATAATATTCCAATGTACAAAATTGGAATAACTTTTTATTAAAAATACAAGTTAAAAGAAAACAATAAAATGTTTAAATTGAAATTATTTTATGCTTTTAAAATAGGGGTTTTTTCCTAACATATTCCAAAGTGTTGGGGGGAGGCATAGGGTATATATGGGCAAAAATAAAATTTTTAATCTATGAAGATAAAAATTTTAAATCAAAAGTACTTAATACTAAGGTCATTTAATTTTTTGAAAATGTAATCAAGGCATATTAAATATATATTATAGAAGTAAAACTATTCATAATTGTAGCATTCAATTTCCATGCAGGTGCCTATATAAAAAAATAGACATCATGCTTGATTGGTTGCCCTGGAAAAGGGGATGGCAACCCACTCCAGTGTTCTTGCCTGGAGAATCCCATGGACAGAGGAGCCTGGTGGGTTACAGTCTGTGGGGTCACAAAGAGTCAGACACGACTGAGTGACTAACATACATTCATTGGTTGAAAAATAATATGCAGTGCTTCGAGCTTCCCTGGTGGCTCAGATGGTAAGGAATCTGCCTGCAATGCAGGAGGCCCGGGTTCAGTCACAGGGTAGGGAAGATCCCGTGGAGAAAGGAATGGCAACCCACTTTAGTATTCTTGCCTGGAGAATTCCATGGATGGAGGAGCCTAGCAGGCTACAGTCCATAGCGTCTCAGAAGTTGGACATGACTGAACAACTAACACTTTCCCTTTTTCTTCATGCATTGTTTTAATATTGCAGAATATTCTCCAGCTGCCATGTGTAACAACTGCAAATACCATGCTAATTTACGATATCCCTGGAACCAAGGATTGGAACACAAAGAGAAGAAAATGAATGTTGGCACTACTTGGAAGCAATAAGTCTTTATGCAAGAATCTATTGTAAGTTAATTAATGATAAATTAATTAAATAGTCTCTTCTTTACCTCAGTGCTCTGCTGCCCAAATCCTTATGTAATAAAGCAGCTCCCACACAAGCAGCAGCACAAGCTTCACCCTTCCTGGCATTTGGGGGCAGTTGCCTTTGTTCAAGGGCAAAAGACCTGCAGAATCTTTTCCCTAGGACCTGAATGGAGCTCTTCACAAAAGCAGATGCTTGGGTTTTTAATTAGCATTAAATCATACCGTTCCTAAGTGACAAAGCTGCCCACGTGTTCTCTAAGATGCAGCACTCTCTAAAACACAGGGGTCAGGGCAAGATCCCCTCTGCCCAGGTCCAAGGGCAGCCCTGCTTATAATATTTGTCTTAAAATTTTAGTCAATATATCTGCTTTTAAGATCTACTAAATTCCTTTTTAATTATACAAGTAACATGAACATATTTCCTTATTGCAGAAGTATTAACACATTAAAGATCTGGCTACAGCCCAATTCATCCATCCACCCCACCCCACTGTTAACAACTACAACTTCAGTACAAATCATTCTAAATGCATTACATCACAGTAGTAGTTAATATTTTTTACATATTTACACTGTGTAATATATTTGCACACATTTACATTGTTCTAGGAATTTTATGTCCATCATCTTTTTTTAATCCTTATAACAACTTCATGAGACAGCTACTTTCAGTTCAGTTCAGCTCAGTCGTTCAGCCATGTCTGACTCTTTGGGACCCCATGGACTGCAGCATGCCAGGCTTCCTTGTCCATCACCAACTGCCAGAGCTTGCTCAAACTCATGTCCATCAAGTCGGTGATGCCATCCAACCATCTCGTTCTCTGTTGTCCCCTTCTCCTGCCTTCAATCTTTTCCAGCATCATGGTCTTTTCAAATGAATCAGTTCTTCCCATCAGGTGGCCAAAGTATTGGAGCTTCAGCATCAGTCTTTCCAGTGAATATTCAGGACTGATTTCCTTTAGGATGGACTGGTTGGATCTCCTGCTGCCCAAAGGACTCTTAAGAGTCTTCTCCAACACCACAGTTCAAAAGCATCAATTCTTCAGTGCTCAGCTTTCTTTATGGTCCAAATCTCACATCCATACATGACTACTGGAAAAACCATAGCTTTGACTATACAGACATTTGTCAGTTAAGTAATATCTCAGCTTTTTAATATGCTGTCTAGGTTTGTCATAGCTTTTCTTCCAAGGACCAAGCATCTTTTAATGTCATGGCTGCAGTCACCATCTGCAGTGATTTTGGAGCCCAAGAAAATAAAGTCTGTCACTGTTTCCACTGTTTCCCCATCTATTTACCATGAAGTGATGGGACCAGATGTCATGATCTTGGTTTTCTGAATATTGTTTTAAGCCAGCTTTTTCACTCTCCTCTTTCACTTTCATCAAGAGGCTCTTTAGTTCCTCTTTGCCTTCTGCCCTAAGAGTAATGTCATCTGCATATCTGAGGTTATTGATATTTCTCCCAACAATGTGGATTCCAACTTGTACTTCATTGAGCCCAGCATTTCGCATGATGTACTCTGCATTTAAGTTAAATAAGCAGGGTAACAATATACAGCCTTGATGTACTCCTTTCCCTGTTTGGAACCAGTCTATTGTTCCATGTCCAGTTCTAACTGTTGCTTCTTGACCTGCATTCAGATTTCTCATGGGGCAGATCAGGTGGTCTGGTACCCCCATCTCTTTAAGAATTTTCCACAATTTGTTGTGATACACACAGTCAAAGGCTTCGGCATAATCAATAAAGCAGAAGTAGATGTTTTTCTGGAATTCTCTTGCTTTTTCTATTATCCAATGGATGTTGGCAATTTGATCTCTGCTTCCTCCGCCTTTACTAAATCCAACTTGAACATCTGGAAGGTCTCAGTTCACATACTGTTGAAGCCTGGCTTGGAGAATTTTGAGCATTACTTTGCTAGCATGTGAGATGAGTGCAATTGTGCGGTAGTTTGAGCATTCTTTGGCATTGCCTTTCTTTGGGATTGGAATGAAAATTGACCTTTTCCAGTCCTGTGGCCACTGCTGAGTCTTCCTAATTTGCTGGCATATTGAGTGCAGCACTTTCACAGCATATCTTTTAGGATTTGAAATAGCTCAACTGGAATTCCATCACCTCCACTAGCTTTGTTCATGGTGATGCTTCTTAAGACCCACTTGACTTCACATTCCAGGATGTCTGGCTCTGGGTGAGTGATCACACCATCATGGTTATCTGGGACATTAAGATCTTTTTTGTATAGTTCTTCTGTGACAGCTACTTTACATTCATGTATTCTTGTATTTACTTATAGAGGATCTGTAACAGTGTGTGTGTGTGTGTGTGTGTGTGTGTGTGTGTGTGTGTGTGTGTG